>NC_060233.1:26208982-26808982 GCF_021155775.2 Neodiprion pinetum
GAGAGAGAGAGAGAGAGAGAACTCGGGACAGTGTGTATGAATTTCAATTTACGTTTTGGTCGCTTAATGGTCCGAATGGGACAAGCGCGAATGGAGAACGGTGCGTTATCGCATGGGATGAACGGAAGAGAGAGGAGTTGTACGCAGAAACTCCAATCAGTCGCTTTCATCGCGTTCACAAAATATTGGAAAATTTAATGGACGTGGGGTCTCGGAGTAGCGGGGGTGGACGAAAAAAAAAAAAAAAAAGAAAAATTGAAATTGTACAATATCGAAAACAACCCTTTTACGAAAATATAATATTTATTCAACTTTATCCCCTATAGGCTACGTTCCTGATACGCGTGCTCCATTTCCTGCCGAGAAACGTACGAATAATTATCTTGATTAAATTTGCAGTCGTTCGGAGGAAATCTTTAGGACTCTTAGTTGCGATTTCATTGAGAGTCCTCAGTGTCATTTGCCAAAAACTTGAGTGATGTTGTTGCGTGAGTCCGAGTGTCGTTGCTGATTTCGGAACGGTTGGACGGTTCTTTTTCCACAAACACGGATACTGGAGAGCAGCGAAATACCAAGAGACCACTTGACGCCTTACATAAATTAAATTGAAAGCTCTAAGCTCCAAGATATCGGAGGTAAAATGTCACGTGCATACGTATAATTCCGTACACTATTCTGATTCTTGATGAATCCAAGGAGGAGTGATTAACTTCACGGAAAAAACGCCCCCCGAACAGAGTGAGAGAGACAGAGGTGGTTAAATAATCGCAACACGTCATGTTTGTTGCACAATTCCAAAATCATCTTGTTGCTAGCCTGTTTATTTTGGGTAAAAAATACGCTCACTCTAAACCATTGAAATTTCAGGTGTTAGAACATATCCTTTATCATCGTCACCCGCGCTGCGGATGACTAATGAGAAAAATTAATTGAGTGGTGAAAATAATTAATAAAAAAGACACAGGTCAGTTTCATAGTTGCGTAACAAAAAGTGTAAAATTTGATGCCATTTAGCATCTCCGGTTGACGTAACTTCTCAAGTAATTCAATCGCAGTTTATTTTTCCTATTATTTCAACAGATTTGCCATTGATTGTGATAAAGTATTCAACCTATCCAGAATCTGAGAATTTTCAAAATTTTACGACCATTCAAAATGTAGAAATTACACAAGTTTCACTGATCACCTTGCCATGCTCTTTGAAGATAATTTCTTTGTCTGGCGATAAGATTTGGCCCCTTTAATCACGGCGTCAAATAATTAAGATATCTGTTGACTGTAGTCCGAATCAGGGTAGATCTGATCCTACTTTGAGAGA
This sequence comes from Neodiprion pinetum, assembly GCF_021155775.2. Taxonomy (NCBI): domain Eukaryota; kingdom Metazoa; phylum Arthropoda; class Insecta; order Hymenoptera; family Diprionidae; genus Neodiprion; species Neodiprion pinetum. The sequence goes on from NC_060233.1 coordinate 26,210,301, forward strand.
AGTTTTGTCCGTCGTTTCTTATTGAGAATCGAATTTCAAGAAACACCACTACTGCGTTTCGCTTTGCAAAGGGTTTTCTCTGCACAATGCCAGGAAGTAAATAATTAATTTTGCATCGCACGCCCACTTGCCAGCAACGTGAGCAACGGCAGGAGTACTCGTCGAGCTCAAGGCTCGTCAACGACAAACAATTTGTTTGAATCAACGAGGAAAAGTAGATATTGCGCACGGTTCAGTTTATCCTCGACGGTGTATCAGTGTTCATTTTTACATTATCGATGGAGTTGGACTGACGAACTGAATTGAATGATTGGGCATTTTAAATTCCACAAAAAAACAAAAAGAAACATAGTCTGTGCTTATCTTCGGCAGAAGAGGTTATTAAATTCAATTAAACGCAGCACGAATATGTATATTGCATAAAAGGTTCTGAGGTGAAACGTAGCAAGAAACGGAGAGTTTTTCAAATTACCAAAAATATATTCACTTACATGAGCGAGAAAGCAAAAACCAATGCAACGAGTTATTCGCTTGATAATTTTATTTGAAACGCGTATATTCAATTTAGTTTGATCATTTACGTTTATTCTGAAAGAGTTTTGCTCACTTGCAGCGAATCGTCGAGTTAAATATTAACAATTATTTTTCCAGCAAATCACGGCCGTTGTGCATGATATTACGCCCGCCCGATGGGATTCTACGGCTGGGCGAATCAAGTTTGCGCAACAAATAAATTGAAACTCGGTAGAAGTCCGCTATCACGATCCGTGTAAGCGGAGGGAAAGGGGGGTGGGGGGGGGAGGGGAGGGGATAACACCGTCCCTGGATCACGTACGCGCCCTGTTTTTTTTATTGACATATACACACGCGCACGGACAGAGAGATAAAATTTCAGGATGGTTGACAACCGGAAACCGCCGCCGTCTCCTTCCCACTTCGAAAACCGTGGATGCAAGGACTGGAATTCTTGCAGATGGAAATACTCTGGGGGCTAGTTGAGGAGGGGCGGAAGAACGGGCGTTGTCAGGTGTAGTTTTACGATTTGAGTTTTGGCAAGTTGCTCGCCTCGTAAACCCAAAACAACCCTAACTAGTGCCTACCTGATATCTTACCAACCCCCCAAAACACTCCATTCGCTTCCGTTTCTACCTATTTAAGCCTTTGTCAGGACTGAAAAGTTTAATCGTAAGTAAAAGTACGCCCTCCATATTATTCTCGTGGCGGTTTGCTAGCCATGCTTTAAAATAATGCGGCTGGGGTTGATTTCGCACGTTTGTTTCAAACGCAATATTAACGAGATGAATTAACTAGAAATCAGAAATAGCAGTAGAGTGAGTTGAATTTGAAGGTTCTCCAAAACAACATAGTACATTATATACGTCGAGTATATTCACACTTACAGAGAAAGATATACTTATTACAGTTCGATAATTTTTTTTCTTTTTTGCAACCACTACCTGGAAAGTTCGATTTACGAAGCCTGTGGATCGTACGCAAGTGCTTTCTTTCCGTGCAGTGCGGAAAAACAGCTTATTTCTAAACGGGTGTTGTAAAATGTACTATTTCATGCTGCTGATTGGACGAGTCACAATACGGTTTTTTCTGTATCATATCAAGTACAAACAGTGGCATTGAGAACAATCAACGGTTATACCGAATCAAATGATTGGGTTATTTTGTATCGTTGTATTTTGTGTCAGTACGAACGAATTGCATATTTCTGGAATGTCAATATAGTCACTGATAGCGTGTGTAGATTTGTAAATAGCTTCGGTGATGATCCATCGTTTACCGTGAACATTCGCATCGTTTAATGTAACAAAGTTGCGTTCACTTTTCACTGTTCAATATCGTCAGAATAACGCGAATTATATTTTCATCGGTATTATACCCTGTCATAGAGAACAGGCTGAATGCACCAATCAGTAAATGACCATTTCAGTGAACTTATTAAAGCTTTCAAATAATCATTCACTAAAGGAATTTGATCGGTTTGTATTTTCAATTGTGTAAAACTAAAATAAATTTCTGCAGCAGCTGGGAACAATGAATTCGTTATGTATTTGAACGTCACAACAGATTGCATTTTGAATAAGAACAAACTGCAAACGATTCCGGTTTTAGAGGATTAAATCCACGCTGGCTGAACTGGTGGTCACATATGGTGGACGTAACATGTATAGAGACGACTCGTAAGACGAAGATAGAATGAGATGCTACGTACAAGTATTTTGGTGTGTCCGGAATTTGGTCGATGATCAATAGGGTAGTGTGAAAACTTACGAGCAATAAAATACAAATGTTTGTTCTCGATTTAGTTTCTCAATCGATCGTAATTGGATGACCCGCGTAGTTTGAGTTGTTTTGTGTCCGTAATATTGAGAATGTAATTTTTCAAGAAATTGCTTCATGGTTATAAAGGAGTGCATAAGTTGATAAGTAGTTCAACTGGCCTGGCTACTTAATCACCAGGCACACATGGTGCAACGTCATCGTCAGTCCAATCCTATAGACTTGGTGCTTGGTGCCTGTATTCCCACTTATAACATGCCAAATATTGAAACGATTTCCACACCACCGACGTATCGTAACAAATAATGAAAAGCAAATCAAAACAGATGTAAAAAGGACTCACGTTCGTGGACGGTGAGCTTGGCATCAGCCGAAACGGCATCGCCGACGCCATTTTCAGCAACACATTCGTAGGTGGCATCGTCTCGAACATCGCGCACAGGTTCGATCCTCAAAAAAGCGCCACCGGGGTAGGATTGCACCAAGTAACGAGGCTGGGATGCTGAAAAAGAAATTGAGTCAGAACCAAGGATTGAAAGAAGTAGTTGCCAGGTTCACGGGACATGAAGCAACGTGTTAATTGCAGGAAGTCAATTACCCGCAAAATAAGGAAAAATGTAATACATTACTTGATTACAATTGAGAAAAGCTTGCGAGATTTCAATAACATCCAGTTCTCCAGCCTCAATTCCGTACCCCTCTCTGGTCCGTTACTTCAATTACTTCTACGACGCTCTTTGTTTGTGTGTTTACCCGATATGGAGCATAATTTCAATCCACTAGTGTTTGTCTGCTTATAAAAACTAGGTGCGATGAAGACGGTGCGAAATTATCAACAACGGGAGAATTTCGAGATGTTTTGGTCGTGCCGTACAGGTCAAAACCACATAGACCTTGAATAATTTTTGATGGACAAAGTACAGAAGCATCTAGAGCTTGTAAAATGGCTATCGTAGATTATTACAATATAAAAAACGAAACTAGCGAAAAATAAAAAAAAAAAAAAAATAAATAAATAAAACCTTGTCTCTGAAATGACATGAATACCAGCAATAATGGTGAGGTAATGGAAAACCGTATGAAACCGAGGTGTTTGAACTAGCATGGAACTGTTCATTTCGCCCTAGCTTTGCAGTAATTTCACTAAATCCTGAAAATTATTCAGCTGTGTACATTAAGCGTTCACCACCGGGCTAAAGTGCTTGTTCCGATTATAATAACATGCTTTGAAAATAATAAGCAGAATTGCTTTTGTTTGTTAATAAATTAAAAAAAAAAAAGTCAGCAATCAAAATCATTCGACATTATAAATTTTGTTCCTCAGCTTTTCTTTTGGAAAGATTGAAAAATAGAGTGAAGGAGAGAGAAGGCAGAAGGGAAAAAATTGTTTGAATATTTACTCACTTGTTAATTTCTTGGTATTTTTTCGCCACTGTATCTGGGGCTGGGGATCTCCACGGGCGTCACAGTAAAACGACGCTATTCCACCAGCCTTGACATGCTGCGATCGCGGTCTTCTCAAAATTTCCGGTGGATCTGCGAACAAAAATAATTTCCCTCCTCTTAACATTCATTTCATTGCCATTATCCGCATGCGTAAAACAGAATTATATCGAAGGTAAAGTAGCGTTCAAAAGTATTTTGAAAAACATATTAATTGGATTAATTAAAAACAAATATGAAACATAAAAATCAATCATTTGTTTTATTGATTGATATTCAATGTTATACAGAACAGTGACCAAGTATAGCCCTTGTTCGCAACGTAATAGAGTGTGAATTTTTTTTTAATGTGGAAAATGGTGGAGCAAAAGTATTTTGACATTGTTGAAAAAAACGTATTTTTTAACACATAATTATTATCTACCGTAATAAGAAAATAAATATTTAGTGGGATATCCTTTGGATTTTATGACAGCCTCACTGAGTCGATTAACTTTTGGAATCGATCCATCGGAATTTTATCCCACTCACTTTTGAGAACTTCATAAAAAGCGTCTTTGTTCGATTAATTTTTTATTCTTATTCTGCGATCCAAATGTTACCACAGATGTTATATAGAATTCAAATCTGGACTTTGACTTGACCACTCTAAAACCTTGACTTTTTCGCGTTTTAAAAAATCACTAACGTACTTGGACTTGTGTTTGGGATCGTTATCTTGTTGAAAATACCGTCCAGCTGGCGCGTGGTGTTTAGCGTATGGTAGCATTTGAGTCTTCAATACTTTTTCGTAAACGAACCGATCCATATTTACTTCGATTCGAACAAACTGTCCAACTCCAGAGTGTGAAAAACGTCCCCAAACCATCACACCGCCACCTCCATATTTGACCGTGGGAATTTGGTACCGATGGTAATATTTTTTATTTACAGGACGTCGAACATACTTGATACCATCAGGATGACATTAAATTAAATTTGCTCTCGTCACTCCAAAAAATTTTAAACTCATTGTATCATTACAGCCGACTTGCGAACATCACTTGATGATAACTTTTTTATGATATGATCGAATTTAGGAGACGTTTTTTTTTTTTTTTGGACGTCCACTGCGAGGCTTATTTTCGACAGTCTTTTGTTTATTATACAATTTATTCCGTGCACCAAAGAGTTGACGAGACACTTTAAAAATACGAGCAACTTCGGTCTGTTTCAGTCCTTGCTTTGGTGAATTTATCACGGCTTTTCTGAAGTCACTGTAATATGCTTTACATTTCGGCATATTGAAATAATCACTGTAAGTAAATATCCGTAGAAATCAGAACTAACAAGCAACTAACGTCTACGAATTCACGGAGCTAACTGCGTGTCAAAATACTCTTAAGCTCGCTGAAAGTTACATTCTTCCGGCAGCGCAAAGTGTAAACAAACAAGTCGAAACCTGACACGTTCAAATAATCGCAGTTATACTGCTCTTCACTATACTCAAGTCACTGTCCGATAGTGTTTTATTTTAAGAGAAATTTTATGTTGTCAAAATAGTTTTGAGCGCTACTGTATTTTCATACGAATAACAATAAGAATAATGTCGACAATAATGATAACAATAAGGTAATAAATAATAATAATGATAATATCAACACAATAGCACGGTATAACGGCGGAAATGATCTATATTAAATATGACGATCACGTCCCTGACACGTGACGAAGAAAATGAATATATGACAATAAAATGAACGTGGATTGGATACAATCTATGGATATAATGCAGTCCGTTGCAAGTTAGGATCAGAGATATTTTCTTCGATAGTTTGGTTTCCTTCTTTTTTTGTTTTTTTTTTGTTTTTTGGAGAAATAAAAAATAATCTTGTGCTCTGCGCGCTGCGTTGCAGGTGGTGGGAAAATTTGTATATATGAAGCGTAATTTCATCCGGAATGAAAATTAGAGCAATGTCTGCGTGAGGTTGAAACGAAGGGATTAGGTACTCTCGGAAAATTGCCTTGGCGAAACCAGAAAAACGTTTAGTTTTGACAATCAAAATTTTTTCACCCTGAATAAATTTTGAGGTTAATGTACAACCCACAAAAGACCTTGTGCTGGAGTAACCACAAATTTTAATCAAACTATTTTGCATATACAAAACAACGATATTTTAGTCATGTCTAGGAGAAGGTTTGACACTGCATAGTTCTAAAGTTTTTTACCGAGAATATTTTACCACTTTAACATAAAATTTTCTAGGTTCACGATGTATATGTTATTAGGTAAGTAAAATTATTTAATTGCGGTAATCAATTAGTGGTTCTCACGATTTTGTAAATTTGACTAATCTTGATCGGCCAGATGGACTTACTGAATTATTAGAAGCAATTTAGTCGAATCTACCAGGGAGTGCTTCAATATTTTGATAATACCATGAAAAAGTATTAGCATCTTAAATTTATAAAATTAAAATCGACATTTCGTATTTACAAGTATATTTGATACGATGAAATTATGCTATTGGCAACAAAATATTAGATTCCCGCATAAAAAAAAAAAAAGAAAAAAAAGCTCTAGAAATACGTCTACGAATTGATTTTTTTTTAAAAGAAAGAAATTTTCTCCGAGTGCTTAGGACAAAGCAGGGCGAACGTATCGGGCCGATAGGTATTTTAGATTATTGGCTTAATCGCACGATTTGTCCATAAATTTACAGCGCGTATGTTTATTTGTAATGACACGTTAAGCGCACCTGCGGGATCCGGTAATATAAGCATATAGATATATATATATATATATATATATACACCCATTAGAATAATTTATGACAAAATTAAAAATAAACGGATCAAATATCGTATCACAATTTAGGATTTAGTTTTTATTATCTGCGATTCCTTTTCACTTCTTTCTGTGCCATTTTTCTCCACAGTTTCTATTCCGTCAACCGTCAGCTGTCTCTCTTGATTGTATTTAATTGAATTTGGAAGTTTCGATGTGCCGGTTTGGTTTCTGGTATGACTGAGCGTGAGAAACAAGTAATAGAAGAAAGTATGGAAGGCTGCCAATGCGCCGTAGGATGGGGTGAAAAACGATACACCTCGCTTCCAAACTTAGCTAAACACGTCTCGTCTTATTGCAAATTATTCACGTTCAGTAATTTTTCAAGTTATAGTGAACAAGTGAAAGGAATTGAAAGGAAAAAATATATTTTTCTCTTCCGTTTTTTAAATTCCGCAATTTATTTTCAAATAATGTTAAAACTTAATTATCGACGTCAAGAGTGAACTGAAGGAAAGTTTCAAGAGACTGGTATAAGTTTACTTTGATAAATGAACAGAATACAAGAAAAATAGCTAAGTATTTTTTCATAACCCGTTAATTAAGCAATATCATAGATAACTGCGTTTTTATCTACGAATACTACCTGCAATTTATTAAGTCACGTTGTTGGTGTTCGTAAAAGTACCCTGTTCGGTCAACTCAACAAATTTGTTTAGGGACTCAATAAATCAATTTTGACAAACTATATGCTCGAAATTTAGTTTTCATCGAACAAAGTTATGTAATTTACGCTATTCGTCAAATCTAATCTACAACACTGCTCATTTCGACATCGCCAGCTAACAGTTTATATTCATTTGCCAATAAAAATGTACTTTGGAGAAAGGTGAGAGAATGCGAACAAAGCGATCCTCTCGATTCGCGGGCGTGAGGATAGAGAATCGAAACCGGCTTCGATACGTGACAAACAATGTGGACAGCGGGAGAGAAAATAATTGCAACTGTACAGTGGAACCGTTCGTTTATTCGTTTGCCCGTTTGTTTTCTGTTCAGGTGCAGGATAGCCATAGAGAGTTAGAGGTGCGTGGGAATGCCTGGTGGCAGTGAAAAAATACAAACGAACAATAACGAAGATCAAAAACCGAAGCAATAAAAGTATAAAGGAAAAAAGGTGGAGCAAATAAAATGAAAACTGAAATTTGCACGAGAGCGAAGCGTCCTACGTACAGGAGCGGACGAGACAAAGCCTCGACTTGTGTCCTCTTGCACATATTCCTTCACTCAATATGAACTGTGCTGCCCGTCCACGTCAAACGAAAGAATCGCCAATGAATATTCGCTAATTAAAAGAAGCCACAATTCCGGAACATTCAAGAGGGTCACCCGAATTTTACGGAGAAAAGAATTTTTTTTTTTTATGCACTGTGGAGGATCAAGAGGTCCTTTGTCATCGCTTTCTTCTTCGCGCATGCTTTCGATACTTCGTTCGGAAATTCATCCCGTTTTGTTATTGCCCAAACAAAGATCCGCAGTTTCTTCAGAATTTCGGAAAATTGTGACTGACTGTGAAAAATTGTTAATTTTTATGATGTAGTGACAGTCTGCGTGAGTAAATGCAATTCTAGCATTATTTATACTCAATGGTATTGGCTAAGCTTCGGTTACAGGATTATAACGTGTTTTTATAATTTTTTTGTTCTTTGTAATCCTTGGAAACCTTGGATTGGCTGCATGCCAACAATAGAAACCATAATGGGACGATTTCGTCGACATATGAATAATAGAAACCGAGATAAGAAATCTATTCCCTAAAAGCTTCGTCAATGAGTATAAGAATTATACAATATCATCGGAATAACAGTCACGGAGGGATTCGCGTTTTGAAGTGATGGAACTGTACATTGTTTTCAGTTTTGCCGTGGAAACAGAAACCGAAATACCGGAACGAAATGTCAACAAACACCATTGTGCATCCATAAGCCGAATAAAAATCTGATCAGTGCAGTTGCCGGATATAAATAAAAAATACATAACGCTCACTTTGTTTTCGAATAATTATTTCTGGACTTGTTGGCAAAGCAGCTTGGCTAAGTCAGCGTTACCGCATTGCTCGAATGCGGTGAACCAGGCGAGTTGGCTGGCTGGTCGGTTCGCAGGGTGCCTTTGAAAACACTCATGTATAGTTGTAATTACACAGCAAGGATATGTGGGTCGCGGCGAGAGCGCTTTTAAATTGAATTAATATTTGCTGGCAGCAACGAGTGCGGTTCGTCGCCCGATGGGTTTAGCCGCTCTGACGTGAATAAGACCCGTATAATTGTTTGCGATAAACCTGGCCACCCTCACCTTCCCTTCCTGGACTTCCATCCGCGCTTTCACCCCATGTGGACGAAAAATCGATCCGTTTATCCATTTACCCATCTCTACATAATGTGACAACAGTGATCAATGACGGCTCGAGTGCCACTAGCGGAGCTAATTTTGCCGGCAAGTGCTTAGTATCGGCTACTATTAACGCGCACCTTTAACACGATCGAATTTAATGCTTTTCGTGACCGTCAAGTGATCTAAAAAAAGATTACCGAACGAGTACTCGCAAGGAAAAGACCAGGTTTTGAAAAGTTGAGCTTTTTTTGGTTACTGCCGCGCATATTCGTCACGTCAATTTGAGAAGAAGCACCGACAGAGATGAGCTTCGGAAAACATTCCTGCAGTTGCTCTAAAAAATTCGAATTTAGACTAGATGGAGCAAATTACCGAGAAACTACTCGTTTATTCTTACAGCTTAGCAGTAAGGAATGCTTGGAATCACTCAGTTTTTTACGGAGCGAAGGTACGCTCCTTGTTTCTGCTCTGACGAAAATACCGATCCTTCGTTCCAAATTTTTCTTCACTATTCAACGCCTCGCGATAAATTATTCAGGTTCGCTGTTAACGGCCGATGTTTTTACGACTATCCAGGGTAGAGAGCTATGATCGAGGGAGCTCGGAGGCTGACAATGAGTCTTTGGAGCGGCTGCGAGTTTGAGTGGGATACGTATGCAAAACAGTTGTGTTTTAAACGAGTTCACGCCGAGCATTTCCATTAGCCCAACGAACGGTGCTCGAGCGTCAGAACGCTGCGTGGCATTGCATGGCTTTGGCTTAAGCGAATGATTTCAAATCAACGTGTCCGGTAGCGCGAGTAATTCAATTTGAATATGCATTTTGCAGCGGAGATCTCGCGTGGTCGCGGAATCTGCACAATAATCCGTGAATTTTTATCCTCGACGTTTTTCACCGAGTGTCTTCACGCAGGGCCCCAAACGGGTCAGTTGTTCATCGCGGCGAGCGAGGGATCCGACAGATAATCGGGATGCCTCTGATTCGCGGTTAGACAGCCGTCGTATCGCGGCGATATCTGTGCCATTAGTTACAATTTGCAGCCAATCGGGAGTCTGCAAGACTGATCTCGTCTATTCGCGGGTTGATTATGATTCCCGTCAGAAGTTGGCAGGCTCTCGTCAATCAAGCGTCAAATCTCGGGCGTCAGGCGTTGCGAATGGGGGTGAGTCTTGGGAACGGGGGACGCCAGTTTGCCGGGTTATAAACGCCCACCTACCAAATGCTGGGCAAAAGTACTGTCGGCTTGGGAAGACCTGCGCGAGATGTATGCAGATGTATGCCAATAATATTCTAAACAAGTAAGTGTCCCCTTCAGACCAGGGCAGCTCCTCTGCAGCCCTCGAGAAGCTCTGAATCAACGTAATGCTCCTCCCCTCTTCCCAAACCCCCAGAATATGGATGGATGAACGAACAAACAAGCAAACAAACGTACGGGCAGCGCTGGGTTTGTACGAATCGTATCGCGTTTCGGACACTAAATACTCGAAATTTATCTGCGCTGATCTGGACAAGGAAAGGTTCGGCATTGCGCATATTTATTGGTCGAAATCACCGCGTAATTGATAGGGTTCATAGATGACCCGGTTTCCAGGTGGCTAACCACCAGCTACAGGCATGTAAAACGAACATGCTGGAATTTGCAAAAGATATGGCGTCGGGTCGAGTGGAACTGAGTGTGAAATTTCAATACGGTTGATAACTGTAGCGACAGGATCGAAATTGAAAGGTAATATTTTTTTTATTTTTCACCAAGAAGTTATCCGTCACCCGAATATTGTCTTATGACGCATGTTTTGATTTGGTTTTTCATTTGGTTTAAGCGATAGGCAAGAAAAAAAAAAATACTTGGGAAAAACAAGAGATTCTGAGTTTTATCCGACTGTTACCATTTGTCTTGAGGTATTTGTTGCAAAATTGATCGACATCTCTGGGAAGAGCACCAAGTCGTATGTTCAAAAAATCAGGAATTAGAAGGCACTTGGGGGAAGTCGTTCCCACTGATCAGTTACTCAACGGAGTCATCGCGTCACTAATTGTGGAAAGATTAGCTTGTGCTTGTTCGAGTATATAAAAAAAAAAAAAAAAAAAGCGAGAGAAAAAAAATTCCAGCCCGTGAAGTTTGTTAATTCACTTTCACCGAGCAAAAGCTGACGCGGGAGTGTTTTGGGTTACGGAAACGTGAAAACGTGAATTAACGCGAGGTAGCGAATGTGGAGTTGAAGGGAGGGCGAGGGAATTTCGTTAATGGGTATGAAATCGTAATCGCGGAGCATGACGTTGCGGAAGTAGACGAGATAAAAAAAAAAAATAAAAATAAAAATAAAACACAATCGAACATACAAAAATAAAGGCAATGCTGATGGCGGTCGGGCGGGCACAGCGCATATAAATGTAAAAAAGAAGGGAATAAAAGAAAAATTAAATACCCATAAACAGACAGTATCGAAATTGAAAATGCAAAGCGGGTACTGGCAGAGGCATGGCATGGCGGCGTACCTCTGCACCGCTCTACCCAAGCCTCGGGAATAAATCACAAAATCAATTCTAGAACTGAAAGCACCATAAATAAAACGAGGATGTGAGTTGAACGAAACAAATGACAACAAACAGGAACATCCCAAGCTCGGCTTGAACCTTGCCAGCTGATTGGTCCGCTCACCGGTGGATATTTGAAATTCAAAGTACGTCGATAAGAGTGAGTGGGTCAAAAATACACATTAGCAGATTTGAAATTTAGATCGTTTAGCTATCAAACTGGAATTTCACCGATATTCGAGTACCGCTGTCGAAGTCTGTTAGTTCCTGGTTCGGGGTTGAGGCCAATCTCAGGCATCACGAAAAGAATATTACGAACCCTCGTAATCTGGACTAAGAACCGTCGGCTTATTTTTCGACTTCCCTACTCACTCAGTATCACCACTTTGCCGGTTACTTCGCTGGTGTGCTCTCGTTAAAAAGTTTGTATTGAGACAAGGCTTGTACCTTGGAGTAAACCTGTTACTGTTACAAATGGAAAGAAAGCGACAAGGTGATGAGGTTTCTGTTATCAAAAGCATGACTCATGTGTAACTCTGTGATTCGGACGTAGTTGTGTCAAACACCAGTTCTCTAACCTGAGTTGTGAATCTGCTATTAAACAAGCCACGTATGGGTAGGTATACTCTAATAGATACGTATTGTCAGTCTGAAATGCACTTCCAAATGCGAACTGGGTTTTCAGAAACATTCAATTTGATTTTCCGGAACCTTCTTGAACGTAACGAATTCTTTTAGTCTCGACTTAACTGCCCGGTTCTTGTTCGAGTACTTCACTCACTCATTATCGTTACTTAACGGTTCGTCATCTCATTGGCAAACTTTTTTGCGAAAGGTTGCAAGAAAGGATGAATAATGCCAATGGGATATCGACCTGAAAGAACTCTGATTGTGAGTCAAAAACGTCACTAGTGCGTTACTTGTAAGTTTTATATGCATACTTCATCAGGGTTTCGACGTTTGCAACTGTCGGTGAAGTCAGCATTTTTTTCATCTTTTACAAATGTCGCTGGGAGCTACGGACGGTTTTACTGTAAAACAAACATTAATATACTTACATCTAGTCATAATACTTACGCGTTAAATAATGGATGTAGGATAAGTCGCTGAAGTTCCCTGAAAAACACTGGATGGTCATCGTCGTGGACGAGTAATCGTCACCTAGCACGGGCCCGATACCATTGAATGACTATTTCAGCCATTCGAGAAAGTGGGAGTCGTTCGTGATGCGATTTTCGTTACAGGTGAATAACAGATTACAGAAATTATCTCTTATCGTGACTTTTGTGGGAAGGTTGAATATAACTGTGGTAAACGTAAAACGTGGCTGAAGGGATGAAAGTATCTCGTGTGTGTGTGTGTTACAGGGTGAAAGCATAAAAAAATAAAAGAGAAAAAGAGAAAAAGAACTACAGAAATGAGCAGGTTTGATAAGAGAACAATAACGTCACTTTATTCGTTTGAATAAATGTGAAATGGAAACCTGATATTAGATTAGTCAAATCATCTTTAAATCTCGAGATGCACACCGCGGTTCCTTACAAAGGCCTACATATTTCGAGTCCCGACAAAGGCAAGGCTTCCACAATATTTTCCCCAGCGAATAACGTGATGGAAGCGTTGCTGCTTGTGCTCCTTCGAAGAATGAGGGAAAAATCCGAATATCTTTTTTTCACTCCATTAAACTCAAACCACCAAACTTACGAGATATAAGACAGAAGGCTATAACCCCTTACACCAATAGTGAACACACACCATTGCCCAATGTGTTAGTTCCACTGGCAAGGGATGCCAGTGACACATGCAGACTGCATTAGTCAATAATACTACCCTTCGTTCTTTTTTGCCGCGACAACTACATAGGTACATATGTATAGATATTAAACGGTCAAAGCAGGGTGAAAGGATTGCTATCCTACATCTTCCGGTTGAAAAAGGGTGCCTCTGTTGCAACGGGGTCAGGCTCTGGGGGGCAGGTCAAGAGGGAGGGAGGTGTAGGGAATGAAGGGACGAGATCAAACAGTACTGGTATCCAAGGTCGTCCCAGCGAGGGAGTGCTTCCATGCGACCAAAACTTAGATACAAGCCAGGCGGAAAGGGCCTTTGTTTCCCTTCTGTCTGTTTTATGGACGGACAGACGACGCGGAAGGGCTTCCCGGAGGGCGAGCAGAGAACGAGGAATACCGTAACCCGCGGACGGAAGTTAAAGCAGCTAAGCAGCTAGGTCACAGTGAAAATTAATTACCTACCAAAGTGTACACCGCTGTGACCAACTTTACAACTGGGCACAACGTTTATAATATTATTACGAATCACAAACTCGCATTTGCGGTTCGTCGTCAAATCTTCCAAGGTTTCGACAGTTTAAGCTTTGACATTCGGGGCTTCTTCTTAGTTAGGAATTTTTTCTATAATTTCGGCAGCAATCACAGCGCGGCCTTACAGATTATGTTGACCATCAAGTTTTGAAGGTGTTGGTATGACATAAAAATCTACGTACAGCATGGAAGTACGAAAGTTTATGAATGCATTTTGTGCACTGTGATATCGATTTTTTGAGCCCGCTTTTTCATATTAAAGGTAGGGCATTGATTTTTTGATGCTCAATTTCAAGAAAAAAAAGTTAAAATTTTGACCCATCAAGCTCCGTTTATTACAACGGCAGCTTTCGGTGAATCTCGATTATAAAAAAAAATTAAACTTGGCAGCTGACGTGGATTCCATCAGTCAGGTGAGGTATCTTTTCAGAAATGGCAGTAGAGATCTAATATGCATCTGGCGCTCAGCCGGGAGGTACAAGTTGGGATTTTGTGGGAAGCGAAAAAATGAATAAAATTAAATTAAGGAGAAATCGATGGCGAGTAGCGACTAGTGGAGGGGCAGGGTGGTGAGTTGACTCTTATCAATTGTGGGAGGAGTTTGTCTCGTTAATAACCCATAGATGACGATCCGAAGAAACGCACGTACTTGAGTCGAAGTCTGCTCTATCTCGACCAAGCACGATGGGAGCTTTGCGAAGCTCTGCTCTGTCTGCGCTTCTTCTTACCCTCGTGTTTTTTCAATGTTCGGTTTCTGCTCGCAGAGGGTGCGTTTCACCCTCTATTAATACCGATATATTAGCGGTTAATTTTACGAGCCGAGTCAACTTGCGAGATACAGCAGCTCCGCATTTTACTTTGTGGAATAACCAAATTCAGTCGGTGATTGGGAAACGCTTATACACACCCGGATGGGGACACGATTTCGAGATAAATTCTAAGGAGATTTCCGAGCGCTTCGACCAGTAGCAATATACACGAATAAGCGATAAGGTATTTTCGCATTATACCTAAGACCAAGCAGCTGTTTAGGACAATCTGCGCGCGTGAAAAGGCGTAGAAAGGTGGTGATACTTTCCAAATCTTTAAAAGTAGAAAAGGACCGTGTACGTAGCCGTATCCCAGCGCAATCTGGTGTGTGCTCTTCGAGCTAGATGTCAAAGTTGTTCTGAATTATCGCTTTTATAATGTTCACACTGCGGAGTTTTGCCCAGGGTAAGTGAACGCCCGAGACCGCGTGCATTGGTGTCATAAATCTGGTCTGCACTGACTAGCTCGCTGACATCGTATCGACAACTTTTGAGAAACTGTAGAAACTGGAGATAGTGTCCCAAGTTCAGATGTGCGACTTGCGACCTATCAACAAATTTCAAGACCTTTCGTTTTCGTATTTCTATCGTAAAGTTTAGCAAAGGTCCGAACCAACCCTCGTCAATGTCGTAAGGGATCACCAAAAATCCCAATGCGGTATTTCTGGGCTGAGTACAACACGTTTTGTTAGTCCACGTCAGATTTGGACAATTGAACCCATTCCTTCTGAATTTCTTATGAATTTATTATGTCCAAAAATCGTGTCAATCCTTGGCAAAGCTAATCATAGGACACTTCATTTTCACTCGACGTTCAATATCTTACCGATGACAACCCTTGAATAGGATATATTACCGGAAGGCGTTTTCCTTTCCAAGTTCGTTTTCATCAAATGTACAATGTGTATAAGTGTACTCTGAGTGGTAAACATCTAGATGACGCTACGTAACATGCCAAGTTTTCCGTTATGAATTTGCGACAGCTTATCGTGAGGGTTGAAAATTGTACTTGGAATTTTTTCACATTGGAAAATTCTCCACCTTAGGTATTGCTCACAGCGCAAAGTACGTTCGAGACAATGATCCTGCTAGGAATCATGGAGGCTGGCGTAGTGATATTAGTTCTCTGGTCACGGAGATTGGCATATGATCGTGTTGCCGGTGGGACCGGACACCCGTTACATCGCAGATACGATTGTGGGCATTGTGGGTATCCATTGTGGATGGTTTGGTGCCGGCAGTTGACTCAACGGAGGCGTTCACCACGTGCCTAGAATCTCAGAATCCTTAGAGATGCCCCAAGTGTCCGTGTAGCCGGTGGGATATCGCGTGATCCTTATTGGATTACCTGCATCTCTCTCTCTGTCCCTCTTTCGCATCCAAGTTTCATCTCTTTTTGAGGTTTACTCCGGTACAGTTTAACATTTTATGGTGAACAGGTGGACGGGGAATCTAGGAAAGGAACGCAATTCTATTTCGAAGGTACTCCACGTCAGCCGATGTAATGGCAGAACTGGGCGACGTAATTAGCTCACACAAACCACCAGGTGCAGTGCAATGCGTCACTAGGCAGCAATTCACCCTCCGACCCTCAGCCATGGCATAATTCGAATCTATTACTCTGTTCACGCGTCTCATTACCGGAACGAGTCGCTAGAGACGATGAGATGGGTTCACGGAAGGCTAACTGGGTCGAAAATTACGGAGATAAGAGTTCTGTGAAATTTCAAGCTGAGTTAACGCAGAAATATTATGTTGCAGCTCTTCCTGGGTTAAACAACAGTTTCAACCCAGTCTATAGACCATATTCCACAGGGCAGCAGGCTTTACGGCTTTGAGCACGACTGAACGTTACCGCCAAAGATGAACAAATCGGTGCTTGGAATAATTCTAAGAGGCTCTTAACGTCGCTATACCTCAGAGGACATAAAATATGTGTAGTGTGCCGCACAGGCTTACGAGAATACACGTACGTGCACTGGGGTTCAACTTGGTATAGGCGTGGACTAAGCCTGAAGCAATGCCGTGCAACTAGCGTGCCTGCAGCGGAAGGAGATCCACGAAGGAAGCGGAAGGCGGAAGCCTCCTTCGTCTCAGCCGATATTTAAAATAGTTCCACCATAACTTTGGTGCCATTACTCTGATGCACGTTTCTGGCATCGTATAACTGACTACCGGCACTCAAAGTGCAGTCTATACATAGGTAACCGGCTCTCGTGCAGTACAGAGTTCTTGGTTTTCGAACAACTTCAGCTTGATGACGTTTTAATACGGTATGGTTGGACGTAGTTTCGGTAAGGATATGAATCAAACTGCCAGGGATCAAAGAGCAGTGCACAAAGTGTTCGGAGAACAGGTTCTTTCTATCCGTTGCTTATTCCGAAGATGGGAATAACTATCCGTCGCATTATTCTAGAACGCTCAACGTCCTGGTATTTCTTGCGGCAGAGAGAGAGAGAGAGAGAGTTATTCTTCGTATGATGTATCGTGGCGGACTTACCCTGTACACGGGTCAAAGAATAACACGTATTTTCACAAATGAATAGAAGAAAAATGGTACAAGGTTAAGACAGTCTGCATGCAGAAAAATGTCTGCTCTTATACCACATTGAATAGAGGTGTACCATAAATCGTAAGAGATCGTGGAACGGATCAATACAAGGGCAAAGAAGCTCGTGCTATTATGAATATTATGAATATTTACTGGATACGATCATGTTAGTGTGAGCAAAATTCTACTCTTGACACTGTATTATGTATTTGACCTCGGGATCGATGGACCCAATTCGAACTCTATTTCAAAAGAAGACGTTTCCTTTGCCTTCAACATTGTGACAATGATATCTACTTTGACTAGGTGAGTTCACTTGAACGTTCATTAAGTTTTTCTGTACATTAAAATAAATGAAATTGAATAGATACAATTGATGTCCATTGTAAGAAAAAACACAGTATCGAAAATGAATCGTATACAGATGTTTTGACAACAATAAGCTTATTCATCTCAAAATAAATGTTTTTAAGATTCAAAGATTAAGTATAAAATTTTCACTACTGAATTCTAACAATCCCGAGACTTGCTGGACCTCGAGGTTTCCCTTGACATCTTGTCACCCCGGTATATTAGTTCTCTGAGCATCGGTGCGCAGTCGAGTAAGTTTCCGGTATTATATTCATAACTCGGTGGCCAAGTTTTTGCATGCCTGCAAGAGACCGACAGATAGTTATGCAAACTGGTGAGACCCCCACGTCAAGCCGAGGGTTAATGGTTAACGACTGTACTATTGTAGGGTTATGCATGTATTGGTATTCATCATACGTGACTCGCCTGATAATCAGCCTACTTTCGTATCCAACTTTGGCTGTCACATTGTATGCAATTCAGGCAGCGGCTTCTCGTCTCTGTAAAGTGTTACTTTGGACTTTAATTCCACGTCTGCTGTAGCAGTGTAGAATCGTTTGATGCACGGTTCTGCATTTTGAACGGCTGTTTAATCCGTCACGGCGATTTTCGAATCGACAGAAAACCGTTCGGGGAGAAAAAAAAAAAATGCAACGGTGCGTGGGTGAGATAGGGAGAGAGGGAGAGAGAGATAGAAGGCTGGAATGTGGCATCGGCGAGGTGGGGATATCGCTCGCGTATGGAGAGGAAAATG
This sequence comes from Neodiprion pinetum, assembly GCF_021155775.2. Taxonomy (NCBI): domain Eukaryota; kingdom Metazoa; phylum Arthropoda; class Insecta; order Hymenoptera; family Diprionidae; genus Neodiprion; species Neodiprion pinetum. The sequence goes on from NC_060233.1 coordinate 26,228,509, forward strand.
AAGAAGCAGCTTTTCTGCCCAACGAACTTATCGAGATGAGAATCCGTCGCACGGGGGTCTTTTCACCGAAACAAATTCCAATATTCTTAGCATCGCGCGTTGAACGGTAGAATTTTTAACCTTCATACCTCTCTCCATCCTCTCATCCAACCTAACCTAACCATCCCTTTTCTGCTTTTGTATACACAAGTTAGCCAGTTGAGGAACGTTCGGTAAAACTGCCGGTTATATACTTCATCGTCAGTCTACCGAGAGGGCGTCATTTTATTATCAAGCAATCTTCCGTATTCATCCTTCCATCTTACATTCTCTGGTCGTCCAACCACGTCGCCGTTATTCCGATCCAATCTCTTTATTCAATATCATTCATACCGCGGTTATAAATGAAATTTATATTTTAATGGAAATAAGACGATGAATTTCATTCACCGGGGGTTTGTTCTCCCTATCGGATGGGGGATTACGGCTCTTTACGAAGCGACTTCGATACTAACACTTCAAATAAGCGATTCTTCTCGCTGTAAAATATGATCGTGACTTTATTTCATTTTGCACTTTTTACGCCGCTTGTCCCGAGTGCAAAACACCGACGTGGAACCGTATGGTGGACTTATACAGAGTATTTTCACGATTTCGGGCGAAGCTTAAGGCTACTAACACCCGCAAATGCTTTCCACGCCGCGCCAGCGACAATTCGCGAGAAGATATAACTGGCCGAAATTCCATTTTCGTTTTACCCGAAAAACGATTTGTCAAGCTTTCCATATTCCGCCCACGGAACTGCGCGTGCCGACCGACGCGGTTTCATCCCAACGCTTAGATCGCCGTCACTTTTTCCTGATGGCCTACTACTTCCGTCGGGACGTCCAAGACCCTCGATTCTACGAAGGTTTAAGGTTTCACTTAGACATTGTCACGCGCTCGTAACCATTGGCGTGGTAACAGCTTGCTGCAGCAGAGCTGGCGCGAACATTCGGATTGATATTTCTGTGATTAATCGACTGGAATCACGCAAGAAAGAGGGTGGACGATACTCTAAGGTAATTTAGGACAAGTATTCTCCTCAGTGAGAACGAGCTATCTCAAAGTATACAAGACGAAGGGAAAGAGATGCGGCAAAGTTTCGTTTATTAGCTTTCGAGAAACATTCTCTCGTACAAAATCAACTCAAGGCATAAAACACACAGCTTATAGAGCTGTGATGCGAACTGAAGGGTGCAGGGGGGGGGGGGGGGGGGGGAAGCTGGACTGGAAGCTTCGCGAAAATACGAGATGTCAGACTGAGGATAAAGCATAACCGCGTGTAAGAACTTGCAGTCGTTATACATCGCTGGATTCCCCATTACAAAGTGAATAATACGTTGGTACAATCAGATACATTTCCTCTGAGTTGAGGTTACATTATGTCTTCCAAAAGCATCTCAAGTGCAAAAGCTTTGCGCCAAGTAGATTAGAGTGTAAACTACGAACAAAAATTCATTTTGCGACTCAGAAACCATCAAAATGATAACGTACATTCAAATAAGTACCAGCAGCAATACCATTGATACGAAAAAAAAAAAAATTAAATCAAAATCCTGACTGCCAACTACATAACTTCTTCTTAAAAGTAAGAAATCAACACTAAAAATATAGAATTACGTACGAAATGAAGAATTTGGGGGTAGTTGTACTTCATGGGTTTTTTAGAAAATTAAGAACGAACCGTGGTGCACCTCGATCGGTGCCTTTCCCAAATATAGAAGATCGTTGTCGTCGGATCTCTGAAGAAATTTCATTTATCAAGGGACTTATATCTTGCCATTTCTGCGAGTTCTTCACCTGGTTCACCAATTATCTGCTTCGGGTAGCATAGTCAATCTACACCAATCCTTTCTGTAGGGGAGACCGGTGTCAGTTATAACAATTTTTACAAAATATTTTTTTTTCCGCTCCTTATTGATAATTTCTGACTCGTTTTTTTTTCCCAAATTCATTGATCCTTACTCTAACTATTTTCATTTTTTTTTGTTCAATAAACAACGCTCGGTATTGTTATTAACAATCGAATAAAGATGTTTGCTGACTTGGCTCGTTCGAAGCTTTAAGTTACTTTTCGTGTCTCTTCGTAAATCAACCGTTCTCAAACGACTCAAACAAACGAAATACATCCACAATCGTGCATCTAGGTTAGGTTCGATGTGATAAAACGAGTTTTTGAATTGTATGGAAAATAATCGTGCTACCGCAGAAAGCTTAGCAGCTTTTATTTTATTACATCTTTCAGCCCAGTCTTCGTTTGAGTCTTTCATGTGAAAACTAATAATAATTCACAGTTTAGTACTCTCTAATCTTACGTCTTATCACAGACGCATTGCATATTAATTCGTGCCTGATGAAATGAAAATGTATTCCACAAAGCATGCTGTTCTGCGTCATACAAATTTTCTTACATATCAAGCTGAAAATAGTCGCCCGGCGATTAGACTCATTGGTAGAATAATTTTTTGAAAATTATTTGACAGGCAACTCTTCTTTCGTGTGAAATATACTTCATAAATTTTTCACACGAACGATCCAGAGCACTTTTGAATACTTTTTTATTCATTATTCCGACTATTTTGAAAACTTTGCTTTTATAACCCTAAAAGTAAAGGCATTATTATTCAAGAAAGCGAAGCCATATTCGGTGAAATTTTTATGCCGCAATATTGTTGTAGATAAAAAAATCGATGCAAATGATGTTCACCGATTCATTTCTTATATTTTAAAATTGTTCAACACTGACTCTGATGTTCTTTCCATTCGTTCATTGGCATCATGTGTTACGCAGCTGACAGATTATTTAGAAAACTTAATCGTGTACCGCATTACCAGGTTACATTATTATCGACTAAGAGCGAGCGATCGACACGCCCTCTCTTGTGCTATCTCCGTAAGCTTCTCGGGTGGAGCTATTTTTATCATATATATTAAACGACAAGTTTATGCCTATGTCATATATGTATCTAGTTCAAAGTTTAAAAGTCGACGAAAATTCTTAATCGAACTGACGATTTTGACGATGTTGCAAATATTACAACTGGTATATTTCGGCTCTTCGTACATGGATCGTGTTGATATAGGGCTGAAACGAAAGCTCTTAAAGTCTAGAAATTCGCAAAACTTGTCAAATGTCAAATTTCATCGTGAAAGGAGAGAAATATATGATAATATTTTCGTCGGGTAGGTCAAAGGCTTCTCTTCGCAGTAAAAGATAGTACGTCGGCTCGCGCGCGTTCAATTTCTTTTTTCTAATGAACTTGGAGCGATCGGCTCTCACTCATTTTGCCTATCTTTAATGTAAAACTCATCGGTGAATCGAGGAAGTGAATTCACATCTTTCACCAGAATACTGGAATATGGATTTTAGTTTAGCGGTCCGGAGACCGATGTGCCTCTCCAACTTGTTTCATGCGTACCACTGATCGAAAAGTAGAACAGGCGGTCAATTATGACCTGATTAAACCCCGCACAGTTGCGAAATAAATACCGAATATCCGGGGGGTCTCTGTTGAAATGACACTTAAATCGGACAGTGAGGTTGTTTAGTGGTTTCGGGGCGGTTCCTCGAGGGGCTGGGTTGCAGTGATCTAATGTCCCCCGGAGCATTTTCCTCAACCACTCTAGCAGGTCTGGGTTCCAGCGTACCGTAGCAGCCCTTAAGCCTGGGGCGTACGGTTTTATATCTAATTGTTTGTGGCGTGATTGGGACGTGGTCGTTGCTTCGGCGTAGGGTGGGCCTCGGGGCGGTGCCGACTCCTGAGGGAGAGTATGGGACAGGATTTATTTCGAGGTTTTACAACTGACTCTTGTCGGCCTCTTGTCGGGCGTTTGTCGAGGAGGAGCCGCTGGGATTAGAGCATAATCGAGGACCCCACGGAGGAGACGCGATCCGCTTAATGACCGTCTGCAAATCACGACCGACACGACTTTGGCCTCGCCTGTAAGGAACCTCGAAAGTGGAAGTAAAAATAAGCTCCAGAAGGAAAAAAGAAAGACTCCAGAATCATTCCTGTTCTTGATTTTGGCACGAACTCGATATTTCTCATTATTCAAAAGGGAAAAGTTTTCACGAGGAGTTCCCATTTGCTGGCGGAAGGGGGAAAATTCGTTAATCATTCATTAGCTAAGCTCGGGGGAGCAAACGTGGCGAGAGGCTGTAGCCACGACGACGTTTCGCTATCAAATGAGCTCACGGTTTTCCCAGGGGTAGCCGGCGGGCTGCTCAAGGCGTCCAAACTATCCGTACGCATTTCCCGCCATAATCGGCCTATGCTTAAGCCTCTGGAGCCGAGAGCTAGGGAAAAAGGAGATACCTGTTGAGTGAAGTTCAGCGAATCATAAATTTTAATATCAAGGCAAATACTGCAGCACGTTACGTATTCCAAGCTCTTGTAACTAAGAGTTCTGATCGATAAATGTCAAGGGTTTGGAGACGAAACTTCAAGTCTTGAAGGAGTGTTGAATTGAATTTATCCCGATTTATTTGACAGTATGTTCCCCATGGCATCGTTTCAGTAAAGTAAGCAAATGAATCGTTGAATTTTCGGTATGTTATAACAAGTTTTGCCATGTTGCAGCTCGATCCTCATACGCCGTTTATGTACGGGTAGTGAATTCAAAACTTTCACTGTTTCTCATGGAGCCTTCAAGATTATATTGACATCAGGCGAATGATATCAATTTTAATAAAATGCGCTCCATTGGTCAATTCATGTTTGTTTGCCTTTGTCGATGATTACCTAATGGTCGGGTAGAATTGGTGACATTCTGACTTTGGAGTATTTTGTTAGCGGTCTGAATCTGCTTAGCGAAAATTATCCCTAGCGTTCGAAGCATGCTAGTCTAACGGATGATTTCAAGTCCACAATCCAGAGAAGAGAAATCTGTCTGAGGGAATGGGGGGACAGGCTGGTTGGTGGTGGCGGCGGCGTTCTCCGGTGTGGGGAGCGATTTCAATTGTCGCAGAAACTCCGAGACTCAGCTCAGCAAGGGGGGCGCGGGAGTACCGGACCGCTAAGAGGGTGGAATTGATTAAATAATTGGCCCCTTAGATCGGCAAGACGGCGAAAGGGAAGGGGTTAGTTTCAGGAATGAATACCCTGGCTCGAAGCCAACTCTGCCCGGTTATACCCGCGGAAGGACCGCAGCCACCACATTGCCCACCTACCAACCTAGCCGTCTATATCCAGGCGAACAAAGTGCGGGGATGAGCTTAATAATGGCTTTGATTGGGGCCGAAAATGTGGTTCTCGACTCCCGCGACGAGATCTTGCTCCGTTACTCCCTGGAAACTTGTCACTTCCGGTAAAGCCTTCTTCCGAACAACCGCAAACTACAACCGGTCCCGTCTCTGGGAATAAGAGAGTGGTTCGTTTCTGCCGGTATTTTCGACACCAGGGTGCGCAGTATGGTTGAAATAAAGCGGCAGCTGGGTAGCGCGGTAAGATAATGAGCATAAATTCACCGGGTTTTTCGGATTTATATTTTGCCCGGTATCAGCGATCTCATTTGCATCGAGAATTTACCACCGTCCACTCGGCGTCGCCGTGGATCGAGCACGCTTTCGGAGGACGTTATACCCGTACATCGCAGAGCCCGATAGGAATCGTACCGACATAAATGCTGGGTGCGCCGAAAACTATTGAAAAATGATACGAGCTCTGCACGTAAGTTATTGCCGCACCGTGCCCCACCCGATCCATCACCTCATTTTCTCTCCGCACAAAATCTCCGTTCACTTTCTTATCACCGGAAAAATTTACCTTTGACGACTATTTAATTGCTTCGTGATTAATCAAGACTCCACTGACCTTTGAGTACAGAATGGAATTACATAGTGAAACTTACAGATTTTAAACTACCCTGGAATAGCGCCTTGTATTTGAGTAGTAACGGATATCATTTTCGAAATGAGTCAGCACTGATAGATTTCTGATGAAGATATTGATCAAATGACGCGTATGGTATAAATACATTTTTAATGATAGAAATTTGTATCATTTTTCGAACCGAGTGCTCCATTGTTGGTGATTCCAGTCCATTTTGTGATCATAGAGTGCACTTGACTTTAGAGATTGCATTCTTGGATCTTAACTCAAAGACTCTTGAATCGAAAAGTATTGAAAATAAGGTGACATTAATTCTTGTCTGTAATACCGTGGAAAGGCAGGTCAGTTCGTCGGATTTTATGATTGTAAATAGAGTCAAGCATCGAAAACTCTTAGATTCGTAGCAATAGTATTCACACAAAATTTTAGATGGCTACATTGAAGGTTGATTATGCTGAATTTTTGTCGTCTAAGTATTGGCAACTCACACGGGGTGTTCCCATGACTTTTTTAATTGCGGAGGTTATCATGTTCAAGGAATGAAATGAACGGGTAAGTGTGGTTGGAATAAAAAAAATTCCGAGTGAATAAATAAATAAACAATACACGCGTCCAAAAAAACATAGAAATAATAAAGAAAGAAAAACGGAGATGACAGAATAAAATAAGGAAAATCAGGTATATAACTTTGATAGCAAGTTGCAAAGAAAACTCTGGCAGGAAATGAATGTATAAATTTGGGCTTAGTTACTATAGGGGCGCGGCGTTTCATCCTCGGATTGAAACGACTTATTACGTTTGAAACCTCTCGGGTTTGAACCCCGCTAGAAGCGACTCCACTCGACTTCTAATAAGAACGTCTTAAGCCATGCACATTGCTTCTGACAATACAGCAGCGGAGGTACGCGGTGAGGCAACAGGAAGGAATATTTTCAGATCTCGCACAAGAAGGCTCTCAACGATGCTCGGAAAGATCACTCGACCGCGCCAAGAAACTCGGTTCGCAGTTCAATTGTATCCAATAATCTCCACCGGCGACAGCTAAGTTTAACCAATAATAACAGCGTTTGATGTGCCCGGTGAACTCTGCGAGGCATGCGCTCTGAGAGCCTCTCGTTTATTTTTTTTTCCCCCCTGATTCCAACTTCACCTTTACTTCTCCCCCGAGACAGTTCTTCGATAGCATGAGCTCTAGTGTTTGAAAAATGCGAGGCTTGCGTGGGCTGCGTGAGTCCCGGGGTTGACCAGAACCCTGGGGCTAGTGGCTACCGGCAAATCCCCCCTCCAAGATTACCATAACGACCTGAATGAGACTACGTTAAAACAACACTGCATCTTGATTCCTGGCTGCTATTAACCGAATACCGGGAAAAATACCCCCCCCCCCCCCCCCCCTCCCCTGCCCTGTTCGCCGCCCTTAAATCCACATCCTTCATGCGCTATGATTCTCTCTAACGACATCTCACAGGCCACGAAGGTAAGTAGAAATGGACGGAATTAAGTTATGCCATACTCGTATTTTCCTGTTCATTCTCACCAATACGAAAGAATATGTGGCGAGTCGATAAAAAGACGTTAAGGGGAGGCCCTAGTCGACTTCAACGTTGTCGTATATACCACCAAATATCGAAGTCCATGTACCTATCTCGAACACAAGAAAGGGCTTAATAGCCCCATTCTATACGCAATTCGAAACAAAGACACTCCGCATTTTTATTTTTGCGTTAAATGAAAATTTGTTGGAGTGTTTTTGCTTAGAATTGTTTATAGAATGGGGCTGTTGAGCTCTTTTCGCGTTTGTGATACGTGGACTTTGATATTTGGAGGTATATACGAAAACGTCGAAATCGATCACGACACCCCTTTAATGACAGGCTTGGATTTTGATTTATTTACTTCGCGAAAGTTTGTTTTTACTGTCATGGTTTTTAACTGCCCCTGGCTTCAGTTTTGAGTTGTGAAATAAAAGCGTTTGCAAATTCGTCACGACAAGGATGTCTGACCAATTCGAAAGTCTCGTTGATGTGAGCGTTTTTTTGGGGGGATAAAAATACTGAGAAATAGTATTATTTGTTCCTCAAATGCGGAAAATAATGCCAAGGCTTACCAATATTACCATTGCTTCAGAGGTAATCACTGACCATTTGACTTCTGGTATTGTACGACAGTTATTTCTGATCTTGATTCTTTGCATGGTTCCTAGAGCGATATCATTATCATAACCTATACGATAAATGTGATAAAAGCAAAGTGGAGAAAATTACTAACAGTTTTTGAACAGTAAAATTATCGAGCATGCGATGTATGGCCGTTAAAAATTGGTGTCACAGATGGGATTGCGTTCGGGATAACCATACTCTTCTCACTGTTAATGAGCTTCAAAATTGCGTGGAAATAAAACAAACTGTTCACCATAAATTTCCGATGAAATCACGCGAAAGGATGAGTTATTAAGTATATTGAACAATTTGACATTATTAACAACTGTAACAAGCAGGTACTTGTGATTAAGAGAAAAAAAACCTCTGGACTAGTAATCCGTATAATTTTTCCGTTTCCAGCGTAAAACCGTTTACGTATTATATAACGAGCAATATATCCTAGAGATGGAAATACGTTGACTTAACGAGATGCGTCTAAAACGGTAGTGCTGAGAAGAAAAGAGGGCGCGTATATCCTGCTAGAGATCAGAGAGCAAAGTATAATACAGGGGAGCGCACGGAACCAACCGAATCGCACTCTTTCCACGTAGAGTAATAAAAAGTAAAGCATAAAATCAGACGCTGACTAGGGATTGCTGCAGTGGTGCAGGAATATGCGGAGTGCGCGATTTAAATCATAAAATTCGAATAAAAATCCAGCTTTTTGCACCACCGCGAAAATGCTTTCGAAGCGATTGCCCGCGCTTGAAAAAGAAATAGTTTATGTCCATGCATATACATGCGGGTATAACCTGGCGTTTTGGCGCTTGCGTTGAAAATTACTCCTTGAACCCTGAGTTGCGTGAATAGGTAAAATTTCGACTGGAAAGCCTCGAAGTTAATGGCTACGGAACAACTAATCAGCAAACACTGATACTCCGTCGAGTGACGGTAGCGAATTATTGAGCGGACAATTTTTTTCCTTTTTGTATATTTCACTTTCTTGTACTGTACCACGCACGATGAACACACACACACGCACAGAGTACCTGCATACGGGTTGTGGAGGCACTTGTACGAAATTCGAGTCATAGCGCTTTTACCAATTCATCGTGTCTCACTATTGTGCGAGCGAGCAAAGTGGAAGCAGAGCCAACCTCCAAGTTCGAGTCTCGTCTGATCGTGGCTGATCCTTCAGCCCTCGAGGCATTCGTCCGGCCAAGTTAACGTCCCAGATTGTCAACTGATTCCTAGGTCCGACAGAGATGTCAACGGGGAAAGTAGATGAATAAAACGGTAAAGGAAAATCGTATCTCTTTGTGAGAGATAGGTACGTTCCGACCGTCTACGGATGGTTTAACATCGTCTACATCGGTGCTTCTGATGTCTCTCCCATACCTACGCTAAGGTATTTTCAACTTGGACATTTCTCGTCCTCAGGCTAAAAGATTCAGCCTATAATCATAAGTGTTCATCTGTCCGGGATATTCTTACCCGGATGAACACTTCAATTGTGAAAAATATCGATGAACTTTCTTACGAAGGTAAGAAGATGGTCGATTTGTTAGTACCTGACCTGAATACGTGACTCGATTTACTTCTTGTTACAAACATTTCGAATAATATTAAGTATAATAATAGCAGTGAAGGAGACAGCTTTTTCGGTGTTGCAAGTGACATCAGAGGTATTAGTGATTATGAAGACATCACAATCACGGAGAGGTAATTTAACGAGAAATATCGAGTCACTGAACAAATCCGCTGTAGATATCCGAGAATCAACTTTTAGTGACGAAAATATCTGTTCGTAATATTATTTAAAGGCCGCCACATGAACTTTTCTATTCAATTTCGATAACCCAGAGCCAATACTCAAAGTAAATAATGTATAGGACTCTCTGAAGCAAGCCTTCGTCTGAATCTGATGGATTTGGCAAAGGTATCAGATTGGTCATTTTGGCTGGCTAAGATTGTGTTAGGCTGCGTTGGCGTAAAAAGCGAAGTCAACAATCCTAGTAGCCCCTACAGGAACGCTATTATTCCGTGAGTCATCCATGGGATGGATCATTGAGTTGGGTTACTGGACCACAGGGGAACCAAGAGCAGTTACCGGTGATCCGGAAGTCAGGAATCCGGCGTAACGAAATGGGCAATATCGATGCCCGTAGCGGTGCCAAATACGGTGCAATACGTCTCGCTGACCGCTCCCTGTAGGTCGCGGTTAGCGTCCATCTCTCTATCTACCTGCCGTCCGAGAGCCCCGGCCGCCCGCATGTGCCGAACCGGATTCCGTCCAGGGGTGATAAATGACGTGACACCCCAGCGCGGCGCCTGGATGCTAGGGGTGCGCGAGGGCGTCGTTAGGGGCAATTAGATTCTTGGGGTGCTACGCGGATGATGAAAAATCGCCGTCGTCTCGAGCGGCGGACGGCGTCATCACCGAGGCAGATCGGCAGGTCATCTGGGGCGTCTTCTACGCTGCGCAAGTCAGCGGTAAGTTGGCACGTCTAGGGGTGCGACTTCCCGCATTCGGGAATACCGCAAGGTAGATGACGACGCCACTTGACCTCTACCGGGACTCGCACTACGTCGTCTATGCGTCCACGGAGGTTGGGAATATTATTGACCTGGTTGAACAGTACGTTGGTTTCGTGGCGGGTGCCGGGTCCTGTCTTCAAGAACTTGTTGTGCGTGCCGTCGAAACGACGACCGTATGGCCAGGTAGCTAAGGGCGACGGGGATGACTGACGGTGCGCGATCGATACGCACGCGAGACCCCGTTAACGGAAGCGGTTGCGCGGGGGGAAGGGTGAGAGAGATTGACAGCGTGCACTGTTGATTTTAGCTAGCTACATTGGCCCTCCCGCAATTGATGAGTTGCGACACGCCGAGGAGACCTCGAAGGTCAGAGGAAATCCCAAGCAGTCGTGAGAATTGCCTACTCCTAGTGAAGGAATCAAGTCGTCAAGGATCGAGACAGGTGCGTTTCCATTCAGAAATGTACACGAGTCCGGGCTGCGAAAGACGCCCGCATTTCCACCTCGTCGCAGTGAACCGGGTTTGTAACACTGGCGGTGGTTCAGGTGCAGGGTAAATGGGGGTAGGGGAGATTGCAGCCCTCCATCCCAGGTGGGTCCTTCGTCATCATAAAGCCTACAGCGTAGCTACGACCACCAGTGCGCTATAACGTTGTTACCGCTCGGTTCAACTGGTACCGAGTGTCCAGACTCCCAAAACGGTAGTTAGTGCCGTTGCCGATTGTTGTTTATGGTAAAAAGTTATCCGGCGGATGACTTACTGTCAAAAACAATCAGCTGAGGTAGTTTTTCAGTTATACAGTTTAGGTGTCACCGTATTATGTGCCGGCACATAACTCTCGAATGTTTTGAATTGAAATTACTTTTCATTAATAATTCGGTTATGACGTGAGTAAACGTACACTATCGAGTCTTTCATTCATATTTTAACATGTGTACACGGCGCATGTGCTTGTGAGCTCGACTCCATGTAGTTGGTTTTACGGTTAATTCAAGTCTCAGCTACTTGCAAAGTATTTTTTAAAGTATTCGAGCTAGCCTAATGATCTTTGGGCTATAGGATTCAGCGAATAATTAGCTCTGTGTCGAGTCTATCATTTTGGTACATTGAACTTGAATAAATCGCTGCGCGAAATACGTCCTCAATTTTTAACTCGGTTACTTCAATTTCATTGTCGAAACAATAATAAATGGTTTCAATTTAGAACGTTGAATGTGGATGCGCCTCTTATTAAAAGGTCTTTTGGTCTTGAACGAATCTCAAAATAATTCGTTAGGTCAGGGTTGGGGTTTGATAGCTGCCCAAAGTTTTTTTTTCATTCCCCGAGAAGTTTCGAGTTTGTGCAATTGTTTTAAATCTACTCTGAGTATGCGAAAGAGTTTCGGTACCGTAAATACACGTATAAGTTAGCCCGACAAGAGGGCTGCGCTCGCGACGATACCATTGGCCCGAATCACTCGGACATTTAGGATAAGAGCGGCAGTTTACTCCCTCTTAGACGGAGTTGACGGCGGTGGCAACATAAGCCTTGTTAAAAGGCAGGGCGACTACCTCGGGCTCTCCCCTCCTCTGTTGAAAAATGCCACTGCCATTAGTTAACTATTATCGCGGTCTCTTTCGCTCATTATGTGCTTTTACGTTCATCTCCGATCCCACGTCTTCCCCACTACTTATTTATTCAGTTATATTTGTTTACGTGGAGGGAAACGTCGCAGGTTGTATGCATAGGACGATATTTGATCGTTGAAACTGAGAAGCCATTAAGGGATGGAATGATGTCGAATACGGTGGGAAACGCGGAAACTGAAAAGCTCAGAAAAGTTGAAGTGGAGCATAATTTCTTGGTGACAGGGTGGTAGTAGCTTTTTAACCCTTGTAATATTTTCCATCTGTCCCCTTTCCCCCACTACTAGAACGAATACATTTGCATGCATCCCCCCCCCCCCCCCCCCCCCGGCATATCCGCAGTCTCAACGCTTTTGCTGTCCTTTCTTAAGTTTAATTACCAACTTTTCCTTGTTTCCTAGAATTTGCGTCGCAAGCTTTTTCCCACTTTCAAGCATCGCGCCGCTCTCAACTCATTTCCCTCCTAGATGCTCCGAAGGGACGGAGATAGGGTCCATGTCAATCGGTCCCGATTGTGGAATTCGGGGATATCCGCTGCCTTCCAACCAAAACCTCGGGGAGGACCTAGGATCTTTACTGGTCCTGAAGGTAACGAGCTTTTTCGATATAGTCAAGAAGAGTTTTCCCCAAGGAATAGTACCGTCAACGGTCTCCAGTTCTAGGACGAATCGCGTCAAGGACGAAGAAAGGTCAGGCGTATCTACTCATCCTGCAGGTACCGTAGCTTGGGCAGATAACGTGACATGAGAACAAATTAGAATTTAAAAAAAGGACGATAAAAGCCAGGATCTTTTGTTTGCAAACGACTAGTGCATGCGAGCATGGTTCACAGTTTAAAATTCAATTTCATTTTAAATCGCCTGATGGTGGTGAAAGGCAGAACACGTTGCTCTAAACGGCCGAAGAACGGGCGACGAACCAGCCACATGTACCCATCCCGTCGGTGCAATGCTCGTTCGAGCAAATGGACGATTGCGAGGGCGAGCTGTGATGTAGGTATGTTCCTACAGCGACTGGGTTCGCGCTTAACGGCACTTTTCTCAACGGTTCAGAATAATTGGTTTAGTACTAGATGAAATAGTCGCGGTTGTCAATTACCAAATAATTCCCCAACAGGCTTTACAATTTCCACCGCCATGTTACCTGGTCGGCGTGAAGTGCAGCTACCCGGCATTTTATATTACTTCGCATGTGCTTGAGGCAGGGAGTACCGGTTGAAGTGTCGGAATGAAATGTTATCGGGAAATGTTTGCCGAGGTGCACTTTTTTGAATCACCTTGAATTACGCTGATATCTCATATCCGCAAAAATATTCGGTTATTTTTGTCGGTAGATATCGTGTGCGAAGAATAACGGGATGTAGCGGTTAGAGTTGAAGAGAAATCTGGCAAAGACGTAAAGGGAATGAAGAACGCACGCTTGCGGAATACATTAATACATATTTATAGGTGGGCAGTAGCAACGGTAACAGCAGAAGTAGGAACGGCATCTGCGAAAAATCGAAAACAGAAAAGCACGAAAATATGTCGGTGGAGACACGTGTATTATTTTACTACCAAAACAGTTGCGCGCCAGTTGCTCGATAAGTATATCTACTTTTGCACCTTCGGGTTTGATATTGAAAACCACGAAACGGTTCCTGGTTTTTTTTTTTTTTATGTATAAGATTCGTTTCTCGGGCATTTCTTGGCTTTTTTCGCGGTCAGACGATCACTTTAATCTTGAACCAATCGAAACGGGACGGCGTCGTCTAAGTGGTTTGCCGTTATTAAGATATTTCTGATAAGATCTGACGTCTATTGGTTATTATTCATTGATAATATTGTTTGTCAGACACCTGTGTCACTCTGTGTTTGCCCTATCGGAGTATCTGGCCGGTAAAATATGGTCGAGGCAACCGCGAGGGCGACGCCAGTTTCGAAACGGGACAATACTTTTAGAGCTTACGAAAAACACAGCGTTATTCTGTCAGCCACAATCTGTCACTGTCACTATGCAATAACGCCCTACCGTCTCACGTTCTTCTCTGCCTCCTTTACCCGCCCATGTGACCCAGTCTTTCACCTTTCTATTCTTGCTACACGACCTCCGTTCTTTCCGCGGAAAATTTTTCATCACAGTCAACGCAACTCGTATGCCACGAAGCGATTATTCGCGGAAACATTGTTGAGTAAAATTAGAGATGGGGTGATGGGGGACTATGTATGCGTACTCAAGAAGTTTAGAAAAATTTGGGATTCAACCATGCGTTGAATTGAATTGTTTTGCGACATCGATTTTGAGTGACTCTGAGTTAATTTTGGGTTGGTTTGCAGTATGGATACTCTACGTTGAATCATAAGTTGGCCATGCGCACAGTAAAACAGACCTCATGTTCAATAACGCTCGTTCATGGTTTTAAGAATTTTCTAAAATTCACGCAATCTCACATTTCGGAGGCATTATCTAGGTTTAAATTTCTAACGTCTTCAGAAGAAGAGCTTTCTGGATCTGAAGATTTGAAGCTCGAGCGAATCGGGTTCCTCGATTGAAGGGAGGACCGTTCAAAGCGAATTTGTCCGAGGGAGTCGATTATTCGAGTCGAGTGATTCGGGTTCATAGCGATTATGCAAACGTAGCTAGTCTTGGCTGTCCCTCGCTTGCGTTTCCTCTACGTCGTATCTGTCTTCCAGGTGTTTCTTGCAGCGAGAAATTCACCGACCAGGTATGATCAATACAAAGCTCCGCAGTCAGCTCGGAACTCGTTCAAAGATCGCAGTTTTCCACCGAACCTCGACGAAGTTTGGATATTACCTGTTATCTTTGTAATTTGTATCGAGATTAGGTGATCCCAACGCTAATCTCTCTCCTTGAGGCATCTCCTTCCTCTTGTGAGACAGTTCAGATCGACTTCGCATACACACCCCTGTGAGCCGATTACATTGAGTTAATTCAAATAATTGTGAGGGAGAGTAAATTCTTCGTTCTCTTCACCAAGCATGGGCGAAACATAACATGTTTCACCTTGTCTAGACGCCACGAACCTCGGACGTACGTGACGGATCGATTTTTTGCATTAAAGGTGAGAGAAGTAGAAAGGTACGTAGCTCCCGAGCGAAGCTTCTTGGCGAGGTATGTACGTCAAGCAGGATGAAATCCAAAATCTAGACAAATTCAATCTGGGCTCACAATTAAGAGATCAGACACGCGCGGACGGTCTGCCAAGCTCAGCGAAACAAACTTCTCCGTTCCTTCTGGTTTCTTCGGAGAAAACAAGAACTACCAAGTCTGGGTTACGTCCTGAAACACCCAACCACCCATCTCCCGCCCCTGCGACCCTCCGCTTCGTAGAAGTTGCTCCTCTTTTGCACGAGGTAAAAAGAGAGAAAGGGAACAGAACTCCGAGACGGGGACAGGATGGACGTAATATACCGTAGCTATGAAAAATAAATTAGTTGTAGGTACTAAAGTCGGCGCTGCTGCACGATGAAATCAGTGAACTTTTCGACTGGGTGCAGATTAAATTAACTCCTCCCCCATGTCCCAGTGGCACTCTTTACTTCTTTATCGCAGTGCTTCTTTTCTCAAATGATGAATTTCAATGAGTTTCCACGTCACTCACTTAGCCTGGTAGTCGTACTTCTGGGTACAAACGACTAGAACAAAGCTATAGCAATGACAAAAAACAGTTTTATGGACGTCGTTTGAGAGGTTTACGGTTTCAAATTGCGGACAATTGTGTCAAGAGCTTCGGGATCAATGTTATAAAGTTAAATAGCTATTATGGACTATCTGAGAATTGATTTTTATCAACGGTATAAGTCCACGTATCACATCAGCGTTACTGTAACATAACTCTGGTAGGAAGTAAAATTTCACGAATAACCGCACATGCAGTTCCATGTTTGAAATCGTAGCCTATTGACCATGTACCGATGCGTATTCAATGTCTGGAAATGAAAAATAAATCCAGCGAAAGAACGTCGACGCGGTGAGCGGACTTGGAGAGATGTTGAACCAACTTCGGTTACAAACGGACTTGAGAGGCGTTCAAAACGTCAATTCTAACTTCGGAACGAAAACCTTTTGACATGCTAAGCGGTACGTAGACAGTTTCTCGACCGTTAAATTTCATGCGGCGTAAGGCGAGGTTACCTATTATATTGCCTATGCATACCATTTCCAGTAGTTCATGCTACCCCGAACAATCCGAACCACGTGTGCCAGTTCTGTAAGAAAAAATGGTGAAAGTAAAAGAAGAGACGGGATTAGGCTAGGGATGTATTACCTCCCTCTACTTCGAACCCCGTAGCATAACATTCCCTTGGTAATTGCTATTCCATTTTCGTTTCAACGTTTTGGCACAACTTTTCCATAGACCGATCCTCTCGGTGGTTCTCTAGCCGAGATTTCTGGCCTCCGGTACCCTGGCACTCTGGCTTGCTGGCGAGCTGGCTATCAGATGGTAAGATAATGTAAACTTATGCGAAGCACGCCCTTATTCCACCACCCCTCCAACCCACCGTGCTCCGGCAAGCTCCAAACTTTACCACGTTTAAATATATCACCGGCCCATTACAGTTTAACCGTATGCTCGGCGTGCCCCGTGTCGCCCTCCAAGCTGCACTCCAGATATAGCTGGATATTCTCAGATTTACTTGCAGGACGTACGTTCGGCGTGCACGTGCATAGCCACACGGGCCACGAAATGTGCCTGGCCGAAGCGTGGCGATTCTTGTGGATCAACCGGTATAAATTCGATGCAGAATTCTCTCCGGTGGCAAGAGCTAGCCGGTATTGTTCCCCGATCCCCCGATTCAAGTGACTGTGATGCGACCAAGGAGAGAGAGCAAGTCAGGGAGTATGCTAAGCCTCTTAGCATATTTCGCGCACAACTTTGCTATTGTTATTGCTCCGTATATTTTTATTGCATTAATTATCGCTGATCCTCTTATGCGGAATTCGAATTAATTGGTTATTTTATAATGAGAACGCCCGCTCTGTATAAGAGTGTTTGGCTTCGTACTAACTTTCAGGGCTTAAGCCACCGCTAGCCTCCATTCGCCCGCCCCCTCTTCTTCGCTCGATCGGCGGATATTCTGAATAATCTCAACAATTTTATCAAATTAGCTTTCATTGATCCCAAAGTATATACGGAGATTTATTCCGACCGTTTTATAGACGATGCCGTCTCATATCTTCCCACCACTTACACAACTTCTGCTCGAATAAGAGTCATCTATTCCTGCAGGATTATATATGATTTCAAGGCTTGACGCTTCATTCTACGTTACTTGAAATATACCGAATCATTTATGTATTTAATTCAATTAAACAGATTATAGAATAAATTATTCATTTGACATGAATTGACGTTACTTTACGCGACTTTGAATGTACATAGAAAGCTGCTTCAAATCGCTTAGCGTAATTACACGAGACATCCAAGGAATTGAACTAATTCCACGAAAATTCATCCAGTTTGAAATGAGTTGTAACATACGATACTTGAAAAGTTCCTTTCGTTTTATTCCTACATTTTCTTTCATTGCATTCAATACAATTATTAACTTGCGCCACAGATACCGAACAATAAATATTGACCGTAAAATAAGTAGCAGTCTGAAAAACTAAACATATACTCAGTTTCGTGAGAAAAGTATTATGGGGACGATTCCGAACGGTGGCTCGAGTATATTAAACTGAAAGCGCCACGTCATTTTTGCTGACAACTTGTTGAATGGCGACCGAGGTTCGCGCGTCAATTACAAAGACGGCGTGCCAGGGGTTAATTCGAACGATATCGTTTTTATTCTGTTGTTGTTATCGAAATTTGACGTTTCATTTTCACTCAGTCGACGGCAATATTACATAATTCAATGCGATGATATCAAGTCACGAATTCGACGAACTGTAATTCACACATTGACGTGGCGCTACTGCTTTAATGAAAATATATAAATGAAAAGTTTTTCCCTTTAAAATTACAAATGAATTTGCGAACTGGCCGATAGCTATCCTCCAATCGGAGAATTCGAGGCAATCAGAAGCAAGACCATATCTGTGTACGATGATACCAGGACGCTTGTGGATTTGGTGAAATTAATCTGCGGTTTGTCGTTCCGAGTTCGCACCACCGAGGCTGCTGCAAGCACCCACACTACGTTTACTCGTCGTAAGCATGGCCACGGTAAGTTTTAATTTTCATTCGAATCTCGAAATGCGCAGGAGGTACAGTCTGCCGCTAATGGCCGGCTAATTATTATTTAATATTTAAACGATTTTACGTGCTCTTCTTGTCGAACGTTCGCAATTGCCCGCATATGCAAATATTCTTCGTATAGGTACGAAGTCGATACGTCGATAGACGGACGTCCTACTTCGTAGAAAATTTACATAGGTATAAGACGCGTTGTACATGCCTTCCGCTCACCTATAAGTATAAAAACGAAAAAAAAAAAATGTTACGGCCATACCAAATACTTTCAAGTACGCTTACATACGTGGATACAGATCCACGTTTACGTGTCCGACTGAACGAAGACGGCGCGAAGGGACGAAGCTATTCCACTTTGGCGAGCCAGAAAACTGCCCGTAAAAGTCGTTATTGAACATTAAAGATTCCATTAGAGATGTTACGCTACTACGGGATACGCAGCCTGAGATGCGACCGACAGACTAACATTTTCAGTGCGCCTGTCTGTGTGGGCAATAAAAAAAAACTACAAAAATCATTTTTATTCCGCATTGGCATCGTCTAGTGTTTTGCGAAGACGAAACGCCTCTCTAAAATGTTATGAAATTAGGCCTTTTCATAGAGCTTCGGAATTTCACGTAGAGAACCGATGTTTTCACGATTTCGAGTACTAATTTCGATTAGTGCGGTTAGTGACTAGCTGGTTTGAGGGGCAGGGGGGAGGGGTGGGGGTTAATGAAAGGCTATGCTAAACTAGATTGGGGGGCTGGCTGGGAAATGTCCACGATAGACGACACAGGGAGATAGGAGGGGTGGTTCAAAAGTTTCCAAAATAGAGCGACGTAGTTTACGGACAGCCCCCAAGTTGTTTCTCTACCCTAAGTCAATCTTGTGCAAAATAGTGAACATTCGTAGAGATATTATTGGAAAATTACGCTACCGTGAAATATCTAATGCGTTCACTTTAACGCTTATACATACGTAATGTGGCCAAAGTATTATCGGGCGAGGATGGTTGACATCAGCTTGCCGAAAAGCTTGGTATGGGCAGCGATGTATTGGGCTCAACAACATCTCGTAGCTTTGGTCAGTAAGGAATTATGTATTCTGTTTTGTTGGAATAAGTGATCCAACTTTACTTCGTTTTCAAGACGCCTTTTGAGCGTGAAAATTGCGGCGACTATCTAAATGTTGTTTCCCATTTTTTTTTTAACAGCCTGATGATCGGAGATATTTTCCCTGACGCGGCGCCGATAAAACGCGAAGAGCAAAATACTAAAGTCTGATTAACAGGGGGTCATAATGTATCGACTTTATGCGGCGAATATAGCGACAATGATGGTGCCGCGGAGGGCTGGAGCTAAACTGTTCCACAATATCCAAGAGTTTACTACGGTTTTCTAACGGGCTTCTGTATATCACGAGACACATTTTATAGGTTCGTACTACAGGTACACGTGGCGTGTATTAATATCGAACGTTATTCACTACCCAAGTATAGAATATTACTTTTACGGAGTTAATTGCGATAGTCGAATAACCTCGTAGCAGTACCAAAGTTCGCTGGAACCATTCGAGAAACAAAATTACGCGGGGTGCCGTCTGTTTCTCGAGGACTGAGGACGTACAGATTTGACATCTGAAAACCCATTCTACTTGTGCTTTACCCTGAATTGTAAAATTCGGTTAGCAGTACCCGAGTAATTCGATTTAATTAGTCATTAAGAGACCACCGAAGACGTTTCTTCTTACTATCGCACGCGTTGTGGTTGGTTCACTAACGACCAATTTTGTTTTGTTTGACAACAGACGGATGTGCCTTTTCTGGAAACACTGATTTTTAGTGAAACTAACAATAACGCTAATGAGATCATGTTCCTGACGACAGTTTGTCTGATTAGCCACACCCTTCTTTATGGTTGACGAAAGATAATGTGTTCGGAATTTCAAGCTTCAGCGAATGTCAATAGCAATAAAAGAGCTCAGATTATGCTTGTGGTCAGGGATGCTATGTTCAATTCTGTAGTAATCATTAGAGACTTTCTACGGGGTAGAATGTTTTAATTTCAGAGTCAAAATCGATATTGTTCAGTTATAGCGTAAGAGAACCAAAGATTATCTTTTCTTTTAAAGCTGCTTTCCAAACAAGTGGTAATTTCTGGATGCAGGTGATATGGATGAACGGAATTCCAATGTGATGAATTTGATAGAAATCTGACTTGATTTTTCAATCCATAATCCATTGAAATGAATTTCGTTAGGTTAGGCTGACTTGCGTTGTGGGGTTACGTTGAGTTAGGTCAGGTTGAAATAGCTGCGTCCTCGTGCGAGTGAAAATGGCTTTTACAGCCGTATAAGCATCGCTGGCGATGGACCGAGTGTCTGCTGGCTCGCTCCCGTAAGAGCAAGGGTATTCAGAAGCTCGACAGTGTTTTGTTATGCGGTCCGGGGTTGATTACATTTTGTTTTATGACGCCATCCCGGCCATACCTGTGCTCCCGAGTTTCCGCTAACTTGTTTTCACTCTGGTTTCTTGATTAAGAATTTTGAACCTGTTCTTTTGCAGTACTGTGACCAATGGTTATGGCGCAGCCGAGCGACCAGTTTTCATCCTTCTTCCTCCCACCCCAACATGCGCGCCACCACGGATTGCACCTAATGTTTCATCGTATTGCATCGTCAGTTACAGGCATACATTTTTTCCCATGATCCTCATTGCCAATTTTCGAATGGATAATTCATTTCAAGCACTCGGAATTGGTACCATTTTTCATCATTTGCGGGTGAAGAAAACACCAAACACTCAGCATTCAAGTTATATATTCTGTCTTTCATAACGCAGCTGATATATCGTTTAGTTCAGCTGTATAGTGTCCTATTTGCTTATCCGAAAATTGGGATATTCCGTTTTTCAAAAGTTGGGAAAATCTATTTGTTCAATACAACGAATTGATATTAAAGATATAACATTTCTGAATGCTGAGAAAGTTTTCGTCAGGCTGACATTTGTAAGTTTGGGAAATGTGGAAACTTATGGTGTTTTTTGTTGTGCAAAAATAACAAAGAGAACTAAAAAATAAAGCCCTTGGTTCGTAAAATCATGCGTTTTCTTTTGTTCATTGACTTTCTTCACCAAAATACTATGGGGAAGTGGTTTCAATTCTAAGTAATAAAAATATATGTAAACAGTTGAAATGATCACAAGTTAGAATCAGACTAATTTTACGATCGGTTCCTGTTTCGTTTCCTTTTATTGTCGATTCAGTGCAGGAGGAATCAGGAATAGCGAGAAGGATTGCGATGCGATTCATCACGGGAAAAGAAAGCGTTCTTATTTCGATTCTGCTTATTGTGAAAAGTGGAGCGAGGTATAGATCTGCTGATCTAAAGAGAAAAAACGTGGAAAAACGGGTTTTCTGTACCTTACCACCGAAGATAGTAACAGCGAATTCGCGCAAGGGCAATCGGAAAAAGTTTGTTCGTAACGAACCGGGTCTCACTTAGCCGTTTGCTGTGCTCTTGTCCATCTATGCAGTTAGTACACACCGATCCCTGCCATTTATAGCTTTATATATACCTTCGCCCTGGCCCGGGTTTTCTGGGTTCCCCGGCCGTTATAAGGGTTGAGGCCTCAAACATACGAGTCCCACCCAACGGCTGGCTTTTATTATGTACTCTGCTATCTGCCTCCGTGAACGAGGGGCGGTCAGTTGCGCCGGAGACGGAAAGACAGTGTTATCATTTCCCCGATACGGTTGTATCACGAATGTATGGTGGCATATTCTTCGCACTACGGTGTCCCATCGCATAGTGACTGGTACCACTGAACGAGCATCTAACTTTCGATGAAATTGTCGTAGATTGGAAGAACGAGAGATAAAAAGTCGAAATGGATCTCAAGAAATGTATTCAACTATGAATTATACTGTACATAATTACCGGTGAAAAATTTAAATGCTTGTGCAACACGAGAACTGCCTTAAACTATACGTTTGTACGCTATGATATGGAAATAAAATTTGTTCGATGATGGCACGTTTGGAAAAACATCGCATGTTATTCACGAATTTCTTAAAGTGTCCTGACTTTTCTGTAGCTCGACAGTTCTTCGACAGTAGCCCGTTTCCCAGGATCACGGCTTAAGCTTGTATCTCTGACTGTATTGAAATGCTGATTCCAGTTGGATAGAATACCGCACGCGTAAGTACGGGGATAGATAAAAATGCCTACAGCGAATAGTGGGTAAGCTCGTTCTTGAAGCGTATCCAACCACCCGAGTAAAACCTCACCGCACTTGTGAAAATATTTTAAACGACACGGCGACGACGACAACGACGATGACGGGAATCGAAAAAAGAAACTACCCACTTGCCACGTTTGCAATATCACCCCGGATTCGGTTTGGGAGGGTTCGATTCAGTCCGTGTTTGAAGAGCCTTCAATCTGTCTGCCACAGTAGTCCTCACGAGCAGGTCTTGGGTTAGTTGGAGGCTCGGGGCACTCAACCGTCACTAGTCTCTCACCCCAAGGTGTACATATACATATACATATACATGGGCGTCACAGGCGGACATTCACAACCGCAGTTCGGTGCACCAACGAGACACCGCAGGGAGCGTGGCTAATTCTCGAGAGAAGGAACGAGAAAGAGAGAGTGAGAGAGTTGGAAAGGATAGAGAATGAGAGAGATCTTTTATAGTGGTTGAGGGCGGGGGGCGATGTGGTGACCCTTTTCGAGAGGGTCGAAGGTCACTTCGGGGTTGACGTAAAGTCGTGGCTAAGGGCAATAAAAAACAACTGTCCCCCTCCAGGCGCTTTTCCTCTTCGTCGAATCTCAGCAAGGATGCTCTTGTTATATATGAAAACAACGAGGCTAAGAGTGGAATCGAGTATTCCGTGACTGGATCAACGGAAGGGAAACAAAAGCTTAGGCCGAGCCGTAAGCGCTTGGGGCGATTCGCGGTGAGAAGGAAAAAACAGCGGCGCGGTAACGTCAATAAAACGAGGTGGCCACATCGCGGTTTAAAACGCACTTAGTTTCTTTCATATCCGCCCGTGGAACGGCGCGGCATGCCCTGATTTGAAACAATTCCCATTCACGGTGCGGATCTCTCTCCACTCCCGCCTCCACCCGCGCCCCCGGCACCCGACTACCCACCCCTCGACGTCGCGACGCCACGGTCTACCGAGCCTTGTTCATCCGGGGAGCCAGCAGTGGGGGGGGGGGGGTTACGCCAGCGTTGGGGAATCGCGATCGAATGAAATTGAGCTTAAAATAGTTCAGCGAGGAAAGGGAACATCCCGAGGGATTTCTTGCCCCGTTCGAGAGGGTCATATTAAGAGGGGTATTTCGATTATTTTCATGCAGCTACCGTTAAGTAAATTTTCGGGTGCAGGAGATGCTGTTTCGGAAATGCGAAAGAACACCGTGGTCATCAATTCAACCGAGCACTTGAGGTGTCCATTGGTAGTTTCATGGGTTTTGGCTATTCGTATTCATCCCACGGCCAACTACTTTCGGAAAGTTTCTCCGCAACTTGAGGTCAATTTCCTTCCTCATCTTTTTGGGATTCCTCTGTTCAAGTCTGTGCCCTCGTGGTAAAACTGCTCTCAATACTTGCCTGATCTTTCGAGTTAATGAATGGTACATGATAATGGTTATTGAGGAGTCAGTTACTTGAGGATCGAAAGCACAATCTCAGTAATATTCACTCGAATTTGGAAAGCTGTCACTATAGGTACTTAACGTCTTAATAAGTGGTTCGAATTACGAATGAAATCTCGAAGTAAAAGAACTATGTTATCCAATAGTCCGTAACACATAAATGTCGTTTAGTAGTATCAAATACAGTCATTTGTGTGATATAGGGTCCGACTATTTACGGAGAGTTATAACGATACTTCGGAAGGAAATAATGTTTTCTTTTATGAGTAAGTGTAAATTATAGAAATATTTTCCAAAATACACGGAGCGAAAAGGTAGAGGCAGTCGAGCTTTGAGAGCTAGAAAAATGTGTTGCGTAAAGTGTCTACTGCTAGACGCTGCGACGAGATTTGAAATTGAATTGACATCGAGAGAGGTATGGATACGGGATGTATCATCCTCGTCGCCTGGTTCATACGTATATCTGCAGAAATGCTTTTGCATTTTTAACATCTACATCATAGCTATACCCTACATTCGTGGATTTCATTCCCACGGCAAATATGGGCTAGAAATTTCGTACTCTATGTTGACACGGAGTAGAACGTATCACGCGGTATAAACGATTTCGTAATACCCGCTCGTCGAATTCGAAAGCGGCATTAACCTTTCAAACCTTGAATGAGAGCAGATCTGTACGACGAAATTGGGAATGCAGACGCGCTTGTGAATTGGTCATGTCCTAAGATTGCGCGGTGCTGTTCCCACCGCGACGTGGATCTAAAATTGGTATTCTGGATCCCGGAGCTCGGATATCAAGTTTCGAATGACAGTTATACAGGAGGAACAAAAGGAGCAAGAGCCTTGATAATGGGACAGACGAGGTTGACGGGCTGTGAGACTGCTAGGGTGACGGCAGACAGGAAAACGCCAGGGTTACAATGCTGCTTCATTAGACTTTGGCCTCAGCCAACGTTTCCCGCTTCTGGACCATCCGAAAGACGGAAGCCGAGGCTCAGCTGCGTTAGTCGAGGAGAAGGAGGATGAAGATTGAGTTTGGGAATCCAATGGATCTGCCGTCGATTTTTTGCGCGAGTTAATCGAGGCTGATTGATTATAGCGTCGCGTCAGAAGTGGCCTCTGCTCCTTTCGTGGCAGGTCAAAGATGTCGAAGGAGAGTCGAGGGAGTGGAAGGCGAAGAACACTTCCTGGGAAATGAACCGAGTTCAAGTGAGCTGGTCGAGGCGGAGTCGAGCGAAGCGCTGGTGAAAGGGGGGGTACTAATGGACATTTTACGGCGTCAATTATACACAGTCATAAAATATGAATAATTACTCAGATTTATGGACATGCAAAATTTCGCAGGCCTTTATGCACTGTAAAATATATTAGCAAGTAAAAATTTTTTACGGTGTTTTCAGGATATAAAAAGCGTTTCGCGTTCCCGCAAGCTTGCGGACGAGGGGTTGCTATACCTAGATTTTCTCTATTAACCAAGTCTCGAAGGAACGGTAAGCCGAGAGTTGTCTCCAGCCTCCGGAGGGAAGCAAAACTATGTGTTATTTGAACCAAGCTTTTCATGCATAAGTCAAGCTAGTAAAAATTTTCGGACTACGAATTTGGCTGGCTAATAACATCACTAGGAATCACTCCTTTCGAAGAAAAAAAAGGAAGAAAAATTCAGCCTCGCCATTTCAACTTCTCAGAAATCTTGGGGTGTTGGAATTAGAGCTGCTTTTCCAAGTGAGATGGTTAAGCTTACGTTTACACGAAAAGGGTGTTCTAGAAGTCGCAGAAGTCGGGGTGTAAGTGAAAAATAATATGCAAAAAAAGATTTTCATTTGTAGTTTCCAAGAAGCGTATTGTATGAAAATTTTAATTTCGAAAAGGCCATCTTGTAGCTGAGACACAGCCGACTTACCAGCTATGAGATAACAATTTTGCGGTGATGCCAAGCTATTAATCACCAGACGACATAGCCTGGCATCGTGGCAAGTTGAGGCGGGGTGAAGAAGCTTTTTGCGGCAAAAGTATTAACACTTTAACGCGATATATTATTGCTTCGAGAAGTTGACTCGGGAAAGTTTTACCCCACAAATTTGGTCGTCTGAAAGTAAACTATACATCTACGATCTACGTCTTTGCACAGAATATTATTTAATGACTCAGAAACTGCAGCAGAGGATCAGAGCTGGAAATATTGCATTCAATATATTTGTATTTTACATCTGTGGGTAAATTATAAATTACGTATTCAGAGCGCGGAATAAGTGGAAAGTTCTTGAGAGTTGTTCTATTTCGAGGACGAGGTTATCAAGGTTTTTTTTTAGAATTACATGGAGAATGAAGAAGTTATTATGAAAATTGTAACGAGGAGTTTTATTATTCCTGACAAATTTTTCTATCAAATTGTTAGATTTTAACAATTGCGTGGTACACTAGATTGAACAGAGCAGTATTATAGCTTAGTAAAGTTGTTCTTTTTCAGATAATTTTTTCACAAAACAATGTACGGAAGAATTTTTTCAAACCGTTTTTAATGTTTGATTACGAAATATGTAAAATTATAAAACTAATAATCAATAAAAACGTGATGTTTGATGGGAAAATTTTATTTCTAAACATTATCACCAAAGAAACATGAAATTATTTCATCGAGCCATCGTATGTGAAAATATGAATGTAAAGTATAGAAATACACGAAAACAAAATTGTCATCGGATTGGAATATGTACGGTTTCAAGCCTTACTCAATCTAATGGAAAAGAATCGTTCCATGACGTGTTCGAAACAGCGTTCACCACTAAACCTACCACGTCTGGATTTTACGCTGCGAATGACCTTCCGTGACGCTTCGCATTTAGCCAGGTTTGGAGATGCTAATTACTGGTGTTGTTTGTTGGGCGACAACGTGTATGTTCTTTAATTTCAGGTTCCAGGAAACCATTCGGATAAGATCCTCCTCACTTACACGAGTTCCGCGCTAAGTTTGTCAGTAGCTTCGCTCCTCGCTATATCCTCGAGTCCTAGGCTACGAGACGATATTAACGTTGTTTCTTACAATTTGCGGGGCAACAATTCGCGGGCGGCGTCTTGCGGCGCATGGTGCAGCTTAGCCCGCCGTAAATCTCACTTATTGCGTGGGACCAGAGCAAAACCAAGACGAGAGTAGAACGAGAGAAGTTGGTGCGATTTTGAAGTAAGGTGAGCAGAGGAGAGCCCTGCAAGCCCACGGAAGTCGCAATCAAGACTGACGTTCAGGGATTTAAACGCGTGCAATTAAACCAGAAGTAATATGCCCTAGCCGCTGATAAATTACTTACTCCGAGACGTTTTTATCAGCATGCGGAAGACCCGGAGAATGAACGTGACGATGAGCGAGAAGAGAGAAAATAAAAATGGCGCTGCGAGCGCAGTTATCTCGGAGGTGGGAGGCGACGGTTGCCTCACGGTTGCCACGAGATTTCTGGTTGAGATTTTCCCAATCTACTCTGGCTATTCAACCATTATACGCCGCGGAGGTGGGAACGAGAAAAATCTCGAACCTCTTGGATGGCTTCGCAAACCGATCCGTTTCCATCAGTCGGAATGACTTCAATCAAATGTTTCGATAATTGGTGGATCTTCTTGAGTCAGTCCGTCCGAGAAGCTAGGTAACATCGAGGATTTCCGGACCGTAACTGCGGTACACGAGTCTGATTATCAGGCGATACCTTCGTAATCGATTTTCTCCAAACAACGGTGGCGGTGGCGGGTGTTCAATCT
This sequence comes from Neodiprion pinetum, assembly GCF_021155775.2. NCBI lineage: Eukaryota > Metazoa > Arthropoda > Insecta > Hymenoptera > Diprionidae > Neodiprion > Neodiprion pinetum. Next base: position 26,256,250 of record NC_060233.1, read on the forward strand.
GAGGTAATTAATTCCTTGTTGTTTTCAGGTCAAAAGTTCCCGGCTCGATTACCAATCAACGTCTGACTAATGATAGACCAACGTCGAGTCCGGTCTTCCTCCAGTTATTCTTCCGCCCCCGGTCGAGAGGACGGGGAAGCGCTACCGGCCAGAATCTCGTGATAAATGAAACTTAATGATACTAAAGCCAACCCCAGAGTCGAGGTACCTGCCTCTTTGGGTCCAGGGGCTGGATCAGAGGCAATGAGGCAGGTAGATGTCACAGGTCGAAAGATTTTCGGAGGAACAGTGTGAGGTTACTTTGGCTAATGGAGGGGACAAACAGTGATTCTGTCACACTGAAATTCATTTTTCGTCATTGGAGTCCAATTTTTAAATAGATAAGAATAAATTCTTTATGGGAATGAATGTTCACTTAAGCTTTTTGAAACTCATTTAAATTAAGTTCTTACTTCTTGAAAAGTTCCAAGTTTGACGTTGGTCGTATTCAATTGATGGTCTGGTTAAATTTTCAGAAAAAAATTTCTTAATTGTGTAAACAGAGCAAATTGTAACCGTATTTTTGTTCTAAACGAAGAATTGCAGGAAATGTTGGATGTTCTTGCACTCTTTCATTATTTTCGAATAAAGTTGAACTCTACCAAAAAGTGTGCGAAAGTTTCCTCAACTCACGCGATGGACACTTTTCTAATCGAATTAATGTGCGATTTTAAATCTGAGAACGACGTGTTTTGCTGCATATAAAGATATCTGTTGAAACTATACTCCTATTCAACTTCGAAGATATTGAATGAATGCTTCATGCATTGCGGTCTGAGACGGTAGTTTTAACGAAATATGCGATTTACAAAGTAGGACTGAGGTTCGAGTGACATGATTATGCAGGTAATAATATTCAACTGGTCATACGGAGGACCGAAATATAGTAAAAAATCTGTCTCCATAGTTGGACAACGTCGTGCGTGGATATTTTTTGATATATTATTAAGATGTGGGATCTGCAATTAGGGTACCAAGGATGAAAAATGCTCCCGCTAACCGAAAATCTTTTGGCACATCAAGTAACCGCTTGTGCTATTTAACGGCACCATCATTTTCATAAATTTTAATCGATTCGATATAACCTTTGGCATTGTGTGCGAACACTGAGCTGATCCACTATCGTTTGCATGGTTCGTCCTTTGTAAAAAAATTTCGAACATGGCGGCCGTGCTATTCGCGAACATCGCCCGCGCGGCACCTTTTTCTTTTTCTGTTCGAACTTTATTAGCATCCTCTACACACGGATAGAGAGGTGAGTACAGGTACAAAGTAGATTTACCCTCACACGTTGACTCGCGCGTATCTGAAAAGTTCACGTGTAAATTCTGACCAAGCAGCGAAACAGGGCGTATACTTTGCCTGGCGTAGTCCATTTCCATCTACCGGACAACAAGAACAAATAAACTATGCACGTCCAGACCTGGCGTAGGTGCTGCCCACCACCTTGCACTTTCTGCCTTTTCTCCTTCCCTTTCCTATTCGTCCCGCGGGATTTTAGACAGTGTTTTCTCATAAATTGAAAATGTCTTTTCTTCACCGCAGCTTTTTCTTTCCGTGTCATCTAATCCCGGTTGATGCACGACGAATGATTGTTCATAGATTAACATGGACGTATATACGGGGCGGTGTACGCCAATGTCCAGCCTTGGATTCACAAAAACTGCAGCATAAGCGAGATTTTCGTTTTTCCAGACGTTTCAGGAGTGGTTCGATCGTATCTCGAAGCTCTTGAAACCAGAAGAACGTTGGTCACGAATTCACACTTTAAACGCCTCTCTACGAGCCTGAAATGGTACGACGAATTCACACTTTGAGGCCACTCCAGGTCATTGCTACGAACGGCACAGGATGTTTCAGGAAGGATTGCGGAATATTAACTGAAATCGGAGGAAGAGTTACCGTCTCTTCTAATTCTTTTAAACTACTCGGACAAATATTTCATGACAATGGCCTGCTTTTTTCAACCGATTCACGTTATAAGTTAATTATAATTATAGTCATTTTCCCATGGCTGAAAGAGACGCCGAAAAAGCTTATTTTGTACACACAACGATATTTGAATATTATACCCAGATGACAGTATAAGCCAGGTACAGTGGAGACGTAAAGGAATTACGAGAGTTGCCGTATAAATGTGGGCGCCAGTCTAACTTAAGCCGGGGGCAGAGACGGGAACAGGGGTAGGGACGGGGGATAGAGAGGGTGGATTTCGCTTCTGCAAGGGGAACCCTTCTCTTATTAAAATATCTAACGTGATTACCGCAGACTTGGCAACTATAATAGACCGACTTGAAGTCGAGTTTGCGTAGGTTCCGTGACTGTAGACAGGAGAAGGACAGAGACTCATTGCGGTGCGGAATACGGAGTTCTCCGTGCTCTTTCCCGGGATATAGCACGGTGCGAGCACGAGGAGAGTGAAGAGCAGTTTCAGTTCACGGTTGATTATTACCACCGCCGACAGGGATTGTTAACCATTTTGCATTAATTTCACTTTTGTCGGTACCCATCAACCGCTCCCCTCGCCCTCGCACTCGTCCCGCTGACGCTGTTCGTCAAACTTTGGTCGGTACGGGCGGTAGGTTTTACCCAGAGATAAATTTTACCCAGGAACGCACCAAGATCGACACCGTAATCCACAGGTGCGCGAAGTGTTTTCTCCACCGGTGCCGATTCTGGAAATGGTGGAGAATTTCCGTACAGAAATCTACGGCTATGGAGGAATCTGGGGGAAAAGAACCAAAGTTTGCAGCCCTTGGTCTGGGTATACCTATAGATGCGGAATGACACGAAGGAACGGTAGCGGATAAAAGTTTCCGCGGTACCACGTCGCCTGCACAATAGCTAGTTACGGGACAATGTGCGGACGGGATGGGCGAGGAAGGGGAACGGAATTTTGCCGAATTTAATTATGAAACGTCTTAGCTTTCGGAGCTGGAAACGACGGCCGAGACCCGTGTACACGTGTACATGTGGCTACAAGAGAAATTGAATACAAACTAATTTATCTCACAATATCCTGCAGCGTTTCAGCGCTACACTTTATTCACTTTCTTATTTATTTCCATACCCCCCCTCCCCCCCCCCTGTCTTTTCTTTATGCTTCATTTTTTATTCTCATTGTTTCTCTTTTCAGTCGCTTTTATTCTCCCTCTCTCATCTCTGCGTACTCCTATATATTGTTGTGCCACATTGTAAGAAGGAAGGTTAACGTGGAAGATCTAGAGACGAAGATCTACGTTCTGTAACTATTCACTCTTGTCCAGTGAGACTGGAACCATTTTGGTGCACAATTTATTCCTTGAGGCAATTGTTTTTGGGGTGAGGTGGTGATTCTATCAACTTTTCGTCTTTCAACCGGGAAGGGCTCTAAAAGCCTCTTTCTTTCGCAGACGAGACGCTCCGGCAGGAGGAGAAAAAGGGCCCGCGAGGTGGTCGAGGTTGAGTCAACATAAATTATGTCCGTTTAATCGAATCCTTCGCGGAAGATTTATACAGACTTTATTGCAGCGACTTAGTCTCCAGCACCGTCGCTGCTCCGTCGTTTTGCCTATTACTGTCTCTTCCATTTTGTCCTCACCCTACGGCATGTCGCCGGCGTCCAGTACACCGAATTCCGAAAACATGGTTCACGGTTTGAAACTTTTCAAAATCTCAACCCTCTCTTGGTATTTTAGATATTAGAGAAGATAAGACTTCAGGACTTTCGGCAGGTGTACAGTTGACACATTGTTTCCATTTTACTATGTATATCCGTGTACACTGAGTTGTGGAGTATTTCATAGGCTCATTTGGCAGGGGAAAAAAATTCTGCCAACAACGTCTTAAAGCTTAACTGTACCGAATTTGAGGAAGCAAAGAAGATCCATCACCGCGTAAAGTAGGTCAGGATTAAATCGATTTCGGAATTTTAGTAGAACGATGAAGAAAAATGAAACCCACAGCGGAACCATCGCGAGGTGGTATCCCTGAATCTACTGGTCGACCGTGAAAGCCTAACAAAATTCCTTTCAAGCCAAAGCGTGCCTGGCTAAAGAGATGGGGTGTTTTACAGGGCAGTGAGTAAAAGAAAAAGAAGAGAATGAGGAAGGAAAAAATGGCGGTGGTTTTCGTTGAAAGCGGTAGTATCTAGTAGCCCGAGGTTGCCCCACGTTGGCGATGTAAGCAAGAACGCTGGGCAGAAGAACCCGCACCGCCGCCTTTTTGCACTATTCGCCAAAATGAAACACGCGAGGGATATACTCTATGGTTGCTTGCCTAGGAGGGTGCCGAGCAAAACACCGAAACCACCTACACCGCGTTATTCGGGAAAGACCTTTAGGTCACTCACCGAACGGGCTGAAGCGATCCGAAGTGTGTTTACGCGTACGGAATACGACGACCTCAAGGTGTCCCTAATTGGCAAAATGTCTATTGTCCTCGAAATCCTCGTCAACCTGGCTATTTATGTATCACAGCGATAAGCCTGATATCAAAGATATGAAGTTCACTTCCGCCAACTGCTGCCCAGTTTTTGCTCTGCAGTACTAGGTATTTACAGCAAAAACTAACAAGCAACAAAAAAGAAAAAAAAGACATCAGTAAACTGGTATAGAATACTTTATATTTACTAGATACTTGGCGATACTGGATTGAGGAAGTTGATAGTTTTCTTGAAAATTACTATAATTATGCACAGGCGTTTCTTCCAACTAGTTGGTGAAAATAACAGAGTGAAAATGTGAAAATAGCAAGCAGGTAGTATTTAAAGTAAACAAAACTCGGAAAAGCTGTTTTTAAACAAATTCAGCGAAGATCTAAATTTCACAGTGTATTTCGTGGCATTTGTACGCCAGGTGATCGGTTCCCGACAATGTTCGTGGATACATACGTATACTTATGTAAGCACATAGGGGTTGGTTAGATATATCACGGGTTAGGTATACCTTAGCGTCGTTGGCGAATGCAGAGCGGGAGAGTAAGGGATTTGAGATATGCGGAAGGGTATCCATTGTCCCATTACCCGACCGAAATCGCGACGCTTACAATACGATTGTTTTAGGTCCTCGGTTTGGTCTTGAGCAAGCCTCTACCCTTCAAACTATTAAATTCGTTATTAATGTTACCGATGCGTTTGCTCACCCACAACCGTGCCCCCGTGATATTCTTGTAATTGCTTGGGAAAATATAATTCCCTAACCGTTTGTCATACGGACAGACAGAGGCGGGAGGCTAAGAGTCTGCTGTTAAAATGCAGGATGGGGAAAAATAAATCAAGCTTTAGATCCAAGTGATCGGCAGATAGAGGCATTAGAATTCTATATTCCCATTGATCAGTCACCATACCATAATGTTGTACATTTCTATTCACTCCATAATTGGTATTTTACAAGGTATAGCAAACATAAATATTGCCAAAACATGATGACTACGATTGAAACGTGGCGATCACGTGAACTGCACGTAACATATTAGTGGCAGTGGTGGGATAATGGACGTATATCTGATAGTGGACACCAGGAAATAATAGTCAAAAGCTCTTCACGGAAAACGACTGAATGGCCCGTTGGTATAAGCCGTGTATCAAAGCGGTGGACATCCATTAGTAAGATTACTACGGGGTACTCAGAGTTGACGAGTAAGGTATAAAATGATAATATTTACACATCAATATAGCCTAATGAAATTGCTCGATAAGCATAACAAAGCTGCGCAGCGCTCCGGAGCTGGTTCCACAGGTCATTGGTATTAGTAAATCCCGGGCAGGTAAAGTTGCGGGCAAAGACGGTTTGAGTTTAAAAGCAAATCACTGACAAAAAGCGGGGCATCACCTTGGACGGACGAAATCTGTTACGTGTCAGTCTTAGGGAACAGCGAAGTGTTAGGCGAAAACCAATTTGCAAGATCACTATCGCAGCACTATGCGATGCCAGGCCAGGCATCGTAAGGTGATTGACGCACCGATTCACGAAGGCATTGCTTGGGTGGGCGCCACCTGTAAATTTACTTCCCCCCCCAGCCACATTCTCATCCGTTTTTGGTGAATTAATGCGATCATGGTCTAGCAAACCACAGTACAAGCTTGGAGACCTTTGAGTTCAGGTCAGTTTTCATTTCTCACGTAAAAGATGCCTTTTGTAATTCCGGGAACACGTGTATTGAAATTCAATCTGAATTAAAATGCAGCAAAATTTTCCTTCCAAAAGTGTTCAAGGTACGTAACTTTTTAGTTTTAAGTCGTTCAATATTGCCAGAGTTGCTGGTAGAGTTCTGAAATCATGCGTGTGCGTTACGACTCTTACGAGAATGTTACTATGCTAGTTTCATCGATTGTTTCAGAAACTGCCTACTCACTACTTTTCTATCCAATGTTCAGTGTTTTAGATATACGATATCACGTCTGGTGGAGCAGTTAGGGCAGAAGCGATTGCCGCAGAGCAGTAGAAGAACCGAAAATTTTTAATAAAACCTTATGAACCTTCGTACGTAGGATACGGCGTGAAATGATAGCAGGGACAGGCTTGTGCGGCGTGGGAAGCTTGGCACGTACGCGGCCCACCGTGCCGGCATTATGAGTTGAGCTAAATCTTCAGTTGCCGATATCGCGCTCAGTAGCAGTGCTACGTTGCCACCCGGGTGAATGCGGAGTGCCGCCCGTTTACCCAGAGAATTGAGCTACGTTAGTCCTATCACCGGGTGTCTAGGTTTAGGAGAAATAAGCTTAGAGGTTTCTGAAAGAAATAAACGCTTCTGCTGTCGCTTATGGATCGTTGCTCAAGACCAAGGTTCTGGTACGTTCTCCGAAAATACAAGAAAGATTCTGTGAATTGAGAAATTTGTTGTTTAATCTTCTTAGCGTTGATGACTTGTAGAGTTTCTGGTTTGTCTTACGGATCAAGCAGTCAACACGGGGTTTCTTGACAGTCCGAAAATAATGAAAATTAATCGCATGCACTGTATTGAGTCGCATGGTGAAAAGTGAGGGTACAGCACGAGTGTACCATTACATGCTCGTAAAGTAAGCTTACCGGACAATCTTGGCTCTTATAAGCCAATAATACAATGAACTTTGAAGTTGATTTCTGTCTAGTTATACGACACCGACATATAAGATAGTCGAGACAAGCGTGACGTTGTATCAGTATTCACGGTTAATTTTATGGTTCACATTTTCAGCTGCCATGTAACATGTAATTGCAAAGCGATGGTTTACCAGGGTCGTCCTCGAATTTTCTATGATCATCGGTGTGTAATTGAAAAAAAGATGCGATGTTCGGTAACCCATCGGTCGCTGGTGGTGGCCGTCGGAAGAAGCCAAGTGATAATTCTCGGATGGCTCAAATGAAAATGAACTCTTTGCCGAACAGAGTGTCGGATGTTTCGGCCCCCCGAGTCACCCTGCCTATGCGGGCGGGTAGCTGGTAACGCGGGAGATTTTTCCCGTGAGACTTGGCCTCCGTTGGAAGGGGGTCCACTAAGTGATACGAATGCGTTTGGGGCTTGTGGTTCCCCTAAACTATATTTAATGCCACGCCAAACCCTGCCTTCCCACCACCAGTTCTAGTGCTGCGCTTCGTATACTATATACCAGCAGCTGCTTCCCGGGTTCAAAATGGTGGGTGCAGGATGGATCCGTGTCTGACGTATATCGGGATTAAATAAAAGAAATGGACTATTTTCTACCTCGCTCTGACGTCTTCGATTTTTCGATCAGTACCAGAAGCAAGGAATCTATCGGTAGCTCTACCAGCTCTATTAAAAGAGAAAAGGCTAACTAGAGCAGTAACGGAGGTTAGAAGAGAGAATGTTTGAGTGATATTCGAGAACCGGTGTGCATTGGTCTGTCAATTATATTGAAATGTTGAAATCTAATCGGCACAAAAACTGGTCAATTTACAAATGCCCGACGCCAGTGCAGATGATGGAAATCAATAGGGTTCTGAAAGACGACGATGTTATGTCTGATTGGAGGGTTTGGTTTACCCACGAGAGTATATTGTATCCTATTACATAGTGAAGATTAAGTCACACAGGGGAAGTAAAGGTGGGTAGACGTGAGGGGCAACCCGTTGCTCGCTTGAAAAGTGTCGGTCGCAGGCAGGCAGCCAGGGGTAACTTCACTGGAGAGTCTTGCAAAGTGGTGTTCTAGGAATTACGGCTCAAGTTTTACGCACGTAGTTTGCACGGATAAGAGGGAGCAGGCTTTTGGCAAAAAGCGGATCCGGACACTGATGTGACGTCAGCTTAGCTGCGTCTAACTTCACCGCAGGGCCTCCTCAAGACAGTTGAACAGTCCTTCGGTCTTCTGGAGTATCCAAGGAGGGGCAATTATAATCTACCTTGAAACGCGTATTTTATTACCAGCTTGATGCCGTAGCGTTATTGATTACTTATTTGATCAAGTTTTAATCAAGTTTTAATCAAGTCTTCGACGGTTAATTTCAATGGCCGAAAAAGGAGGAAAGGCGGAACTGGGTTATATCGAGCGGTTGTCAACGATACACGCGCGGAGATGGACAGCTCTGTGTTGTGTTTGTGTTTATCGAACCACATGTGTGTACAGGGACACTTATTATGGGGCAGCGTTTCGAGATTAAATCTCCGTCCAAGGGCCGGCTCAGGAAGTCCAGCCAAAATTGAATCTAGGTGATGATGTTGACCTGGGCGATTGTGTGCCATCAGAAATAACGCTTCGATTACATTGCAACGCACTCAGTCTTTGTGTCAGGTAGTTTCACGCTATCAAACTTGAGTTAAATTAATGCAGCGTGGATGGATATGAGGTTACACAATTCTATATGATAAAGTTTTACAAATCATAGTTTCACTTCTGCAGACGAGTTATTGAAGCCTCATGTTTATGTGAACGTGAATCTTGAATTGCTCGTTAACTTTGTACTAAATTACAAGAAACGGGCTAATTTGACCTACCTCAAGCCGCTGTAAGATTGTCTGTCGCAACTTTGGGGATTGATTAAGCGGTGCAAGTTTTGCAAAGTCAGATTTCGTTACTGCGGGGGTAACATAAAAGACTCGCGTCTTTGCGCGACGCTACAGCTCGGACTACAAAGCTGAAAATTACGAAACCGTTTCACGTCACCGCATGGTCGTACAAATCCGCGGTGCTTTCGTAGCACATAGCATATACGGGCAAGGCAAAACTGTGCTCGTAACCCTTTCGCGGTTGGGCTTCACGTTGAATTATAAAGTCAAAACTGTGGGAGGAGATGAAATAAATGCGACTATTATACGCGGTTTGAAGCAGCCCTCCTCATTCCATTCCACGGTATCCCATCCCGTTTCACCCCGCTGCACCGCTCCTCGACACACGATAAGTGTTTGAAATATTGAAAGCTGAAGCGTAGTCTCCCAACTACACCGACCAATAGTCGAAGGAGAGTAGCAGCAGCAGCAGTAGCAGTCGTACTAGCTCGAACATAATGCTGTCATTTATACGGGAAACTGCGGCCTCCCGTGGGTTCGATGGGTGGGGTCGAGGGTAGGATTGGGGGAGGAAGAGCACTTGATATGCGTAGCGAACTGCCTTCCGCCTGGCGTGATTGATACCAGGCTTGTCTCCGAATATTTCAGATCGGGAGCTCAGAAGTTCGCGGTGGAACTCGCACGTTACAAGCGAAATATCACGAATACATTCGAATGATAAGCCAACCCACGGCATGTACGTTATATGTTACATTAAAATAATCGCGTGAAATGTAGGTGCGGGACCAGTGTAAACACTTTCATAATTCGTGCGTAAAATTTTAACCAGATCACAAAGAGAATCTGGAATTGCGTTTTCGTTGCAATTATAAGCTGGGTAGTTATTGGTTGATTTTTTTTTTTTCGTAGATAGTTGACAATTCGGTAGCGATGCATTTGCAGCAGCGTGCAGCAGTGCGACCGAGAAAGGCGGATGTTGGGTGTTTGTCAGTCTCCAGGATTTGCGATGTGGTTTCGACCGAGGTTGGAAGAGCGAAGCCGAACGGAAAGAACGCCAGAAGCAGAACGAACGACGCGAAGGAGATTTTTGTCCCATTCTCGGCGGCGTTGGAAGCAACAGCAGCAGCGTCGTCTCGCTACTCTGCTCTGATACCCTGTGCATGACCATAGAAAAATACGGCTCTCCAAGGAGCACCTATATTCCAGCTGCTGCCGTCACTCGTCTACAATCATCCTCGCATCGGCTAGGTGGTGCCTTTGCTCGATTGTTATTTATCACACGTAGAATAGTCTGTCAAGTTATCCAGACGTGACACGTGGGTAGTTTTACATGCTGGCATACTACTACGGCATGCTAATAATTCAACACCTTGCAACGAGTCGGTACATGCACGCATTAGTTCACAGCGTTACGTATCAAGCTGTCAAACATTACGTTCCGTACCGTCAAGTTTTACATGGACGTTGAGAGGAAGGCGAGTCTCGGATTTACTTTAATTGATATTTGAGGTCAATAAATGAAAGTTGTCTATGATCATCTGGTTGGTTTCTCAATACCGGCTACATAAGTGATGAAGAACTTGCACTTTTTGAGTAGTGAGGCATGTTTATGCACGCCTTCATTCATACAACCTTGAACATCAATTCGAACTATAGAAGACTTATCCAATGATGTCGACAATAAAGTATTGAAATATCAAAAGTGAGAATTGCACAAAGATGCTCGTTACAAGACTCAGGACTTGTGGTATCTCAAGTTTATGGAGTACAGGCTACGCCTAGCTTTCTCAATGCAACAAAAGTTACATGTACATCCATCATATCTAACGTATTCACATTTTGTATGGCAGGTAGTAGCAGTCCAGGTGTTTTATAAGGTGTCCTAGATTGTCACACCGTTTCGATTGCACAATATTCCGATTGGAATAGAGTTTAAACAGCAAATAAATACATGCAGAGGATCCGTCTTTAAGTGCAAAATCATTTCCGCATGTAAAAATATGTTTTATCATGTTCTTCATTAATCACCGATTATTTATGATTTTTTTTTCGTCCAGATTATACGAGTGAAATGCGCTAAGAAATTTGAAATGCGAACTGTATCAAAGCAAAATAAGATTTAGTATCCAGGTGGAAATAAGAAAGCACTTGCGTGGGTAGAACTAACGTGAGTTCAGGGATGGTACTAGCTTTGAGAAAAAACATAAATCAGATTTTCTTCAGCAATTGGCACACCAGAATATAACAGAAAATTTTCGATAAAGTTTTTCGTTTATAAAGAGTAGCAGGCGTATTTGGTCCTCTCGCATAATGTGCTCAATGAGATTTTCTTTGGCTGACGAAAATCCTGGTATCAGAAGGGATTTATTATGTTGCCAGGCTGCATGTATTCCGTTGTAGATCGAAGACGCGTATATTGTCAAATGGTCCGGTTCGCGTTCAGAAACTCGGTGGGAGTTTTCACAACGAACATATGTAAACCGATCATTTTTGTGGGGCTTTATTTAAAGCGGATCCCCATGTGTACCTTGGTGTCCAGAAACGCTACCACCCGGAGTGTCATTAGGTGCCTGCGGTTCGGTGTCAGGTTGTAAGGGTAGCTTTTATCCAGTTTAAAATTCCGTCTCTACGAGGAAATTCTTGCAGATATGAGAGCAGGTACCTGTTCTTAAATTATAAACGTAATCGAATCAGTCTAGCCCGCAGCTAGGGCATTATTGTCATTTGGCGGTCCCCCTCTGCCGGCTTTGTCCAATCAGCCCTTTGTTCCACAGTGTACCTAGCTTCCAACGAATTTTAAGACACTCAGCTACTCGGCGAGAACCTGGATTGCCAGCTCGAGCACGTCACCAAAACGGTAATCGTAATCGGGCCTGGGTGAAAGCAAGCTATTTGGTAATTCTAGGAATTCTACCATCTACACGGTGCAAGTAAAAAGATGAAGCTGAAACTAGCAACCGGAGTTAGCAGCGAAACGTGTTGAACTTTAAAATGCAGTTCTCGGTCTTATCCTTGTAATTCTATAAAAGTATTGTGGGTTCAAGGTGTTGCTCAAAATTTTGATGTTGTGACTTATACAAATGAACATAAGAACGTTTGGCTGCTAATTCTGGCTGCTAGTTTCAGCCTTGTATTAAAAATTATATGATTGGGGTAGAACAAAAGGGTGAAACGCGCAAATTAACTTGCTGGTAATGCAATCGATGTGGAATTTCGTGGAAAAAATTTGTGCTCAATCGAAACGTCACACACTAAATAGTGCAGAAACAAACTTAGGTAGTACGAGTTGACCTGAAAGTATGTCGCATACGGATTGTGACACGCTTCTTGTTCGCAGAAAATTTAATCTTCTCAAATTACTACTTCTATTCAAAAGAGAACAGAAACTGATTTCTTTTCAATTCATGTATTATAAATTCTAGGTGCCATAGTCCAAAATTTATCCATCTATTACACAAGAAAAATTTGTGAGCATAAACTACAAATTATTGTTCTCCTTTGTCGTCGGTGCTGATTATACGCTTGTTCTGATTCGTTGAAATGGATGCTTAACGACCGGCGGGTAAATAACCGTTAGTTAAAGACACTATAGTTTCCGACGAATCTTTTCTGCGTAAATAAGTGCTTGTCACATCCGGGTTCAGTATATTTACGCAGCTATAGTACAACATACGATATCCTATGCAATGCACATGAGAGAAAAAAGTCACTCTCAGCAGACACCTGGCATACGGAGGATATACATTAAAAGTTTTCGGTGGATTTGCCGGAGGGTTTCGCCTTTGTGCAGTGTTGTAGGGGCAGAATATATATACATACAGTTGACTAAGCACAACTAAAGCATACCCTTTTATTAACTTGGTGTCTCCGATGCAGCAGAGACCGGCGCGTTTGTGCCGCCTCTGCGGTACCGTATTGTTTCGTATAATTCCAATTGATCTGGCTAGAACGACCCGAAACAAAGCGATCGACTATTCATCCCCCTCTCACTGATTGCGGAAGTTTAATCAGAAAGGGGAAAGAAAACTAAAAACAATAGAAAGCTGAAAGTTTGTAAAATGGCCAGTCGTTGATTTGGAGTTGGAAATGATCTCGAACGAATGTTTCAGAGAGGCTGGATTGCAGTACGTGAGAATATTCCGAGGAGTGCACAGTTGGGATTTGGTTGGAGTTCGCGTGCGGTTATAAAATAACATTACAAAACCAGAGGCTGCAATTCAAAGGCAATCAAGGTAGCGAAGGGTTTGTTGGCGTCTGGGGAGGCGGACGCCGCGGCGTGTCCTATTTATTCATTGTCATAGAAGAGTCGTTCCAATTTCCTGAGCAACCGGGACACTCAGGTTTATTTACTACAAGTTTCTTTCAACGTTACCAAAGAATGGACGAACGGGCTATTTCTGCCCTCTGAACACTCCAACGATACAGCGGTCCTAATACACCGGCATTTGTCGAAGCCAAGGGTCAAATGTCGTGCTGACCTACATCATAATATGAATCTCAATCGGGAGACGGACGTCACATGCCAGATTCAGAACAGCTACGTATTCCTCTTCGCGTATTTTACATAGAAAATTAGACCACACTGCAAGTTGTATTGCCTGTTTTTCGACGTTTGAATAGGAATCTCTCGTCTGACAATAATGCGGATAATGCAGGGAAAAATGCTTGATTCTGTCAATAATTGCTCTTTTAGGCCTCGAGTCGATGGACTAGATTCACAGTACAACTCTACTGCAGTATTAACTCCAGTGTACATAAATCTAAATTATCGATGGCAGATATAACAAAATTCTTCTCTTGATTTTTTTTTTTTTTTTTCTACCGTTTGCAGAATCGAAATCCATTTGTGGTATTAGTCAACGCGAGAAAATAGAATTTTCCTCACTGTGATGAAATTTATAAGATATACGAGAAGTTTTCAATGTACAAACTCGTGGTCAGTGTAGAAAAAAATAAAATCTCAAATAGCTAAGACATTTTAATATTGAATACCCCATTAGTCTAATTCATGCCTGACGGTGAAAAACTCTGTATTTTTGTTTGCGTACAGCGTCAGGAAACTTTTTATTAGCGTTTACTAAGTAAACACTCGAAATTATGCATGTTACAATATCTTGAAATAAAAGTTGGATTGAAAGTCGAAGAAAGTATAATACAATATCCGGAATGGAATCCGTTAGTAGCCGGAGGTGAAGCAAACCAGTGAAACCGTAGTTGCCATCAAAATGAATCTTGTAAAATATTGATACTTACTTTTGATTCTGAAACTTTTTCGATACCCACGCAAAGTGCACCAGCTTTTGAAGTTTTCAACGGAAAACGCAAACTATCACGACAAAAAGAAAAATACGATCACACGCATGGATCAAAAAATATTGTGAACACAATATGGCAAAAGGCATAAAAAAAAGCTCTAAAAACGAAGAATGCACTGTATAAAGAAACACAAGCATTTGACTTGGGTAGGTGGATTGGAAGTAAAAAAAAAAAAATGAAAGGACTGGTTTCAACTCGAGCGCGTGGGCCCATCGTTACAAGGAGTTGGACGACGGGGGCGATCGTCAGAGGTCGAGACGGGGCAGGAGGGAGAATTGTTCTTGCATCTTACGGACGCCTCTCCAAAAACTCGACATGGCAGCGTAAGAACCCTAACATTTGAGACGATAAATTCTGAAAAAGTTGCATGAGCCTACGACTGATCGCGACGAGGCGGGTAAATCCTGCCCACCGTCTTTTCAAGTAGTTTTGAAATAGTGTAACCAGAGTCTGGAGGGCAAGCTCGCTGAGCGCTCATCTATGAGCCACAAATCAGAGAAAGTGGCCTGAGTCGAGTCCTTCAAAGAGATGCGTGAGTAGCTTCTTCGTATGCACTCAAGACGTGTGGCGAATTCACTACACTGAGTGTGGAAGGGTGGTTACCCGCGGTCGGCCCTTTTGGAAACATTCGACTTGACAATATATAGAAAAGGGATTTTGAAGAGAACAGTCACGTCTTCACCAACAGTTCCAACTTTCTTGACCATCTATTTCTTCGTGATTTCACTAAATCCTGTTATCGTTGAAGTTTTAGTGTTTAAAATTTGTTCCATTTGACAGCGTGACATTGCACCTACCGAAACACTATCCTCACTAAAATATCAAACTTACTGGATGAAAATACGGTAACCCAAGGTTCTAGGGCTTTTATCTTACCCATGAGCGAGTCGGGACCGAAGAATCGCTATAAAGAAGATCCCCGAAGAAAAATTAAATATCTTTGGAACAGTGATAAAATGCGAAACTTTCAAAGATCGTGCTTGGCAAGGGATGGGGTGACCAGCAATAAAGGCAAGGCACACAGTGCCTAGTGCTCCCCGTTGACCATCATCGTACAACGTCGACCAAACTACCCACCTTCTCAGCTCACTACCCTTAAAATTTAGATCGAACTTACCTAGCCAGCCGGAAAATTCTCAATCAATCGGTGCGCCGCGGTGGATATAAATGCCGAGGTTCAGACGCTGGCTCGAAAAATTTCATCGCAGCTGATATTACCCGGCGATGTCCTTGTTTCCCATGCATCCAGAATTCTAATAAAAATTATACAAGGGAAAGAGGCGAAGATCCGCGCCCAAAGATGCCTGTGTAAGTGCAAACACAAACCAAGCCCCTGCAGGAAGATCGATAGATGTTGCGAGTCGCGTGCGGCTAAGTGACCAAGGAATTAATCGCTATCTCGACAGGAGTCAGAGGAAGAATATTATCTGGGTCGTTATGTTTCCCGAAAAGGGTGTCCGGTTGATAAGGAGGTCCACTTTTTTGTCAACAGGCCATAGCGAAACGTGTCACCTGGTAATTGAGAGAGTGACGGAAATTGGTTTTTTGTATACCGTACGGCATACAAAATATACAAAAAAGTTCACGAGTCTCTGTTATTATAAAAACAGTGAATTAGTTGCGTTAGAAAAATGATGATACGTTTATTCAAAATACAACGAAACTCAGATTTTGTTCAAATTCAAATTCATCATTGCATAACATGTCTCGAATTCGTTACAAGTTCGCGTGTATTGTGAGTCAGTGAATAATGTGCCATCACTTTAAATGTAAATCTTAATATTGGCCTAAGATCGTATGAGAATTTACTTCAAGTGATTCGGATTGGCAACCTCTTTTGAAAATGACGGCGTTTACAAGGTCGGAGTTGCCTCCTGCTGACTCGAGAGGCGAAGATCAACAGCCAGGTATACACGACCCCGCAAAGAAGAGACGCGATAAACAAGAAGTCGGTATAACGTTATATTCGAGTTATACCGACATAGACGGTGCCAGAGGCAGCCGATGTACAACGAAGCAAGCCAAAGAATCTGCGTAACGGGGAGATCCTTGAGTTGAAATGCGGGAGGGAGAGAGGAGAGAAAGTACCAGTTGGCTCGCAACTTTTTCCATTCGGATAATATGGGAAATATAATATTTCTCCTCCTGGAGTGTCTGGCGCGGTTCCAAGCAGCTCGTTGATCGGTAGTATTTCATGGATTTCCACCCTATCTATCGGTCTACACATATACAACGATGAACCGTTTTGAAATATGGACAACAGAAGTTATTATGGCAGGGTGTATGACGTTCGGTGGTCTGCTTACGGCAGGAACGCAATTAATCATATCACCTACTCGCGCAACCAAATAAGCCTTGAATCGAGCTGAGCCGAACGTGAAGAGCTCGGAGCCTGCGGGAGTAAAAACGGCAAGTAATTCCGTACGAAGAAGTCAGTAAGGAGTGAAAAAAAAAGGTTCGAGTCGACTGACCATTCGACAAAAAATGTGACGGAAGCTCAAACGGCGAGAGCATCCGTCGCCTCGCCCCGGATCGAGATGTGGAAAGGATAATAAATGGGACCGACAACAAGCGCGTTGCGTCGGTCTAATTTCGGTGTTGATTTCACCGAGTGGATGGAGGACCTCTTACGGGCTCAGGCACAGAGTCCTGTATCGCGTATCCAGTGGCTGTCTGTCACGTCACACGCACCTCGCGCCATGCCGATCGACGTGTGGATTTTTCACACTACACGGAGGTGTAATCGTGAACGTGTACCTACGACTGCGTCATATTGGAGAATCAAGGGGGTGTGCGTCTCGTAAGAGCTACTAGGGTAGTTGTGACGCGGCACGGTGGTCGGGGAGTGTGTTCATTTCATGGGCCGTCAGGTCGCGTCAGTCCAATGGCGCAGGGTGTGATTTTTCCGAACGAATTTCGCTCTGTTTAATAGAGATCCCGTATACGTGCATCTTGCCTCAGCTTCTTCTCGATATTTTTTTCCTTCTCTTTCCCGTCCCACCTCTTGTTCTTTTTTTTCATCCTGCTCTGTCCCTGCATCTCCCTTTTCATGCCTCATCCTCGCACTCTCAACGTAGCCTGGAATTGTTTTCCGCTTTCATTGGATCACCGACTAATAGGTATACCTATTGCGACCCGTCTATCACTCTATTCTCTATCGAGAATTTCCACCGTTTTATCCACCGACGCTTCTTCTTTCTCCACCCATCTTCTGGCAATCTTCCCTCGATCTCGGCATAGTTTTCTCCGTAACATCCAAGATACGGCAATGATTTCAGCTACCGGTATACTCTTATCGCACCCACATGCATACCGCCGACGAGAATCAAGGTAAAACATTCAGCGCGCGGCTTGAATAGCAACTTATTCCTATCGTCAAATAATTTTTTTCACACAGCCAAAACCGTTTGATTTGTAGACAGCTATTGACCATCAAATTTTCTTAGTATCAAAGTTTCTTGGTGCCTACGATCGGTGAAACAAAAGGCTCAATATTTTGGACGTTTTGGTTTCACAACGAGAACCGTCTTCAGAAGACCCGAAAACTGTTCATGGGACCGAAACATAAAAAATCATGTGTTTTCGATTGTAACGGCAGCAGAGACGAAGAAACTTTAATACCAAAGCTGTCTGATGTTGAAACTTTACTGATACCATTATACATTTGTATGCAGTACAGCAATTACGAAAGCTTCTTATACTCTTGTCGCACATCAGAGTTCCAATGTCTACTTTATTCACAGTTTGTGGTCGTGATGTCGATTGTTTGCTGCTATTCCGAAGCTCTATATTGCGGTCGGAAATAACTCTACCCCGGAGGTGGAGTTATGCAAAATTTGCAAACTACGACCGCCCCTATTTTCCAACTCCGCGCAGGTAACGCGTGGGTAATTATCCGTACCACGTATGTACGATGCTACAACCATATTAATAATAATGACGGCAATAATTTGTCCGCATTGTATTTTTTCGAACCGTTTTACGGGATGGCGTATAGCCGGTCCGGGATTTCATGAGCGACCAGTAAAGGGGACAAAGCGGGGTGTAACAGACGTCGCGACTAGGCAAAACATGAAACAGAAGCTGCTGCAAGCTATGGGGGAACTTCTTGCGCCGAGCTCGGTCGCGTTACTGTCCGACAAAACCGACCACTGTCACACTAAATACACCGCACGTATGTACACATAAAGCTTTATACCTACATTTGGGTACCGCGATCGGATAATATATTACATTGGGAGTCCTGCAAGCTCGTAGCAGATGAATGGTTCAGCGCACTAGCGCCAACTTCGCTGGTGTTGCGAGTGAAAAGAGAAGGTTGCAAAAACCTTTTGAAAAAGTATAGTAAGTACGAAATGAAGTGAAAAATAAAAAATGTCCGGTGGAAAAACGAACGTGCCGTTTCACGCGCGAGAGTAAAAATCATCCCAAATGTATGTGTCGGGGGCGTTGAGTTTGTGCACATCCCATAATCGCGTCGACCCAGCAGCGTGAAAGATACATTTTTGCGATAATCATCCGCTGTATTGTTACTCGCGTTTACAGTCGCTTACGGATGTTTTGCTAGCAGGGATGCGAGCACCAGCCTGACCCGGTGGTTCGTGCTCGACTCTTCTTTACATTTTGTTCTCCCTTTCTTCCGGATATTTGCAAGCTTCCCGGTATCTATGTGCCAGCCTGATTCCAGTTTCATCTCAGGGTGTAAATACGCGCTCTCCGTAACCGGAAGTACATTGATTAGAAGTAATGAATACTTTGCTATTTTGATTGCTGAATTGATCTTTACTCCGTGCGAATTGTAAACTATCTTGTAGTACTACCTTGAGTCATTGACACTGTCAATCATGACATGGAAAAAATTTCGTTCGATATTTATTAAAGTGTAGCTGCGTGGGCAAAACATTGTGTATAAAATGGATTTATCGAGTAAAAATTCTAATGGTGCAACTGTTAATTGTACGAAGATCATATTTTTGTGTCATAACTGTTATGAAACGAAGCAAACGTATCGATGATTCTATTTTACCATCAGTTTACATTAAAAATCCTCCAATGGTTTTTGGAATCACTCAATGTCTGGCGGTAACATCCGACTTGAGTAATTAATCAGTGGATAATAAGCTTACAAATACAACTAGCTGTCATACTTTAAAGCTTGACAAACGATACAGAATTTTGATATGCTAAGAATCAGGTACTCGTTACTGAATTTAAATTGATAGAAGTCAAGTTGTGGTTTTAACATTTATATGTTTGTTTTCGACGGTCACTCGATTTTGGGTAATCAAAATAACGACGATCAAGATTATATAACGAATTGCTTATCCTTCAATTTACGGACGGGGACAATCAGAGGGCAAATTTTAAAGTAATTGAGACATATCACAGGAAAGATGATTCACAAGCTGTATACTTTGGCATTGATAATAATTGACGAGGTTAAAGTTATTATTTATAACGTAACAAACCACTGAAAATACAATCAGTGTTTAGCAATTTAAGAGTTGAGATTCTAAAGGAATTGAGATTTCAAATTATGAAGGTATTCTCCGTTGTTACGATTCACCAAAATAATCGGCCAAATAACAGTTTTCACCGAAAATTTATCGTTTACACTGACGTTACGATCTTCAATCTCACGATACTTAAGGATAAGGATTACGGACTTGATGCTTCAAGTTTGCAGCCTAACTACACTAGACATCGAAACCCAAATAAATGGTCCATCGTCACATAACTTACAAACATACAAAGACTTCCAGCAATTCCGTCGCAACGAAGTGAGTAGGTATAAATTGCAAGCCGCGTGGTGCACCTAGGCATACGGAAAAAGGGGATGAGAAAAGGAGGATCATTTTGGAATCGTGGCTTCTAACGATGTCCCAGGGCGTATGAAGACGAGAGAAGAGACGACGAGTATGTACGTCTATATTCGCAGGTCCGGGGGTTGCTAATTCTGGCAAGAGTTAGTGCAGAGAGCAGAGAAGTTCCCGGTCCTTATTCTCGAGCATGCGGTTTTGTCAATGTGCCGGCTGGCTCTTGCCGCGACTTCATTTGCGTCACTCAAGTGCGCGCTTATCTTTTTTTTTTTTTTTGTTTATTTTTTTCTCTTTATTCTCGTTTCGTTTTTAGTTTCTTTTTCTTCCCGGCATCTCCTGACATCCGAAGTGGCTGCGTTGCGCCTCTTGTTCCAGCACTCGCCGACTTGTCTACAACTGGCGACGTCAAGTTTTGACTACCGACATCGTGGTTATGTTTTTTTCGGTACCTTCAATTGACAGAGGGACACTGGGATGCGGCAATGCGATCATATATCAGTACAACATATCCAATATCAGACAAAAATTTGACTACGATTTGGACAGTTTCTTGCTGTTGTTAAGTCATGGGAAAGCTCGATGTTACAAATTATTGCGGTTTCTTAACGAAAACCTATCTCGCCGGGTAGATTCTCTGATTTTTTCTACATCGGCGCAAGTAAAAAGTTTATTTAATACAATATGGTTAAAAAATAATTTGCTCTTTTTAATTTAACTTCTGACCTCTTCGTTGAGGCAAGCAAAGTTTTAAAAAAATTTCCATACCCGGTATTTGGAAGTAAGCATTTTCATTTGAAAACCAGAATTTTTTCTACCACAATCTGGGAAATCGATGGTCCCTCAAACAACAGCTAACCTTTTACACGCTTGATACGGGGGCAAGCCGTTCGAATAACCACGAAACCAGTTCAATGGAATTATCCGAATTACTTACGAGGTTCAAGTAAAAGCTTAGAGGCATGCGCAGAGGATAGTGAAAAAAGGTGGACAAAAAAGAAAAAGGAAAAGACGAACGAGAGGGTAAAAAGAGGAAGTAAATCCGGGGGGGCGAAAGAACCGAGCAACCGAAGAATTTACCCGTTCCCTTGTTCCGGGGCTCGTTTCGTCGTATTTTCTCACCTTCCGCTTCGCGGCGTTCGCTCATCGACGACCGCCGTCCTGGACGCCGGCCCTCCACCGCGTATCCAATTTGGCCAAGTTCGAGAGCGGAGCCGAGTTCGAGTTTTACGCTGAACCCCGAACTCGGCCCGTCGTGTATTGGATCAGTCAACCGATGGCGGGTCGTCGAATCCCTCGGAGCTTTTCGCTCCCCTCCCGCCCTCACCGCGTATACATCGCGCAAGCACACAAGCATGTTGTAGGTGATCTTGCCGAGTAACGGAGGTCGTTGCAGGGGTCCGGACAGACATTGGCACGGCGCTGGGGAAGAGGCCGGAAACTGGGAGCCAAACGAGAATTTCCGCCTTTTGTCGCCACCCTCGACATCCGGTCACTCGACGGACTGGCATGCGGCACGGCGTTCGCGCTCGGCCCGTTCGCCGAACGAGCGAGTGAGCTTGTTTCTACAAAAGCTCTGCAAAGCTTCCCGAAGCTCCTGCGATCGCTTCAAATTGCAACGCTAACAGCTCCGCAACATCCCATCTTTGTCGCACTTTCGTCTCCTGTGGGATGTGATATAAGAATTTTTATATCCTTTCGCCGGAACAAAAAAGGAAGGGGCGGGTAGTGAACGAAATTTTCTAGTCTACCGGAGGCGCGGAAATTCAAGAGACAGGGTTAAGAAGAAAAAAAAAAAAAAACAACCCCGACGTTGCTGCATGGTAGGTTCTACAGAAATCACTTTCTACCTGCCAATATCGAGGTTTTATCAATCCGAGTTGTGAAATAAACGGTAGAGAATATCAAATTGTTCTTTACAAACCGGATAACGCCGCTTGTTGAAAATTGAGATTTCCATTGACAGGCAAAATCTGGCAGTTTATGTGTGATGTAGAAGCGTTTTTCATAGCTCATGCACTCACAAGCTACATTGCATCTAGTCTTTTACATGAATTTTTTAAAAATATTATCACAGTAGGGATCATGAACGCTTCTACCAAAGTGCTGAATAGATTTTAGAAGAATTGAGAACTTTAGGACTTTATTATTCATGGTTTCAAAAACATTTTAGAATTTTTTCATTGAAATTAATAACAAAATGGCGGGATGGCGCATATAAGTAGCGGATGACCACGTTTTCAAACCGGTGGCGTAGATTCCTCGGTTTATTTTTATTCGATCAACTTAAAATTTTAACACAATCTGTAAAGCTTGTTTATCGAATCGAGCTCGTGGTTAGATTTTCGAATTTCAATCCCGAAATAGTGTATAAAAATTTTGTTACGCATTTTTTAGTCGAAAATGGAAATTTTTCGTTCATAATCATACATATTGAAAAAAAAATAAATGTTTTTTCAACATTTGGGCTACGAACTTGAACCCGAAAAAGCGTTTTGAACTCTGAAAAATTTTCTTTCCGTAACAATTTCGACAGTGCCATCAGGAGATGCGCCACCACAAAAGCCCTCGAATTCGGAATTGTTCGCTACTTATATACGCCATACCGTCATTATGTTATCAATTCCAATAAAAAAATTGTTAAATGTTTTTGAAACTATAAATAATGAACCCCTGAAACTCAAATTGCTTCAAATGTTTTTTCATGAGTATACATCAAACTTGTTTCAAGACCTACACCAGTCTTGCGAAAGGTTCTACCTATCACGGCCGTGTCTATTTTTCGTCAAAATTCGTTGGTTTGATGCGAGTCATATCAATAGTTCTTGGCTTTGATCGTAAGGTCAAAAAGACGGTGAAATATTTCCGGCCAAGTATATATGTTATCCAATTTTGAACTCGCAAATGATGCGAGTGTGGAAAACTTTACTTTCTCCCCGACATTTTGCTGCCGTAGTTGATAGTTCACGAATTCACATTCATAGCTGTTCTCCACCACGTGGGGGAATAATATCGAAAATAGGTGAAGTAAAGAGAGAGAGAAAAAAAAAAGAAACTATAAACGAACCAAATGAATAAACGAGACCTTAACTCTCTTAAATTTCGGCAATTTTGTTTGATTACGCGCGGCTCTAGAGGAGCGCTGTCACGACGACCTTTGGCTCCGGATGCAGACTCTGATGGAGCATAGCTCGGCTGGCTCACACACCAGGCCGGGAGCAGCGCAGCGTCTCACGTGCCTCGGGGTGTAAGGAGTAAATTGGTAAAAATGTCCAGCTAGGTTGTCCCTGGGCGACGGTCGACACGGATGCTACTGCCGGCTATCCTTTTAGCTGTCGACTCTCCCTGCCAGCCGACATCCCTTTGTTTTCCTCTCTCTCCTTTCGTGAAATAGAGAAGGAGAGGAAGCGAACTGGTGTTTTACCGCGGAAACTGTAGTCGGTCCGGCTATTCCATGAGACGGCTTCCAACATCTGCCTGTCACGGAAGATGGCGCAACACTTGTTTCGTGAATCCAGGCGGTAAATTAACTATTTCGTTTATACCAAAATGGTGATCCCATCGCTTCGCTTCTCCGGTATGCCCATGCCGGTGAGAAAAGAGAATGGAGCGGTTAAAAATTCATGGATCAGAGTTCTCTCTATTTGCTTCATTTTCAACCCTTACGATGCACACCTCCTGTGTACAATACTTGTGACATGCCGGGGCTTTGGAGACCCCGCGTCATAAATTAAATCGTAGGAACGGAGATATCGATTCAAATGAGTTGAAACAATCCTGGGATACTCTTTAAATGTTACATTTCAAGACGAATTAGTTATCGTTAGCAAAATCAAATTTTGAACATCGCGCGAAAAATGTCAAAACATCATCACTTGCTGTATTTTTTATTAGTGTTTTCAACTAAAAATTGACTGAGAAACTCTCAAAACACAGATATTTGAGAAAAAAATATGAAAATACTGCATGGTAAAAAAAAGCTATTTATTTGTGCGTGTGAAGTTGAATTTCTGGAAAAAGAATGAAGTAAAGATTTTTACGATATTTCATTATTTATCTTGGTTGAAATGAATTTTGGATGTTTTTCATATGAAATTTACGGTGAAGAAGCCGTGGGATCATTTTTACCCTGATGTAAAGGTTAATGGGAGACACTTTCAACGAAACCGATTTTCTACCGCCACGAATACTCGACTTTTTCACTATCCATTCCGGCTCTTTGTAGTAGAACTGATTTATTTCGTTATCATAATTTTTACACTATTGCGTGAAGTAGTAAATTTACGGCAACTTCGGAAGCTCCAATAGTTAAGATAGCACTTCGGGTCTGATATTCAAAAATCGTCTTGGCAATAGCTTATACAGCAGCTCAATACCTGATCAGTTTCTTGAACAGCTGCCATCAATTTCTTACACTATTTCAGTCGTTATTATTATCTCGAGTTTTCAGATCTAACGTTGTTCCTGAACGATACGTTCTTTGAATGGGGCACGTGCAGGCTGGAGATATAATGATCTAACCAGGGTCAAATGTTTACAGGTTATTTCTAACGTATTTTATCTAAAACGTAAGTATCCGAAACTCGTATATTTTCGTTACGCATCGAATTTTTATTTCATATTGCAATCAAGCTGTGCCGTGTTGGAATATTTAGTAGAAAAAAGTAAGATGCCTATTCACTTTTTCTGAAATGTTGAAAATATTAGTATGAGATTGAACTCGTACTATAAAAACACAGATTCAGACACGCTGTAGTCATTGTTTTGTAAAGATTTTAACATTTGGTTACTGTCCGAGTAAACTAATGCCATAAACCATACTCACGTGAAGATATTTCTGAGTAGATAGTCCATGCACGAAAATCAACCTTCTGCTTTCAGTGTCGGTTACTTATAAATATACCTATGGACGATATCCTTCAGCTATTTTTTTTTTCGATTTCATTTACAAGAAGTTTGAGAGAAAAAAAGTATTTCCAAGAATGAAAAAAATTCACTCCCACCACTGCTCACACTCACTCACCACAATCTTCTTAACAAAAGCAGACCCTGACCATTCTGCCATAGTCGCGTACCGGTAAAACAAATTCAGGCGTAATAAACCAGGACGTTACGTGTTATCCGAAGTCCAGTGCGTGTCAAGTAAGCCTTTCGCAAATCCCTAATCTAGATATCACTCACACGCTTGACTGGACAGTCGGTGTATTATTTGTTTCACCTTTTATTCTGCAAGTACTCGCGGACAAGATGATAGGGCCAAGGTGTAACCCCCTGTAGGTACGCACCTACCACCCGTTAAATATAGATATGTTCACATGCCGACGCGGGCGAATGCGGAGAGAAGAGAGAGAAAGAAGAGAGAAGGCGAGAGGCAAGGAGAGGTGGAGAACCACCCTCATAAATATTCACGATGAAATCTACCCCTCGATAATAACGGGCCCCGAAATATACGAGGGCTCTATACGCTCTATCTGATGGAAAGCCGCCCTTGTCTGCGTTGGTGGCTCGCATAGCTCTCTTGCGGGTTGGGTTGGACCCGGCGTTGGGGGTTGGATAGGCGAGCCTGATTCCGGCGGGCGCACCTACGATTCTCCCAGGCCAGTTCACGAAATTTTAACTGATCGTTCGCAAGGGAGGTTCGCCGCACCCGGCGTAACGCCCTGTTTCAAGGAACACTAGGATCATTATGTTGCACGTTACACGGGCCGCTTTATATCGACGGTTAAGATTCAGCCTAACGAGAAAAACATTAAAGACAAATGCCGAGTTGTGCAGACTGTTCACGGTGAGGATCGTTGCGCTGAGAAATTCTTATGCCAATCGGACACTGCACTTTGAACTTTTGCGTAGTGATCGGAGACGTTCATTGCTAAGCTTGAACGTTTCAACATACCTGCAAGGTTGATTTTACTATCTTCATTTGACCGAAAATTTTTAAATCAAACCGCAATAACAATTGATTGCTGGCGCGAAGATGAGTCAATGTTATTTGATGTTGCTAAATACAGAGAAGAGCTGAGGAGAGTAAGAAACTTTCTGTTACTCTTCTATACCTGCTAATAACAAAAAAGGTCTATTTTTATACAAAACAGGAATATTAATGACAAGATACATGTGTTCAGTGTTAAGTTTTGAGAAAATTGCGACACGTAGATCTGATGCTGTATCTGTGAAATAGAATCTGGAAAAGTAGTACGGATCAGTGAAATGTCGTGTGTGAATTTTTGTTGATTACGCAGTGGAATTAGTGAGACAATTTTGAGCTCGATTACTTTTTAGAGTTTGCAACACAGGCAGAATTTTCAAATTTTGTATGCTTATGTTCATAAATAATAATGCTTGAGTGTTTTACATAACTTGAAATTCGCTGCAAAACGTACTTATTTCTTTTGAAACTGTTTTGTGAAGAAAAGGCATTTCAATCAGAGTTCCAGAAGTTAGGGATAATACGTTTTTTTTTTTTTTTTTTATATTGTATCTTGTGTTCCACGCGGTTTCTTGCGTTATTTGACTTTTCATATTGAAACAAGAAATATGAATAAAAAATTGCTGTGCATTATGTGTGCAGCTAATAAATCCTAATTTATTACGGCGGATAAAACATGAGAGAGTAACAAATAAACGAAAGTGTACAGAATAAATGCCAGCGATTACAAGCCAATGAAATATGAATGCACTACAGTAAAAAAGTGACACAAACTTTTCAGCGTAATCGTACTTTTCCCGTAGCATTAACGAGTAGAAGACAAATTGCAAGATTAAAAGAAATAAATCGTTATACACTGCTTGGTTGACGGTGGCGACGGTTGTTACAACAGGAAACGGGGTAAAAGTTTTTTCCACCAAGTATCAAACGAAACGTTTTCTTCTTTTTAAAAATGAATGATACGAATAATACTCAGGTTTTCACGGTACGAGATTAAAGGTAAACGGATACGTATGCATATTATACACATTTATAAACAGACACCCGAGAGTAAGAGAGAAAAACAGGGAAATATAGTAATAATGACAAAAAAAAAAAAAGTACAGACGCAGAAAAAAGTATTTACTCGAGAATTATTCATGCTGGGTAAAGGGTTTTCGCTCCTACGACGAGAATATCATCCAGCGGATGCGGGGGGCTGCATTCGGACGGAAAAAAGCACATACTCTGGTCCGTACGTTACTACGCGTACGTGCAACAAGCTGGATGTGTGAGACGCTAGGCAGATTTGGCTTACAGCATCGTGGATTGCAAAAAGAGAGAGAGAGAGAGAGATAGAGAGAGAGAATAGGATGCGAAAATGAAAGAGAAGCGTCACAGTAGAATGCATTTGCTCAGGTACTGCAGTCAGCCGTAACAGATTAATAGAGCGTAGCCACAAAGTTGCCTTTCAACACTAAACCGACCCTGTGAGGATAATGCCTTAATTGGACGGGGGTAGTTTTCACGAGTTTCAAGTCCCCCTTTCACCAGCTCATCGTCAACTTTCGGTGCCGCGGTTGAACGAGCCCTGGTAAATATCGCGTGCAAGTGCATCAGCAGCTTTATACGCAACACATGTGGACGTGCACTATGTAGATACGAATTGTGGAAAGTGCTATGTACGTGGACTCAGAATGTGCGTAGCAGTTACCTCATGAAAATTTCAATTGTACGACGGTACTTTGCAGGCTAGCAGCGCGGCAGCGTGACTAATTGTAAACGTTACCGACGACTGGGAAAAATGCAAGTTTTCAGACCAATGGCAGAACGCCTACTAAACGAAACGAAAGTAAGTTTGGGCTTTAACGAAAATTATCTCAGTCTGCTGATTATCGATAATTGATACAGGTGGTAGATAAGTCAATGAATTACCAATTTTCAGTCGAATAATTTTTTGATCACAACTTTTCAAGCTGTTCCCAATTTCACGTTTGATTTCAATCGACGGGATCTCCCGCAGCTCTTGAGAATTAGTCACGCAAGCAGCAAAAACTTTCATCAATTTTTTCTTTTCTCAAAGTGATTCCTGAGGAGTCGCAGTTGTTTCAATTTTGCCAAATTTCACAATTTCAACGAAAATGCGGTAAGCGGAAAAAACAAAAAACATAAAACAAAGCTGAACATCAAAATTTAACCAACGACGTAGATTAAATTCTCACCATAATGGTCAAATGTGTGTTGGTTAATCTTCTCATTGTTGTTTTATGGAATTAAAATATTTTCGATTTTCTGGAGTATGAGAACGATTTCGGTGTTCGTTTGATTCTTTTTCAATAAAGTTTCACGAAAATTAAAGTTTTTGAAAATGACTGTAGTATTTTTTCAACGAAGTCGTCAATACACGATCAATCACAAATCAAACCGCATACGGCTGCGTTGCTGTAGCTAATATCGGCAGTAATAAGGATTGCAGTTCCGTTTGGAGTTGTGGGAATATTTGAGGCACACTTGGCACACACGTACGACGTCATGTTATATTGATTGCTCGGATCGGGAGAGCTCGTTATTAAAGCGAAGCAGCGAGATAGGGTGGAACGGACTCTTGAGGTCCGAACGATGCTGAAATAGTTTGCGAAGTTAAAAATCCCATCCCTCTTAAGCCGCCCGGTATTGACCCGTTCACTCAACCGGGCCTCCTCGCCCGTCCTTTGGCTTTAACAAAACTATTTCAAAGTTTTTATATTTTCCGGGCAATTAAACATGAATTTTCCGCTCCACCCGTGGGCCACATATGTCCTGGTTAAATAGCTATGAAACTCGATGGTCCTTTCGTCGTTCACTTCGATATATCAAGTCACGGTGATCCGCCCTCGATTGGACCAGCTTGGATCGCACAAATATACGAAGGTGAGGCAGCTTCATCGAGATGGAGGTTAAAAAACTGAATAGTTCAAATTACCGTGTGGTAAAATCTTTGAAACTGATTACAATTGATCGTAAGAAGCTGTCGTATAGTATTGAGGTAATTTGACTGATAATTTTTCTAAAATTTGACTAATCATGATTTTTAAAATTCAGACTGCTGAAACTTGGCAGGACTGATGACGGTCAATTTCGATTTTGATAATTCAGAATTCCGACCGACATCCGAGGATGGAAAGCCCGGGAGAGACGGTTGAACGAGAAAATAAGGCGACCTTCGTTGAATTTCAATTAAAGAGTGAGACGACGAGGGCGGAAGTCCTTGAAGAAGTGCTAAGATCAATTCTGGTTCACCCTTTGAGGCTCGACGCTGAGCCACGGCGAGGGAGTCTTTTTGAGCAAGCGTGAAAACGAGGAAGCCGGGAAAATCGCGGGAAAACGCCGAGAGGGCGGATTGAGGAAAGTGAAGATAGCGGCGGAAAGGGGGAGAGGAAAAGGAAGTCGGAGTGACAGAGCCAGGGGGGCGCGGAAGAGCGTCCCAGCGTAACGCCGGCGAAAGGAAACGAGGAAAGGAAATTGGATGGTGTTTGGTGTTCGCCTCTGCAGCTTTGCAAACCTGCACCAGCAAGGACTTGCGTCCAACTCCGCTCAATTGCAGATATTGACTTTTAACTACCGAGACAAAGAAATTCAACCCTAGGTTCAACATTATATTTCATTTGGTCGGGGAATCGTTCCAGGAATGGAATGTAAGCCGTATAATTCTGGCACTTGATTCGCAATTTTCAAACGTCGAGACTTTCATATTTTTGTTTCATTTTCACGAACACCCAAATTCGTGGACCTAAAAATTTGATCAATTGTCGAAAAGTTTTTAGCTTCGCGACGTTTCATTTTTGTCCGTGTTGTCAGATACGCGGATCCGATTTTTGACCATCGACAACTTTTCTCACGCATCGCAAGAAGTTAGTAAAATGGATGTTATGAAATATTTGGTAAATCTTAGAACACTCTAGAGGAAATTCATTCAAATTTCACTCCGGTAGAAATATTTCTGATCAACAAACGAAATGCTATTGAGATTGAAAGGTATTTTATGCTAATTGGGGAATATTGCCAAGCTGCGAAAATATCTGTTTTAAATTTGGCGAACATCTTTCGGCTGATGATATTGCTTTGAATTATTATAAGGCATCAAACGTCTGATATTTTAGCACGGAGAAATGCTTAGCATGAAATCCATAAATTACACAAACATAACTTTCGTGGAATGCTTGAATATTAGAAGTAAAATGAAGTGGACGGGTGAAAGCAGAGCCGGGGGTATGATAAGTAGTTTTAGAGTAGGTACCGCGGATAATCTTAGGGGAATGTATCGTGCACGCAGAATGGTAATCTGCTAAATTAAGAACTCCGTGGGTCGCACGCACTCTTTGTGCTGAGAAATTGCATAAATCATTCTGTCTTAAAAACAGTTTCCTCTGCATCAGGAGATTCATAAATAAGATACGGAAATTACGCCAAGAGGGGTTGGTTTGCGCCTACATCTCGTCGAGTGAAGTTACGTACACTGTCCTGAGAAAATATGAGTGTTGAGAAAATTAAGCGAAGGAAGGTGAAAGGGGTTAAGCCGGCTCACAAAACACGCCTGGTGAATATTGCGAAGTCGGCGTAGATACGAAGAAGAATTATGCGAATTGTACGCGGACAGGTGGACAAGGTATAACAACTACAGATACTCGCTCACGTATAATCATTTTGTATCAAGAGGTAAATGGAACCAAAACAAAAATAGATTCTCACGTACATTATTACCTCAACAAAAGATATCACACTCAAGTTGACTTAAGGCGAAGAAGCTACGGTGTCTAGAAATTTGGAATTCTCTCATGTTATCTGGGGCAAAACTTTATTTCGATGCAGTGGGCATAGTAAAGCAGTGATACAACTAACAGTGAGAAGCATCATGCTGGTGGGTTGTTCGCAAGATCAAACATCATCTCGAACTTGTGTCACCTACGTTTATTGAAACGTCCAGTGTTGATAGACAATAATGTCTATTTACGATAAATTTTATCCGGGAAATAATTTTTTTACGGACTAATCTAGTAGATGTAGAATTTCTAAATTAGAGATTTTGTCACAGTTAAAATGTATGAAAAAGCCTGACGTCACGTACTGTTGATTACTCTACACAAGCTGTCAATTGTAACACGTGATGGCAAATGGCGCCAAGGAAGTGTTTCCACGGAGTGTAAGATATTTTAGAACCAGTAGACTGCGATAAGCTTTGACATATAATTCCATATCTGTTCTTCAGCAATGATAACGTTGCCTGCATTTTATACCACTTTGTCAGTGTGAAATCTTCAAAACTGGACTATTGTAAAAACGTGTGGAAAATTTTTATTCCAGTTTTTAGAGCTCTATTGGTTAGTCGCAAGTTGATACAATCGTTCACCAATTCTCTCGAATACACCGATCTGAAGCATATCCGCTACTACAGTGTTTGCGAATTTGGCCCAATGTAAAGCGCAATTCCACATATTTCGTTGAATGCAACGCGTATGAAAATACATACAAATCGTAGTTTGAATAGGAACACCAAATGAAAATTGACTAAATCACTTTGAATTGGCTTAGGGCCAGATAAGGTACGATACATGAATATATGTACGTACATACGGTCTATTTATTTAATCAATTAACTCTATCAGCCGTTCTACATTGCGTTATTAATCAAACCGCCTGCCAACTGTAGTTTAAAACAAAACCCAACCTTCAAAAATTTCCAGTTTCTACGCTGCGAACCACCGCGGCTTGTTCTCAATATTGAAATTACTGCTTCGCAAACATAATCACTTTGGTGGTTGAGTTCGGAACAAACTTTCTTTTTCACTGGGGAATTATGAAAAAAATTATCAGCACGACATTCGAACATTAAGCAATTATCAACTAACAGATATATGCCTCTGTTACAGATAATTAATAGCAAATTTGCATTATTACACGCGGCTCACGTTTGAATCGCAAAATTTTGTGAAATAATACATTTTATTGGCATATGAATTTTTGCTTATAACGTATCGTTAGGAATCCAGGATTATGCGGCAAGTATTACTAAACAGGAATGATGTCCCCCAAGATAACTACTCACAATCATTCGTTAATTTACGGAAATCGTCAATCCGTCGAGTTCGAGGTCGGACCGAATAGCGGAGCTCTTTGAACACGTTGTATTCACTGCCGTGAAAGATAACGGTCAGCTGGATTGAGGGTACAAGAAGTGCTCGATCGCAGAGATTAAAGCTCGGCTAAATTGCAACGAAATCTATTGACGACCATTAACTAACACACCGAGGTATACCATAGTATACATCCGACGCGGGATGCAGACCGCGGATCATTCACATCGGAGAACACCGGGCCAAACTGAAAGCAGTTGGCGATCGCTCTGATCTCCTCCCAGCACACGATTGGAGCCTAGGCACTCAATATTCCAAGCTTCAAAGGCGAGGCAGGGAATTTTACCTCCTCATGGAACGCTTGAGCCGGCGTTCGACGCGAGCGGATGGTAAAAATACCAGCTAGACGTAAATTTTTCAAGAGTGAAACGCAGCACCTGAAAAGTAGATGCTCAGATATGCGAGCCAGCTATCATGTGGCCTCAATTTGTACATCAATTTTGGTTTATCATTTGCGGCACTTGAGAAGCACCCGGTTTTCTGAAACTGGAAGACTTATTACCTTTCACAATTTTACCAAACAGCATCTTAAACGTACTGTTCATGGTTTGAAAGGTGATGGGTCATTTGACTTTGTATGGTAAATGCATGCACGTATCAACTCTTGCATCATGCTGAACTTCAGAGTATCGTGACAAGTGATACGGTTTTATTGCTTGAACATATTAAATGGATTTGGGTGAAGTATAGCGTGCCCCATATTAAATGTATGAATTCTTCAATTCCAATTGCTGAAGTACGGAGCGTGACATTTTTTCGTTTCTTACTTTGCCAAAAATTTGGTACATCATTTTGATATTTTTTCTGACGAATGATTCTTCAAGACTTTCTTCCGTTTCTTGAAACACTAATCGAATAACCTGTGCTTCAAGTCTAAGATTTTTTCGTTGCGAGCCAGTTTCCCGTAGTACGGTATAAAAATAAATACACAGTTTCTTTCACTGTCTCATTTTTGTTGACATGGATAATTTGACGTAACCACTGAAAAGAAGATACTTTAAATCAAGCTTACAAGTCTCACCTGTTTCCCTTTCCCCATTAGATTTTATGATCAAACTGACAGTATGGAAGACAATTGAGCCAACCCGAGCGCCAATTGTTCATCATCTTTTCACGGGTCAGAGGAAAGAAGGGTGTTAAGATGTGTTTGGTGAACAAGGAAAGCCGGGATTGCTGGAGCGGAAGTTGGTAGTCGGCAGCCGGTGAAACAGGGGATGCGTGGGACCGCCGGTAAACAATGGCACGTATTGTTTCGCGTGCTTAAATAAGATATACAAATGGAAAAGTAGCCCGAACATCGCGCGAGGCGCGAGTACATAAACATGACCCTTGTCTAGACGGCGTATACCCGGGCACGACCCTTACTACACACACAGCGCGCCGCTTCCATTCCCATTTTTCACGAACATCCGCGCGTGTAATTGCAGTATTATCAGGAAAAATATTATCGCCGAGAGAAGATATATCTCTATTCTTTCCATTTTCCCTGGTTTATCTGCACCACAACTTGCAACGTCCACACGTACGATGTTGTATTACATCGCTGGATACAGGTAAAAAAGATAGCTGGTGTTCCGAAAATTCAATCGCGTCTCGAATTGCGATATCTTTTCATGGTCAATAGTTTGTTTAATATATTTCGGGCTAAAGGTCGTCCAGGTCACGGTCATGGAAGACGCTGATAATTTGAAAAAAAAAATAAATAAAAAAAAATTAGTCTACGTACACCTTGGAATTTCATTCACGACTTAAATCGATATTCCATTCGTCTTGAAAGGTGCAGCAGACTCTATGACCGAAAACTGAAAGATTTATGTTCAGTGGATGCGTGTAATGAAAAGGTCACCCATCACGTGAGGCTATTGTTATTGATTTGAATAAAGTTGAAAATTCATTTACATTTCTCTAACGATATGAACGGTGGCGAGTCGTTGCTGAAATTCTATATGAACTTCAGAGAAAATATTGGCAGAGAAATCAGTATAGCACATTAGAGCAAACGTCGAGGGACTGACTTTCTTTGTTTAAAAATCACCGAGCATCATAGCACGTATCAGAGTTTAAATTCATTAGGCAGCGGCAGCATGGAAGAGTTATAATCGGGGGGTGCCAGCAGCTGGCGTATACCTATAGAGTCTGGTTCTGTAAGTTGGTTGTGGGAACTAATTTCTAATCGGGTAAAAACGGAAGCTCAAATTAACCTGGCGCGTTGATGGCGAGGTACGAGGAGGTCGGGTGGGTGGGTAATGCAAGGAAGACGATAGGTGCTTCTCGCATATCGTGCGCAGTACCGGGCACGAGAAACTTGGTACGGGAAACGGCGTCACATATCCGGTTTCGTTGAACTAACAAAGTTTCGCCGGCTCTCGATCCTCGTTCGCGAACCTCTCGAGCCTGAAAATCCTGGAACCGTAATTATCAGCCACAAAACAAGGGCGGTGGCCGGGGCGCAAGGGGGAATGGAAAGTGGTGTACCTGTACAAGGAGCCGAGGATGCTGATTTCTATATTAATTAATATAAGGGGTGTTTTGTGCCCGGCTCGGCATGCCGCTATGCCCGTTGAGCACGAGGGTTGCTCGTGGCACATCCCCGCGGGGATTCGAGGGTTTCTCACCGGCGTGGGCACACCGAAAGGTTTCAGCCGAGTGGCTGTCCTCGTCTTACCCTGGCATCTGCCTTCCTGCAGGGCTACTGTTTGATCAGGAAATAGGCCTTGGTCTATTGGTTATTTAATGGGGTGCTGGATGTGGAGGAGGAGAACTTTACCCCGCTTGTTTCAGGGCCGGGTTGATTAGGTTCCTACAAGTGCAACCCGATGAGGAATTTAGTGCCGGACACGAGAGCAAGACCGGACTTGGTCTCGCCTTGGTCTTGTTTGTTTCAGACGAGACCGATACAAGATCACGATAAAGAAACTCCAAACGATACCAAGATTGGACAGTATTTAAAGGGAAGCCGTAGAGAATAATAACTGGCATTTGATTATTCTAATTTTATCATTTTTTATTTTAAATTCAAAGTTATGACTTATTCATGTGAACGACTGGTGCATCATTACGAAAATTCGAAATTTGTACAGGGTAACACTCGACTAATTCAAGGCCAGGAATTGACCCAATTGAACCGAGACCGAGGTAAAACAAGTCCACGTGCAACTCTGTGTCCGAGAAACACGCGCGGAGACCAAAAGTGAAAAATCGTAACGTATTTTCGTTCGAGCGTTACAGTTCCTCTTGAAAAACGTATATTCATTTGGTAAGCCAACGTCGGCTGCCCCGTTAACGACCGAACAATTAAACAGAGAACATCAGTTAAACGTGCTCGTTTGTTAACTATTGTGTACTACCAACATTTGTGGTAGCGGGTAACCGGATATTAAGCTTTTGCTACCGAGCTGCACGCGTTCGAAAGCAATCGCTGTATCAAACCAACGCACTGGCATGTTTTCAGATCGGCATCATCAGCCGGATATGGCATTTTTAACACGATCTCGATGGCTGCAACAATTTCCGCACTGACTTTTTCCGTTTTCTCTTTTTCGATTACTCTTCTGTATATATTCATACCGTCATGCTATCCGCCGATAAATCAACCCCTGTCTTTTCGGTCCTAGCGCGTTACTCGACGCCCATTACTATATTTCAATCCTGATCCCCTCCTCCCGAGTAAAGTTTCGATTCTTCACCCACTCTACCTCTCTTCTCAAACTCAAACGTATTCTTTCGCCGACTCGAACAGCTCACCTCTAATCGCTTTGTTTGCGGTTTAACGGCACAGTTTTCGCGCGTCCGATTCACCCGCGTTTCACAGGCAATAGGGCGGGATTCGGATTGAATAAATTACTCAAGGGCCTTGATGAAACAATAAAAATAAAAAATAAAAAAAAATGGATTTTATTCAATTGGAGAATTTTAGAGCTGACGGATTGTGGAAGGGAAGTGATCAAACATTCTGAAATAGATGTGGTTATCAGTTGGTGTGAAAAAACGCGGTTGAAATTGGATTTTTATAACCTTTTCAAGAATTTTGTACGTTCTGTTAGGTAATAGCTCCTTCTGCTAAGTAAAATGTGGTCATTATTCTCTTCTTTTAGTTGCGATTTATGTCAAAAGCTGATACTTGCGACGGACGGTGGTATTTTTTGAAAAATGTTTTCTGCACCATTATAGACGTTATACGTTAACCATTACCGATTAAACCACATTTGAGTCGCATTGTCTGCCATACTCAATATTCAATGATTAAAGTCTTCTTCTTTAACGATTAAATCCCGATTCAAAGGCTTTGAAAACTCAGCAACATTGAAGTTGATACGAATCGCGCGTAAATTGGGTGAGCGTACCAACCACTTACATCATTGCGACGTATGATCTCATCTTCGCTGAATCATTGCACCATGCGTTTTTCATAAACAGACACGATTGATTTTGCCATATCTCCTGCACTTCAGCCGAAGGTGTTTCGTCTTTGATAAAGGTCTCGAATAGATTTCGTCCGCAGCGTGTGAGCATGTGCATCGGAGGACGAATCGTAGGCAACGGTTGCTCGTCGGTAGATTCTGTGGGTTTGGAGCCAATTATGGAAGGACGTGTAAGCCCCCACGAACGCAACCATCAGAAAATCGCCCAGCGTTCTTTCAACGCGCATATGGGTACAGGGGCAGGTGGAATCACGCACACGTAGACAGGTATCCATGTAGTCACGTTGCTGGTTGGCTGGCCGATCGCCAAATGTAACAGACGTGTCCATTTTTGTATATACAAGTGTATACACTGTGTTTGTTCGCTCTGGAGCGAGAGCGACGAGGTAAGGCGAAGCCAAGGTTAGAAAGAGAGAAGGGCGCCTACGTTTAATGTTGTAGAAAATGAGTGGTGGACCGACCTGCAGCGTAAACTGTGTGCCACTTCATACCTACACATGCCTCAACACACACACACACACACACACACTGTATTTGGATTACGTTGAACGGGAGACACGCAAAGTATTTTTCAACTATGTCGAAACGTGCTTTTCCTTTAAAGCCGGATCAACTTTGAACCCAGCTCCGTTTAGAGAGCGTTTATAAATCCGCATGCCGACCGTTTGCGACCATCTATCCGTCCCGGTCACGGACCTCAGTCCCTTGCTTTTGGGATAAACCGGGTAGCCGGTTGAGGAGCGCGACTCTTGGAAAGGGAAATATGAACCGCGGAAGGCAAGAGGATTGAGAACCAATTACTGAGATTCGTAACCGTGTGTTGGCATAGCGGGCACTCGGACATGTCTGAAAAACAATGAAGTAAGCCGGTGGAAATTGGGGGATAAAAACAAAAATATTCATTAATTAATTGCGAAGTTTGAGGCAGTTTTTATACTCTCGTCCACCTCGAATTCCGCATCGTTTTTGCGTTACAAACGGAACGTATAAAATAAAAAAAAAAAAAATTAAAAAAAAAAAAACAAAACACGAAGCAGCTGCATGAAAGTTCTGGAAATTCAAATCATTTTTGCATGAAGCTACACCTTTTTGTAAAGCAGTGCCTTGTAGGGTCGCTGGAAAAGAATGAGAAATTAATCAGAATCATTCAGAAATAATGTAAACTTTTTTTTTTATAATCAGCTGAAAGTGGTTTAGGTTAGGGTTGCATCGGCTTCATCAAACAAAGAGATTATGAAACCTTTGCATTATAGAATCTACTTAAACTTTTAGGATTGTTTTATTGGCCTAAAATATTAGACTTGTGATACGTAGTTTTCTATCATAGGCTTCTTTTCACTCTGGCTAAAATTGACTATAGCAGTAATTTGACGAGTGAAAGGTGAAATAAACAAAACTTGTTGCGTAGGTTTGCCTTGAATATTATTTTTCGTTATCTTCCGTTGAAGTTTTGATGACAGGATCTTACAAATTCAAGCGTAAATGGTTACATTATTAAATCAGAACTTCCGTCACTGCGAATTTTTTACAATCTAATTGCAAAGTAAACAAAGAAAATTTTGATTTTTGAATTTTTCCGTGCACCTTCCAAATGGCGAATAAAAATATTTTGAAACACCTGAAGAGATGCTCTTTCTGAAGAAATCAAACTTATGGCATATGCATGACTCAATTGATTGAATTCTTGACATCAACTGATGCAGTAAAGTGGAATGGTAAAAACTTGAGTACGTACGTCTCACAATGAGAGGAAAAGTTTAAGCAACTGATGAAAAAGTGTGCGATCCTGAACGATACATGCAAATCTTCGATAGAACGTCTACATGTATAACAGTTTGTAAAGGGTTTTACCACTAGTTCACCCTGTCCCGCACCCGAAGAAACGGGGTTAAAGTTTTTCTTTACATTTTCATTTTTTCTTCTTGTTTCACCTGCAGGGTCGATACACGGGGTTGAAATTTAATGCACGAAGGACAGGAACGCGCCTCACGTTACTCGCCAGCGCAGAATTATCGATCTGGAGATGCAAACGACCCGATGATTCTTGGTCGACTGGACACGTTGCGACGTTCATTTTCCCTTTCGATCATTCCACTCTCAGTCACTCGTCAGTTTAGACGTCATGGGGAACTGGTGCAGATTCACTGTCAAAGAACATCGAATGACTACGCTCGGGGTTATGAAGTGAAAGAATTATTGAAAATGGCTATTTAAAAAACATGAAACGAAATCTACCCCGAACCTTGCCGCAATGTGATTACTTGCAGAAACTGAGCATTACGTGTGACTGACCAGGGCGATGTATACTATGAAGACAGAATGAGTGGTCACTTAACGAGCTTTTACTACGTTTCGAGCTCTTGGAGTTGGCAAAAGATGCAGTTGAAGTTTTTTTTTTTTTTTAAATCACGCATAGATTTGTGAGTATTACTTCACGTTCTTCCAGTCAGGCGTGATACGCTGACGGGTGTGAAACGGACGTCACTGCGACTGAAATCTTCATTAAAAGGTAACAGATAAGTGAAGAAAGAAGGGTTAGAAAACTAAGTACATGTAATCTGTAGAGTAAGTGTAAATTCAACGATAGGTACGGAACGAATTTACCTGTGTCGGGCGAGGACAATAACTCGGAACTTCGGGGCGGTCGCAAGCCATGTTTCAGGATTTCGTTTTCGTGAAGCACTATCTATTCACGAAGATGAGGGAGTATTCTTTGTTTAAACAATATATAACGTTTAATCTCTTGAAAGTTGGTAAAATTGTGCCTTTATCACGCTCCGAAGTGGAGGGGGGTGAAGCGGGGTGCGGATGAGGGAGGAACAGGAAAAAAAAAAAAGCAAAAACAAAACTGAAAAGAGAATTAAAAAACAGAAACTCCATGATTCCCTCTGTTGGGATTGGGGGACAGGGAAGTGGGGAAAGGGCGGACGAGTTTTCCGGATAAAAAGAAAATGGACTGGAGGTAGCGAGGACTGGATGGCGCTGTAAAAAAGCTCAAAACCCGGAGACAATGCAAGCTCGTTAATCAACTTGTGGAAAAACCAAGGGTGCCGGTACGTTGATCCGATCTTCCTTCGGATGCTTACCGCCTGCTCTGCTTTACGAACACCCGACACTTAGTTATACAGCGAGAAGTGGAAGTGCTATCGAGGGTGGCTGGCTTTAGCCAGTTGAAGGTTTCCAGGCTATCGATCGACTGATTCGAAATCGAAATAACTTGAAGACCAGTAAACGCTGCTTGGTTGATCGATCGACCATTCAAAATTTTCTCAATCATGTTTCTCGCTTATGAAATCTACCACCATCCGTGCGAAGTCACGAAAGAGCTGTCACCTCGCTTCCGAAAGAACCAACCAATAAATTGTTTGATACAATGCCTGCTCGATAATTAAGATTTCTAACTACCGGACTTTCCACGATTGAGTTGTATCTGTAGAGCGTAACTTGCATAACAGCCATTTTGAATTTCTTGCCAATTCCATACGAACACTTTCAATTTCCTGGTGCCGTGTAAGCAGCTTGGTAAAAAGTATAATTGATCGATGTTCGATCAGCTGCATAGCGCTAAATAATGTTTTAAAGGAAGAACGTTGAAGATGAACTGTAAAATTTCCACTAAAATTGTACCTGCACGGAAAATCTAGCAGTTTCCATTCGAAACTTGCTTGCTGCGAAAAGTTTCGTGAAATATCTTTTAAAAACTGTACAAATGAGAATCCCTGCAACAGCTAGGCTTTCTGGGATTTTCAGGTCACTGAATATCCTGTAACACGAGCATAAAAAAACTTACACACAGGCACTCACACGCGACAGTTATGACTAGGTATAGAGAGAAGAGTTTAAGTAAGCTGATAAAAAGCTCTCGCAGTTTGTCTTGTAATAGATTCACTGCAAGCTTTGTTTGATGCATTTATCACAGTAGGTAAGGTATACTGTTTTTTTTTCCACTTCGGTTTCCGTTTTCGTCGTTATTTTTCTCTCCTCCTGTTTGCACGGTAGTCGAACAATAAAAGTGGCAAGTTTACAACCTCTCGTGGCCTACGTCGGTTTACTTTTACAGTGTGTGACCAGTGCTGGTCCGTCGGCGACCAAGGGGTGGTAACGTCCTCCACCTGCCTCCAGAAAGGTGGCAGAGGACGGCCGGAGGGCGGGCGTGGGGCTACTCGGCACGCCACAAGTTGAGATCGCGTGCGAGTCGAAGGCTACGCATCGACCGGTCGAGGCCAACCGGCTGCCCAGCTCACGGAGGAGGGCTCGAGTTAAAAAGGAAGAGGGAAAGAGGAGCGCGATCCTCGAAGAGGAAAGAGCGAGCAGGAGAGAACGAGAAGGAGAGGAGAGCAGAGCGTGGGAGGGACTAGCGGGAACGATTCAAGCAGAACAGACCCAGCACAGACTTCTGGCCGAAGCTATTATATCTGAAATCGCACGCCGAACGCTAGTAAAACCAACCTCGAGAAATTGCCTACACAAATTTATGTGCCGTTGTGGTGCTCGAATTGTCGAGGGTGAAAGAAGAATCCAGAAAGCGTGTTCTGCACTTCGTGCAGGGGTAAGTACAGATAGAATAGTAATCAGCAGCGTGAATGCCAATTTTCTTTTTCTCAAACATGCCTGACCGTGCACAGTGGTTGCTGATTTTAAAACCCTCGGTGATTTCTGTCGTATCGTAGAAGTATCAACACTTGTGGGGGTATAATGGAACTGCGCAATCTGTTCAGTCCGAATTTAGGTAGAAGTAATCAGTGAATTATCCTGACTAATGGTAGTATCATGCGTCAGGAGTTGCGATAAAGAGTTATCGATGTATCTCGTCATGCACGTCTGCGCCAAAAACCGTGAAAATTATTTATTTGTTAAAAGTTTAAGGAATTGGAGTTCCGAAACTCGAAGAAAGTTTCGGAGCACTTCCTAACCTAACCCGGCACATGATTTGTCTTCCAGTATTCATTGAAATTGGCCACGTCATTTTGCTGTTTTGAATATTGATCACTGGAAATTGTTGGAGAACTTAGAAAGAGACAAAGTTCAATCTCGCATAAAAAGTGATATCTTCTATCGGGGAAACCGCGCAGAGTCACAATTTCATATCTAAGCAGTGGTGTATAAGGTGGAAACGTATGGTACATACGTAGCATCCATATTTAATTTTGACCGAATCATTCGAGGCGTGAGAATGAATAAGATATGACGAGATCGTGTTGCGTCGGAACGTGTAAAATGGAATATACCCGGACGTAAAACTCTCAGTCAACAAACTTACGATCACAACCACCTGCGTTTCATATTTGCATATGCTACTAGCGTCGCGGAAAAGCTTGATCGTGAAATTCGCTTCTATCTCATGATTGAATTTCTTACCGTTATCGAGAATATCATTTCCAAATGAAAAAAAGACGTCCGGCTGTTACTCTCTCACTACGTTAGATTTAGTAATTTCGTCTAGAGAGTAAATTTTCTTGTCCACTTGGTAGTAAGAAATCTGCAGAATCGTCGAGATCCAGAAAAACGGCTGGTTGTAGCTCGTTGGAAACTTTACGATATAGCGGTGGCTTCTTGCGCGGTAAGTCTTGCTGGTAGAGATCTCTCTCCGTCTAGCTGTGTAACCTTGTCAGCGTAAAAACGGGGAGTTACCAAGACGGGATAAGACGCCGATGGCAAGATAGTAAAGTAAAAGGAAGGTGCAAGAAATCGTAGAGTAACGGGAAGTGGAAAGCATCGAGACAGAAGCTAGGCGGCAGGAAGAAACTGAGCGAATGAGTGAGGAGGGGAGAAAAATCCCCAGTTTTCTATTTCGCAGAAAGATCTCTCCCACACGGCATCGTCCCGGGCTGCGTGGCGATTGGACACAGGCCGTCCTAAGGCGAGATGTCACAGATGGCTCCCGGAGGGCCAGCCGTCCGCGAGGCCGGAAGAAAAGGTGGTGGCACTCTGTCGTCTGGCGCGAAAAAGAGTGGAAGGGGCCAAGAAATATATATGTGTAAATCTCATAAAACGCAAATCGGAAATGAATTGTTACCGTACCACCTCTTCACGCAGGCAGCCGCGCTGAAGATACAAATACCTACAATGGGTGTCATGTGACTGGGAGGGGGGGGATTAATCGTGTGGTAGGCAAAAACCAATAAAATCTATACAAATATACTCCAACCCTCATAGGGGTTCGGGCAAGTTCGGTTAAGTTCGGGTTAGGTTAGGTTAGGTTAGGTTCGGGTATTTCCGGATAGATTCGGGCAAGTTTAGGTAACTTCGGCTAAGTGCGAATTAGGATGGGTTAAGTTAGGTTCGGGTATTTCCGAATAGATTCGGGCAAATTCGGGTAACTTCGGCCAAGTTCGGGTAGCTTCGGCATTCTCGACACACCAGCGGCGGCGGCGGCGGCGATATATCTTTATATAATATAGAACGATATTTTGTATACTTTAATCCCTGACTGAGCGAGCTTCTCTGACGTTCACTTCCGAATCCTCCTCTTCTGGGAAGTCGGAACCATGGCGTCATAAAACAACCGTCATTTGTCATGCGACGTAGGGTTGAAGAGATTGGGCAACGTTGCGCTCTATGGGAGGGATGAAACGTGCAAAAAACTAACCCTGGTCCATCCGGATCCTACTTCGTGTCTGCTGCTTTACCGCGTATTGCTGCCCTTGGCGGTGACCCCGTCGTGGCACCCGTGTAGCCTATGAATGAATTTCTGAAATTTCTCACTGACAGGAGGCAAACCCAGTAGGCAGATTATCTATCGAGTACCCTAAGCACTGTTCGGAGTTTTTGTTGGTTCAGTGCTTCATCTCGTCGGCCTAAACCTTCGTAAAACACACTGATCACATTCTGCGATGCTCAAATACGACTGCGGGTAGTATGGCAGAGGGCAGAGAGCAGCGCATGTGACTAACTCTCCGGCGAAATTTGCTTGCGCAACAGCAACGTGAACGCGTTCTGTCTAAATCAACCCGTCCTATATTTACACAATATTTGGCAACGTAGAATTTAGCTAGTGGATATATTGAGACAGAGATTGTGCTTGGTTATAAATGTACAGCTTCGGTTTAATATGATTATAGATAATTAATCTTTTAATGAACACAATGCTAATGAATTTCAGCAATTTCACGCAGGGGTCGAAACGGTGATGAAGTAGTACTATCCAAATTTCAGATTGTCATCGACTGATTTGATGTGATTTTGCATTACTTCAATCAAGTACCCCGAAATCGCTAATGGAAACGAAGTTTCAGGGTTCATGTTAGAAAGTCTGTACGATTCCACACGACAATGAATGAATCTCAGGTTACACTATGATGTCACGTA
Source organism: Neodiprion pinetum (assembly GCF_021155775.2). Taxonomy (NCBI): domain Eukaryota; kingdom Metazoa; phylum Arthropoda; class Insecta; order Hymenoptera; family Diprionidae; genus Neodiprion; species Neodiprion pinetum. The sequence continues at coordinate 26,300,147 of NC_060233.1, forward strand.
ACAAAGCGTTCATCATTGAGTGTTCACTATCTACACTACCGAGTATGAAGAACAAAAAGACGTTGTAACCGAGTGCTTAATTCGTGAGCTTTAATCAATGAGTAACATTCGTTACTTCCTTGAACTCTTTTGTAACAACGTTAACGTTCAACTCGACAATACATTCGCGGTAATCGTCCGGGTGTATAGATACGGGGCAAAGGTGAGGCTTGGTGCAGAATATAATGGGTAGGGACAAATCGATCGGAGTCAAATAATTGAATCGATTAAGTTGACCCGGGCTATCGGAGGATCCCGTCTGTCGTAGCGGGCCGCCTGACTGGCTATCGAGCTCCCGTCTATTGTATCCAATATCAGCACCGCGTCAGAATCGTCAGAGCGAGAGATGACCGATAGAAAGACGAGGACCAGAGAGAGGGAGACGGAGGTGCGCCGCTTGCCGGGTCGCCTCCACGGTGTGGTTTCCGGGGGAAATTATCAGGGCGATCCAACACGGGGGAGAAGTGAGTGCTCCGTTACGACATTCTTTGCACGACAGTTTCGCGGGCGAAAGGCCAGCCGCAACGACCCATTACGTGTTCGCAGCCCACCACCTTCTACCTCCCAGGACAGCTCCTTCTTCGTGTTGGTAACTGTCCGCTCACCCATAGACAGAGGACGTTGAACAAGGTGGTAGGCCTTCTGCCCTGACAACCACCGACATCGCCATCTAATCTATTATCATTAATGCTGCCACCTATTACCCCGAACCACACACAGCCTGACTGTGCACGCGTATGCGTAACATGTAACTCAAACGCGCGGAGCGACTACCCATCCGCCGTGGTACATTAAGCTTTGTTATTTCGGGCACCATTTTTTGATAACTCCTTGTTTGTAGCGGGAAAAATCCCCGGCAGCTGAGAATGTTCAGGATGTTGCATTTCGGGTTGTTAATTTTGGTGGACTGCAGCCGGGTGCAATTTCGTAATTACAAATATATCATGGCACTATGACGTATATTTTTCATAGTCCGTATGAGCACCCATTGCCAACATGTAAGCTTCAGAATTAACTGTTTGTTCTTTTCAGGAGAGGATTTTCAGAATTGTCTCTCTCCGTACAAGTAGAAATTAAATCACTGTAGTGTTACAAAATTTCAGTGGTATACGAACTTGAGAATATATGACTTAAATTATCCATCAAAGGTTAAACCCTTTGAGAAAGAAGTTTCGACTTTTTTCCTGTTCACGGAGTGAGTAATGAAATGCAATTTTTCTCATTAAGATTTCACTTTTGGTTAGTCTATCTGTATTTCGCTGAAGCGATACTTCCTGAAAGTCAAATATTATACGAGGTTTGGATGTCAATGGATTGTTTCCAAATTCATTTGTTCGACATTACATTGCAGGCAGTGCGAAAGTATGACCGGAAAAATTTTAATGACCGGCAAACTGGTCGTGAATTTTCATTCGCGACTCATAAACCTCTGAGAACTATTCGAAGTTTGTTATCAACACTAAAGATGAACACCGTTGAGTAGCAGTTTCAGCAACTTGGGCAGAATAGAACATACATTTCGCGGTGGAAAGTTCTGCCAAGTTTCCGCTGTAGTATGTAATTACGACGTTGTTCTTCGTCCCCACGATTTTCAGTTATTGACAATTTCGCGCGTATCTTTGGACGTAGGAGAATAACCATCGAGGATAAAACTATCTATTACCAACACGTATCGCAGCCCAATGGAATCATCGAACCGCACCTTCCCGCATGAGAACTGCGTCGTTCGCTTGGAACGTTTCTCACCTCGAAAATCCGAAGGAAAAAAATCGTCGCTTTTCCATCATATATCTGCTGCCGGACGGGATAGGGGTGTCCATTGAGCGTCGCGAGACATTAGTTTTACCAGCAATCAACGGGACACGTTGCGGGCAGGAGGATAGGTAGGTCGCACACACTCAACGTGGGATCGGTTTCCTCGAATTTAGTTACGAAAATTGCGAGCCAAGGGCAGTTCAGTGGTAGCGAGGGGGGGGTGGGTGGGTCGAAGGACGGGGGTCCGCAAACGGTTAATTGAGGCCGCGGGTCCTCGAAAAACTCGATTCCCTCCCGCGTGCGCGTTCTTCCCTTCACTGGGAACTTCCCGAGTCTTCTTAATCAACAGTTACTTCACCGCAACTTCGAGTTCGACCGAGAAATACGTCGTTGGCACATCCGACCCGGTCTATAGCCAACACCCCGGACTAACCCGCAGAATCGCTGCCTCTTTCTTCTCCCTCAGATCGATCCAAAAACCTTGTAATCAAGATCAAATGTTTGCCAAGAAAGAAACAGACGGAGTATAAGATGAAACATCTTCGAAGCGCTCCTTCTATTTTGCCTGTACGTTTCAGAAAGTTCTCGACTTCCGGAACTACGACGACCTATAGAATTATTGCTACGGTCAGAAGTGGCTGGGTTGCATCACGGTGAGATCTATCATGTTGAAGTTAGTAACGTTATCGTGACGATTAACGCTGAGGAAAAAGAGTTATTTCGCAATTTTGAAACTGTTTGAAATTCAGTAAACCGTAATAAAACGAAATATACTTATACTTTGCAATCCTAATTTCTTCAACATCATTGTAAAAATGAGAAAATAGTGATTTTTTCTCAACGTTTCGATACGATAACGTTACTTACTTTAATCTCGTACACATTTTATAGTAACAAGTATTGTTTATGAGATCAGAATGCAATTATTTGTACAGGATTATATTGACCACATTTTTTTTTTCAATTTTGAATATTCGTACCAACATATGGCGTATGTTCAGTTATGAAACAAGATTTTTTCAAATGATATTTCTGTTATTTGGTCTACTTCTTCCATACAATGTGTAAGATCCGTTGCATTTCGTATTCTGCAGACTATACTATTCGAGAGGGATGAGATGATTCGTTGAAAGACGAAGAAGGCAGGGAAATTGAACTTTTGAACTGTCTCGCCTGTTCCGTGAACAATAGCCAAAAAAAAGAAATGTTGAAAAAATTATAACGATGATAAAAGGAGGAGTAAAAGAGCGGGTTGAAAAACACATTGTTCAAGCTACTGATAAACGTGACGGTATCGTGTTGCGCTTCAGGGGAGACAGTCTTCAGACAATGTCGATGGGCTCTTGAGATAAGGAAACACGGAGTGGAATGATACGAGGATCTTAACATTCTTAACGTTGCTAAGAGAGCTTCGAGGTCAGGCTCGTCGACCTAAAGTTGTCTGAATAACTATTGCACAGTGAGACTGAGAGTAGCGCAACAAGAAAAATTAGAGGTTTGATCCAAAGGATAGCATAAAATTATGCGAAGACTGATTACAATTTCCAACGACTTTTTCCAATTACAATGTTTACGTATCTCAGGTAACGTTAATTTTTCTACGATGAAAATTTATCTCCATACAACAGATAGGATAGATATGAAACTGCGCATGGTATTTGTGCCAACTGTGTTAATTGGACTGTTGATATTATTCCGGGAGGGCACATAGATTGCCGCACGTGTATGTAGCGTCTGATGACATACCAAGCGTAAATTTATGCTTGTGTTATATATCTACGGATTTTGAGTCTAGATTAATTAATTGCGTTGATTAAGGTGTCCGACCCTCGTTAAATCATTTGACGGATTAAGCTCAAGCTTGGTTTAATTTACATGATCGATTTCGCGTTGTTAATGGCTTGGTAATTAGCACTTTGCTCAGCGGCGTGAGGCGTCTTCAAGTTCAAAGTCTTTATAACTATAACCAATTCCACGACCAGCCGCTTATCAAAGCCAATCCCCCTTCATCCTCACTTCTCGTTGTGTCAATCCCCCTCCCTTCCTCTCACTCTCTCTCTCTCTTCCACTTACCCTCGGTTTCATATCTGTGTCTCGCTTTTCCTATCTCTTTCCTTGCTTGTCAATTTGTAGAAAGACATTAAATATCGAACAATTCGCATGTGTAACTGCAGTGAATAGTAAGTAGTTTACAACGGTTGAAAAATCCCCGTGTAGGCTCTTAGAAAAACTGGTTCAAGTCCTCTCTTAAGGTACAGTAGACGGGAAACTCTGTTTCTAAATTGCACACAAGAACAGCATCGAATTTTATATCGGTCGTACGAACTACATGGTGAACCGTTTGCAGAGTTTATTGTTCGTGCACAAGTTTTTTCACCAATGGTTTACATGTTATTAATACAAGTCCACATTCGTCGTCCATAACAATACGTAGTGTGCAAAGAGCTGCATTCGAAATTCTGTACCTCGAAAATACAGAGAGAACGTAAACACGTTGACATTCATACGAAACATATACGATGTATAACCGAGTAGAACCCCTAAGGTCCCTAAATATGGCAGTACCAAGTACCTCCCAACACGTAAAACTTCCCAATCTTCAACAATAAACTTGTGATTCCGACATTTGCTCGCACGACTCACGGTTTCAGGAATCATTATTTAATACATCTTGTTTACAGAACGAGAACACCGAGAAATGTTTCAGAGAAACTTACAGTCTATGACCCCCATTTTGTAGTCACTGCGTAAGGGTGGTTTAGTCACTCGAAATACGTATACTCGTGATTTTTTAATGGATTTTGTGAAACAATTTATGTTTTCTCCTCAACTGCTAGTACGCCATACCATACCAATAATTTGTCTTGCTATGACACGGAATTAAGATGGAGAATATACGGATTATGTAATACATTCACATACAGTGTCCGATGAGTAAAAATTATAAATAAAGTAGGTAAGTTCTACTCATTCTGCATAATAGTCCAAATCAAAGTCTACGTGATCTTAACGCAGATGTTACGTTTCAGTGATCAAAAAACAATATCCTTAACCTCATACAAAATCACTGTTACTGAAATTGGCACGAGGATAACTGATCTTTAAAAGCGTTAGGTATTTATTATTCAATTCTCGATCGTGAATTTTCCATAAAAATTTGGTTTGAAATGGTTCATGAAAACAAATTGCCACGGTTCTAACTGAAAATTCTTGAGTTTCGTCAATTTTCACTCGATTGCTGGAGCACATAACTTCGCCGATGCAAAGATTGGGTTCAAATTCTGAAGGCTACCAATTTGGCTTCGAAATAAAATAAGTCCTTCAATATTCTGTCTATATTTTGGCACAAAGTAGCGGCTGACAAGGCGGGGTTTGACTACAGGCCCAAGAATTGGTCCAGGTCATCGCTCCTGGTAGTTCAAAGCGTGGTCGGAATCACATGGCTACTATGTCCGTACGGTTTTGGGTTATATTTATTTAGGTCAGGCAACGCTCACTGCGACAAGGGGAAAGGGAAGGTTCGCGAAAGACGAGGACGTATCCATCCTTTGCGTTAACGTTAACGTTTACGTGGCGAACGCCAGGTGCAAATCGACCCGCCACTCGACCTAATGCGTACTAGGCATCCACCTTGGCTACAACTCTCTTTCACAATTACAGGATCAATTCTCTTATACCGAGGCAGAGAGCGGCAAATGGTGAATGGTGAACCGTGAGACTCGCCTTGCCTGGCGGTCTATTAGGAGAACTTAGATCTAATCTTGGCGAATTGGATCGCGTTGTGGCGGGGCAAGCTGCGAGGTTATTGGAATATTTCGCGCCCCTCAGACCCCAGTAACTCACCGGCTTGATTATATCGGCGGAAAAATGTGTCTCAATCATCCCCCGATCATCGATTAACCTCGTAGAAATGTAGGGAATTGTTTGCTCCGGATATGCTGCAGCACAATTTTCTACTCATTTTCACCCAACAATCCGGCAGCAAAAATTTGATTTACCCGCCACGTCCATATCACATTCTATGAAATAACGGATAATGACTAAGAAAAAATTAGCTCCATAACGCTATCAACGTTCAAATATTCACCTGCATAGCATCTTGGACCTTGTTGAAATAATTTTCAGACCTATGAATGATTAGTAAAAGAAAAATGAAAAAAGCATTTTGATGTAAACAAGTTCAAGTTAGGGGTAGTTTTTACATTAAGAAATTTAATTTCTAAAGAAAAGTACATTTCCGGATTCTACGGCACAAAAAACTGTCTTAATTTTTCTCCCTGGAAGTCCGTGTTTTACTGTCAGTGACACTGAATTTCGTAAGATCCAATTTGAAAGGGACAACTATGATATAAAGCATTTTTTATCGTTCATTATTTCGATCTAAAATATTTTTTGCCAAAATGTCACCTATTTTAACAAGAACAAGTTTGTTTGGCGACATCTATGATAAAAAGTTTTCGATGTATAAATTTTATAAATTTATACCCAAATCGCACGTAAAATTCAATAGATGATTGTGGGACCGATATAATTTCAACTAGTGAGAGATTTTACAAAAAAAAAAAAACTCGATCGATCAAGAATTTTTGTTTACTTTTAAATTGGTAAAATAGACAGATAGAAAAATAAATTTTCCGATTATAGAAATACTTGGGTTTTCATCAAAAATCTAACTTTTTCGGGGTGAGAACTGCGCCTATGGAAACAGTAATTTTTTTTTTTTCATATTTAACCTCCTTTTTTTTGGTCGAAACTGCTTTCCATATTTTTTTCTTGCAAGTCGTTTGCAGGTATGAAAAATTACTGAACAAAGCCCAAATTGCTAATTTGCATAGAAATAACGAATAATCTCTACTGCGAAGGTCTATAAAGCTACTGTGCTGATATTGCAAAAATCACCTTTTAGATCGACGAAAAGGATACGAAAATAGTAAGCAAATCAAATTTTTCACGCTGAGTGAGAATTGGTGGAATGGGGGAAATACCGTACGCTTCATAATGGTTTTATCGTAATTTCTGATACCGCGAATTCCGTCCAAAACTATTGTTCTTATCTCAATAGCTCCTCGAACATAAGCTAAGACTCCAAGACGCCTGCGATATACTCGGTCATATCGATCTGAAAAGAGTGCCCGCGGGGTCGGATTAGGTCTAAATGAATAAACCAAACTCGGTGCAGGCCGGCTGTTAAGGAATTCAGGAACAAGGCTATGTGAGAAGTGTTTGGGAATGTTTTGGTCGAGGTGGGATCGGTACGCGGCTGGTATATCGCCACGTAAGATGCGGGAGGCGTTGTTTGGAAAACACGACAGCGCCCTCTTGCCTCGTTACGTTAAATAGACAGCTATACGTGCTGGGCATGTGTATGCTGCGTAACATGCGCCCAAGCTTGGGAAAAGCGGCTCTGTTTTACCCTTAGACGACGTTGGGTTGCCTTGGGGTGCATGAGACCAGTGACAACATCGAGTTTTTGCTCGCCTTTTATATGGTCAGCGAAGCAAATAGCGCTGTACGCGTCGACCTTTCACGAATTCATTAATCCTTCGAGTCGTGCTGGCAAGTATTCTTACCACCTTCTTTTATATCCATTTTTTTTTGCTTTATATATTTAGAGAATTTTTCGACATATTTCTTTGCGGTTTTTTGCGATTTCTGATAGTACATTAATAGGTTTTCAATATTTGATAATAATTATTTAAATATAATGTAAATTATTATAGTTACAAATAAATTGGTTGAAAAAAAAATCGTAAAGATTGAAGGAATAATTCGTTTCTGTCTCGACTCACAATAACATATGCTTTTTAAGGATCGACCGAAGCACAGTTTTCGGATGTTAATTGAGTCCCATAAAAACGGTCTTCAGGTTCTCGTCAGGCTTTCCAAGTACAGTAATTTGATAAATACCAAATTGTTCGACTGTTGATTCGAAATATGAGAAACAATATTGTGACGGCTCGACCAATAAACGGAACGGAGACAGCTTGGTATTTCATGTCAATTTCACTTCGTTTCGTGATTCTTAGTCAGCTTTTCTCTGTGGATACGGGATATCAACAGCATCAGCTTGACCTCCTCGACGATGGGAAAGACTTTGAAACTCGATCAACGGTACAGCGTACAACTTGCAAATGTAATATCATCGCAAAGGCGATATGGCGAGCATGCTTGAATTTTCAGTGATCAAAGTTAAATGGTAAATCGCGTATTGAATTCCATCGCACTCAGGTATTTCTATACCGAATTTTTTGTCGCCTCATGCAGAGTGTTGACAAGGCGAAGCTGCTCTGAATTTAGGCAGATCAAGTCGTCAATTTGGTGCTTTGAAATATGAGTTCGGGATTTTTGAAGTTCAATTTCAGAATTGTTTTTCTCTCAATAAGTAACAAGCATTTTCCATATTATTAGATAACAAACGATATTCAAATTCCCTACAACGTTGCGTCCATTAGTTTTACACAAAAGAAGAGGTGCGTCTGATAAAATTTTGTACGCGCAATTTCATGTCTCGTATATTGCACACCGCAAAAACAATAAAATACGGTACTGAATCAGTTTCGAGATCTCCCGCCTCATTTACTTAGAAACTTAAATTCATTTTCGTGTTCAATTCGCTTAAGAATTTCGGAATAATTCAGCGGTTTTTTTCTCAGCAGATAAGGGGCACGTAGGGCAGTTTCTTTATCAAAATAACCTAACGCTTCGTCGCTGTGGGTTTTCAGTGTGCACGCCCAGACTTTTGCTGCCTGAGAGTTAACCATCCCGTCCTCGGCCCTCGAAGGTAGCTAGTTGCTCTTTGGACAGGGATGTATAATAACAACTTTCGTACATAATGGTCGCCGGAACGACCGAGGGTAGTGGACGATAGTCGCGAGTCGCCTCGGGGTCGCAAGAGTACCACGAAGGCTTGATCATAACTGATTTTACGACGGCAAGAGAGCGCTAAACCAGATTAACTTTAAACGTGGCTGGTGGTGTTCCTACGGCGCTTCTCCCGCTCTGTACTCGCTTCTGCTGCACCAAGCTTTCCAATGGCTCGTTCACCAATAACTCCGATAACTATCGAACGGAACACGACGATGTCGAGAATTGGGTTATCTCGATGCAGCTTGGTGTCCAAGGAATTACACGGATCGGTGAATTGGGTGGAAATTGGAAGACTGGACGCGCGTGGTGCTGTGGGAGGTTAGTGTAATGTAATATGGGTGTAATCGTCGAATTGAAAGAAAGAGCCGGTACAATCTCTTCGCAATTTTTAGAGCTGCATTCATCGATTTCATACTTGACGACTCGTACGGCAAAGATCTTCCAGATCAGAAGTTTTTAATTTTTCGTCACCCTATCTGAATGCTGTTAATTAATAGCCTGGAGATTCTTGACACCGACAATTAACAAGTGGCCAATTTTAATCAGAGAATGAATTGGTAAGAAATATATTCAGAGTAGCAAAAAATATATATATTTTTTTGTTTGTTCAGTTATTTCGACACGTGGTATCTGAACTGAGCGTTTTTAGAAACACACGATAGAGTAATGCATTGCTCATGGACGCACGTTTTTAAAAATTGCAAGATTCTTATCTTCCAAGTTTCTTGAGTTGCATTCTGTTTTTTTTTTCTGAAAGATTTTTTTCATCACATTTGCAGGACTTTCAAGACATAATTTGGACAAAGGTGCATCTTCGAAAAATTGCCACAAACAACAGAGTGAGAGAAATAGAAAATCACGCAATTGCAAAGATCGAGCACTTACCGAAACTTATCTTGAGCCAGACTTTGATTGGTGGATTGTGTACCAAGAAGGCAAAGTAGGTCTTTTTACGACTTTTTATCAATATTGCAAATACGCGAGGCGAAAAGACTTTGTCTCCATGATGCACACGGTACTTTGTGCAACGAAAGTACAATTTTTTAACTTTATAGCGGAGTAAAAGAAAGAGCACTTTCAAGTACTAAGACGTAAAAGTTCGTTCTTTCTTTTCGCACTTTCGCTAAAACGATCATTTCAGGTACGGAACAGAGGCAAAAAAAGACGCGTGAACTATACTGTGTTAGAAACACCATATTACCCAATGAGATCTATAAAGTAAGTACATACGCCGTTGAAATGTCATAAAGCGGATATTTCACACGACTGAGTGACAACGATCTCAGTCGATAAACGTGAGATTAACCGCCCTTAGACGCCGGATTTTTATTTTATTTTTTTTTTGTATCTATATTCATCTACATTCATTTTTCCGGGGGTAAATTCACAGCTTGGATCCTGCTTTGTGCTCGCGATTCTCGACGACACACGAATTTCACCCTTGTATTTATGAGCCCGGCCACGACCTTGGCAGCTTAACAAGGCTTTCAGAACGATGGCGGCCGCGGGGCAGCCGCGCAGGACGAACAAGGATATCGCCCAGTCTCCAGGGTGTCCAGATACGCAGAAAATGAGTCAGGTTCGTATCGGAACGTTTCCGTGTTTGATAACACCGGAATTATCGATTTTTGGATAAAACCTGTCTTCGTGACGAGATATGAGGATCAAGCTCCTGCTTGTTTGAGTTCGCACATCGAACGTTGCGTCTTTGACTTGATGGGGAAAATATAGAAAAGTGGGAACCGGTGCACCGCTTTTCCAGAATCTAGAGCAGCAGCAGCCGTGCCAACCAGCCAGACAGAAGCGACGTAGTTTATTTTCTCCTGGGTTCCCAGAGCAGGCCAAGAGTGGTCTCTGCCCCCCGCCTGCCTGCCTGCCTGGCTGCTTGCTCGGCCGGGTTTTCCCTCGCGAGTGGTGGAACGATCCATCACAAATTTAATACCCAAAATTTTGCAAATGTTCCAAACGTTTTAAGGGACCATTTGTTTCGGCGAATATTATTAACCGTTCGCGTTTATGCACCCGGTGGCCTCGAGGTTCGTGAATTTTTCATTCCGATCGTATTATACGTGTACGTACTACTACGCTGTACCCAAGACGGAGAGAAAGAGAGTGGCGGAGAGAGATAACGGAAGATAAGATAAAAAGCGGTGAAAAGTGAAAGTGAAGAAGAAAAAAAGGAAAGAAAAATTATCCGGGGGAAAATACCGTCTGTAATTTTATCTCATATTGACTCCCCTTTTAATAATTTATGATCGTATAATACGCGAGACATATTCCCGCTTTCCCAGGGACGCGATGTTTAATAAACCATCCATCGATTCATCCAACCCAACCGTCGATATATCTTGGAGGGTTCCTTTGGTCCCAGATAAACTCTCTGCTCAGGAATGCTTCCATCCGCCTCGATTTATGTTGCTCAAAGTGCAATTCTGTGTACCTGGCGTCACTCGCACACGACCCGAGCCTGCGTTGATTCGTACTATTTCCATCCACCGCGATAATTGCCTTTTAGTTACGCGAAGAACAGAAGAAGCAGATTTTAAACAAATTTTCTAAATTATTGCACACGGCAGAAAAATATGCGAATTTAATGTTGCGATTTCGTAAAATGTATCGGAATATTTTTATTCAGAACTGCGTTTAGAATGGGGCTGTTAAACCTATTTTCGCCTTTTGGATACGTGAACTTTGATATTTGGAGGTACATACGTCAACGTCAAAATCGACCAGGGTACCCCCTCGAAATAAAAATTTTGCCAACCAATGCAAAAGTTGGTCAACATTTCTGTGATACTTTGAGGTTTTAGAGAATCACCGCTTTCAATACAGCCCCCACGCGTATCGGTTGTCAGTATCAAATAGCAAATTATTTTCGGAAGGGAAATACAGCGCGACCGAATCCTTCCTCTAACGAAGTAGATGTTTTCGTGCCTCATTTTCCAGGGCATTATTTTTCGTAAACTGGGTGAGTAACGATGTGGTTACTGTTATAAGGGGAAATTTCGAAGGCTAAAAGTGGTCTTTCAGTGCTGGTCGGGCGCGAGAACTGAGCCCGGTTGACTGTTATCGGAGTATCGGCAAAGTTTTACGAACGCGATTGAAATTTCATCGAGCTGCAAGAGTCAGGGAGTTGATTACTTTCAACATTACAGCGGCGGGTTCATTAGCTTTAATTTAATGCTTCGAACGAATTGAACAAATGCTTCGGTTGGTTGGTCAGCGATCTGTACAAATTTAGTATGAGCTTCGATATGTTTCCACGGTTCACTTGCATAATTGCGGATATTACCTGCATATCCGATTCGAGACTGAATTCTGTGGCCAACTATTCCCGTAGTTTTACAAAGTAGACAGGAACACACGATCGAAATTGACTCGACACTCAAATTCGGGTGAATCAATTATTCACTGATAGTTTGCAATTTCTCTTCATTTAATATCCCTACTTTTTGATTATTATGGTATTGGTATTAGGTTAGGACTCCATTTGAGAATAATACGACAACGAACATAAAGAATTTCTTGAACTCAATTCAACACACTATATATCGTTCGAAGTTTTGGATATTTCTGAGTTCGTCAAAAATTTGTCTTACAATTGAGTTTATTGGGCACTTTTAATGTTAAGTTTTTTTTTTTCCCCCTCGAAAAGAAAAGAACATGGTGATACAGATAAGAAACATGAAGCTGAAGCTAGCAGCCAGAATTAACAGCTCAACGTGTTGAAATTTATGGAAACAGAAAAAGGTAGTTTAGTTTTAACCTCATAATTCTTTAAAAGTATCGGGAGTTCGAGGTATTTCAGAAAATTTTCATTTTCGGACATTATTACCTTATTCGAATGAACATTAGAACGTTTGGCTGCAGCTAATTCTGGTTACCAGCTTCAGCTTCGTGTAAAGAATTGGATACAAAAAGTGACTTATTTCACGTTAGAAGATTTGAAAACTGAATCGAGGAAAATCGGTTTGTTGAGCTGACAAACGATTAATCATTTTACCATACTTGCACGTGTATACGCAATTCCACGTATATTTTTTAACATTGACAAGAGAATTTGTTTTGCATGCCTTCGACTGGACTGCTCGGTGATCCCAGTGAGCAAAGTTTCGGGATGTCGTAAGCCCGCGAATGTACGAACCGAAGCTAAGCTTATAAGTCGAGGCCAGGGATAAGCTTGATTCCTTCTCTTTGAGGTAGTTCAGTTTTCCCCTTCCGGCGCCCCTTTTCTTTTCGCACTTTCTTTCCAGTCTCCGGCAAAAAGAAGAGAGCCTCCATAAAATAGGACTAACTTTTTTATTTTATAACCATCCGTAGCCAACCTTCAACCTTAAGTCTATAACCGCGTATCCTATAGACTGCGATAGACTGCCCGCCGTATCACGTTATGGGCATTCGCGATATACCGACGGAGCATGGGTACAGTTTATGCTAACGAACTTTGGGGTGCGATGATCGTGGGAAATATTGAAATACGATCCCGTTTATCGGGTATTCGAGTGTTCACCCCTTGTCGTATCGTGACCCCCGCCGACCGACAGCCAACCACCCCGGCTAACTGAATAAGTGACGTTGATCCAATCTACTTTCAAAGATTTCTTCCAAAGAATTCATACGCCTCGAACAAGGGTAGCGTGAATCGATTCTTTCGAAACTTTTTCAACTCTTGAGAACATCTCAACGAATGTACACTGAGAAAAATTTCATTTGTTACAGTAACTAGAAAAATTCAGTAAAACGGGTATCGCTAAAAAAACTGTTTAAATATTGTTGGAATTACAAAAAATGAGGTACGCGTAAGCATTTTGCGCCATTGTCGATCCTTTTTTGGTAATTCCGAGGAAAAATCAGTTTGTTCGGTTTACTCTATTTTTTTTTAGTTAAATAAGGCTTTAACAGCAATTTCTTCTTGCACAAGCATTAAATTTTCGCATCAGTTACAAGAAAATATAGTAACGGTGATCGTAATGAGGAAGAATAGTAACAGATAAAAACTAATTTTCATTTTGTATCTAGAACTATATTTTTCGATTGTAATAAGAAATGAAAATAGTTAAGGATTGAGCGGTAACCGGAACTAAAAATTTCTCTCAGTGTAGATATTCGATATTCGTACAATGGTTCCCTCATTGGAATCCACTTTCTACAGGACCTCTTTTATAATGCTGACTTTGAAAGTTTGCCCGCGATCCGATAAAAATCCAAATAGTTGAGTTTCAAACCAGTTTGATTTTTCAAAAGTTTCTCTGGAACGATAGTTCCGGTACCTTCTGCGATTTTTCAGAACCTCTAAAATTCGTAGCGAACTTTCAGCCCTCGATAATTTGAACCAGTTGAAATTTGATCCATCATAATTCCAAACCGATAGAAATTTAGTTCTTTCAGAAATTTGAGGCTGATCGGTACAAGCGGCTAGCATGACATAGTTTTGGAAGGTGTTACTCGCTTTACGGGGCTTACTAATTGACTGTAGATTCTCTCGAGAGTCAGGGGGATCCCAACTTCTCGTTTACTCGACTTAGTGAGCAACGGTACGACGATTCCAGCCAAAAGGCGCGTCAGTTTAAACTCTTACATTTTGAACAGGGTAAAACGTTCGAGTTACAAGTGTTTTATATTCCGGGGCAGCGGCAAATGGAAGGGGCATCAGTAGCAGCAGTTGCGTGTGATAAGGCAGTTCGTAGCACGCGGCGAAACGTTTACCGAGGAATGATTTTCGTCGCTGACTTGGGAGTAGGTATCTCTATGTACACCAAATGCGGCTACATAACCGAACCTGGCCCGACCTGACCCAACCGAAGTCAACCGCGTATCGGAAGACAGGCTTTTTCGTAGCAGAAGAGAAGAGAGAAGAAGCGAGATGGGGTGAATAAAGAATATTAGCACGCCTCAGCGCCAACGTCGGGGTTGGTAATATTTATCACCGCACGGGGAAGCCTCTCGAAAGTAACTGTGGCCTGGCCCACTTTTTATCCCTCCCCTCCTCCCGATATCCAAATTTAGTTAGGCATGGATTTGAATATATTCTAATTTATTCAGATCTAAAAGTCAGTTTATCTGAGTTTAGAGCTCCGACTCGATCCTGGATCCACGATCTACGGATCAAAGGTTGCCTCGCGCTTTTCCGCGGGGAAACAAAGACCGACGTACAACCTTTCCTATCGCGATGCATCAACGTCTGGTTGTCTAAATAGTGGCAAACTTTGTGCGGAAAATGAACCTTACACGGAGGAGAAGGATTATTTGAGTCAAGTGTTATTCGTTTGATTTAACTAAATGCTACGGTCAAACCAATTTATTCAAGATAACACGGCACGAGTCGGCATCTCATCGATGCAAATTTTTTGTTCGCTAGATTCATGATTTGCGACTTGAAGGAACAATGTATACTTTTTAAATGAAATGATATTTCGTTGACTCAATTTCGGAAACAAGTCAAAACGTTCGCTCGAATCAATACTTCACTCGGTAGAGACAAGAAAGGCTTTTATTGAATCAAGGAATTCGCTGAATAAATCATTTTGGCAAACTAACAAAATCCAAAATTGTTGCATTCAATTAGATTGAAGTGAATGGAATCCAAAAAAATCTACTCGTATTTTGTGGGTTCAAGAAACAAAAAAATTACTATGAAACGAGTCGCAAGATTTAGCTATCATTTATATTAACGGAACTATTGAAACTCCATGTTGATAAATAGGTGCAGAAAAAATTTTACGCCTTTTTGCCTTACCTTAATTGGTCATGTTAGCGTAACAACGTTCAAAGCATTAATCAGTTCCTCAGTCTCTCGTGATCCTGACGTAAACGTCGACGAATAAGCGCGTTTTCCACATTTGCATGCGCGAGGTAGGTAAATCGTAACTTTGTTATTTCTTCTAAATTGTGTTTTCTCAAAAACCGCGACTATCCGCGGGGTTCAAGGTCACCGGGTCACGTCAACGCCGAAAAAAGGTATAGTGGCGCCCCTGCCTAGCCACCCTGAATTCATCTCTCTTGGCGATAAATATCGACGGAAGAATTTCACGCGCTCAGAACTGTGCCCCAACGCTCTTCGCCAACTCTCGGGAATATAATGGTTCTGACGGTGAGGAGGGGGGATCGAAAGGGATGTGGGGTAAGGGAGAGGGGGTCACTTTGCAAAAAGTTGGTCTGCTCGGCTTCACCGAGAAAGTTAGGCAGCGTTGTTTCGACGGTGTTCCTACTACTTTTCAGAGAGGATTCGGCAGTCTGTGGCCTGCATTATTGAGTGACTTGGCTGGAGCCACGCTAGACAACTCCCGCTAATCAGGACGTTGATATAGTCGACGAAAGCAGGAGCTCCTGTTTAATAACTCACTGACCCGATGAGTTTTTAACGGGCCTCGGGGCTTACCGGGTCGGAATTCACCCTCAGCCTTCAGGAGCTGCCACGCGTCAATTTGCTCTGACCCAACATGTTTGGAAAATGGCAATTTTCGATGTTATTATTTCAACTTCTCCAACTGCCACATTTACGTACCCTCAAACAATACTGACTGCTTTATCGTATTTGATACGGTTAAATATTTTTTTACGTGTGATTGTGTGTGTACTTTTTACGCGTATTATTCGTTCAGAAAGTTCTAATAATTGGGTTGAATACGTAAAAAAATTTAACATTTTGAGTTCAATCTTCAAGTGCACTTTTAGGACACTGGTCACCATGTGTTCAAGTCTTGAATCGACCAAATGAATTCAGCTTGAAAAAACGAGTGAAAAAGAAAATACTTTTTTTTTATATCTACATCACTTCCAATTCTATCGTATCGTGTCCCCGTTTTGCAGCATTTAATTCAATCAAAATCAAAGCTTATAATCATTTTGGTATTTTATGTCTAATTAATACAGAAGGGCTCTCATTTTGAAACGGACAAATAATTTCATCTGTTGTCAAGTGGATATGATAACTAATTTGATCTTTGTGTGATTTTTGTATTTACGACGCTTCACTTGAATGCGTTTACGCAAACATGTACATATGATGCATGGTAGAGTGGAGAAAGAAGTTGAGGAAGCGCAAAAATGATTACCAGCTAACCAACAGTAGTGCAGAGATAGTTTGAAACGCGAATTACTAGAATTATAGTTACAAGACATCAGCCAGTAATTAAAAGAATTTTGGTTCGGTACAGAAAGATTCGACGAATGATAGAAAATTCAATTCAAATATAAAGTGATTCCTTTTTTTAATCATAGTTGTAAAATTACTTTCTTGATATTTGATGCGCATATTTAGTGAATTTAAAACTATATAAAGCAAGTTTCGAATAATAAATTGCGTTTGTATCATAAGTTTATTGAATTTGATAAGCAGCTGATTTTGTTATAACATTATCAAAAATGCATGGCAATCCCGCTTTGCTGGAGAATAATTCTACTTTGACAGCAATTTTGGGTGTAAAAAAGTGTACTGAAAACACAATTATTATCAACAGTGTAGCAGCCGAACAGACCGCAGAAAACAGAGAATCAAATTTTCCCAAGGTGGAATTGGAGATTGTACGAATCGTATTTGAGGTCGAAAATCACGTTGAATTTTAAAGGGTTAGAGGATCGATTAGCTCACGAGCAATTGCGTTTCAAGGTTTTCGAACCCGTCTGGTGCCCAAAACCTCACATGTCGAAACGGTTGAATTTTTCACTTTTGAAGTTAGTATTGCAATAAAATAACGAAGAAATTTTTACGCTGATGATTCACCAATGCTTTCTTGAAGAAATTTTTTTTATATAATACTCAAAGAAACTCGAAGAATTAGAATCTACGGTAACATGAGAAAATGTCAGTTATCAGGAAGGAAATCAAAGTTGCAAGCTCTTGAAAGAATTTTCAGAAGTGTTTCTTTGCTGTAAACACGAACGTGGTTAAATTGAAACAAATACATATCGGGATCGATGTTGGTGGATGTTAATTTGTCTTTTCTATCCGCATCAATCGCCGTCAGAGATTTGGTTTTAAATCGGCACCCGGTCGAAGGGGTAAAATTGGAAGTCTTATCGAAGGTGTGCGAAGGCGGAACGGCGTTCGAGGAGGAAATTGTTGGAAAATAATACGGAGCGGTTAGACTAAGGGTAAATGAGACGATTCCGTTGAATCAGTTCGTACCTACAAGCAGGCGTATTGTGAACGTTTGAATCGTTGCTTTAGTACTCTCCGAGGAAATCTTCGGTGCGATCTCCGATCTCCTCGTGGCTTCATCTCTGAAAGTTTTGCACTACCACGTGCCCGGCGGCAGAAGATGGTGATGCGGTGTATAAAAATTTTACATTTACTATGAACATCGCCGATTCTTGCCCTATGAAGCCTCTTCGACCCGGGATGGGTTAGGTGCCACAGCGGCCAACAACTCCCTCCGTGGCAGTCCGCTTCCAATCTGTCTCATTTCAGATTCAGGTGCCGAATAGCGGAGGACAGATCGATCGGCGATTAAAAATTGATTAAAAAAAGGGAGGAAAAAAAGTGAGAGAAGAACAAAGGAAGAACTAGAATGAAAGAAAGAGATTCTCCTCTACCCTCGCAGGGTTGTAAAAATAAAGAGCGTAGTCTGCGCGAAATCTAACGAGCGTTCGAGAAAAAGGATGAGGACGAGAATGGAAGAATAAGTGAGAAAGGAAAGAGGGAGAAGACGCTGGGAAAAACGCGTACAAAATAAAAGAAAAATACAGAAAAAGAAAAATACAGAAAAAGAAATGAGAGAGAATGAGAAGAAAAAAAAAAAAATCAAAACCCGACGTTCATTTTCTTTTAATTATACAAAGAGCTTAAAGCTTAGTCATTAAAGAGAAGATTTTTAAACGCATCCACTTCTTATTATTCTTGGCCTGTCCAACGTTCCTTTTAAATTCTGGATATTTTAAGAGACGTCGACGTCCCCGGGTAAATACCTCCGACTAATTTAAAATCAGTTCAGGTCACGGTTTATTACCTGTAAATTCTCCCTATTCTTAGCGTATAAACGAAACAAAAATATTTTCGAAAGGTGAGGGAAATATCTGTAAGAAGTGGAAGAAAAAAAAAGTATCGGTTTTGTTAGTGGCTAATGCGGTACGAAAATCGCATCACTTCAGACTCGGTTTTCTTTTGGATCGAGCCCGGAAACTGGATGACGTTGTGATCACTTGCTGCAGCCGATGGTGACGACGAAGAGAATTCAAAGTCTCGTATATGCATGATCAAAAACACTGATCCGTCGCGACGTGACGATCTGATAGTCTTTGAACGAATTACGTGCGTAAAGTTCATCGGGTCCTTTCCGTTCTTCGAAATAGTCCGGATCTTGCACGGTCGTAAATGTCTTTAAACACTCTTAATCATTGTCGCAAGTTTACTCACCGTCTGCTGCCGTTAGGATTGGGTTGATCGCCACCAACAGTGCCAGGAAGACGAGGGTCATGTTGACCAGACTCGCCTTGCCCCGGGCAACCACCAGCTGCGCTGCACTTAGCACCTGAGCACCACCTCTCCTTGCGTTTCCTACAATGAGCAAAACAACACCAGTGTCAAAGACGTACCAACCAACCAATGGCTTGAATGATGAAGCTTTCTTCTGGTCAGCACGTTGAGCGAGGGTGCCGAACCTTTTCACACCCTCCAACGTCCCGAGGAATTCTTACATGTACGAGGACTCGTGTTTTGTGGGTGTATGTGTCGTGTATGTTTTGTGTTCCGTGTTTTGTGTACGTGTTTGTGAAAAACAGAAAAGAGCGGAACGTTTAAAAGCAGTTCAAGCACGGTGGTGCCAGTGTGAAATTCGAAAGATGTTAGTCGGTCGCTTGGAAGTTTATGCAAACTTTAAGCGCACTTTAATTCACACACTCTGTTTTCATTTATACTTATATTATCGAATTTATACACGGTTTCATTTATTTTACGTAAACAACACCAATGGTATTCCGGTATGAAAAAATATGCGTCTTGATAGCTGCTACGCTGGGCTGCATCTTCGCTCCGCAATCGACGGTCGATGATATGTACTGATGATCACCGGTGCCTCGGATGTGTTCGTTAAAAAAGCTTGTCTAACAACGTTGCACTATGTTGACTCTGACTTCTCTTTGAACGATTTCCACCACACCAGGACTCTGCTTCGGGAATGCTTCCCGGGGAAACAGAGTCAATTGCTATTGATGATCCGATATAAATAATTTTTGAGCTACCTGGGTCTGAAACCACTGCAGGCTATCGTCCTGACCAGTTTCGAACCAATTACTGTAAGTTGAACAGTCACAGTTTTACAGATTAAATTCGGGAGTTTGGCGTGGGTTGTCTCTACAGCGATTGGTTTCTTCGGATCAGGATTTTCGAATCTTTTCAGAAAAAGCTGTCGTTCAAGGACCGAGCGTCGAAAGCCTTTTTTTACAGGATTCTACTTCGAGCTGAAACCGAAGCTATATCATTACAGGGTCGCCGTGCGTAGTACCCCCATCGTCCCTTATCAGTGCTCTTTCCTTTTTACACACACCTACCGCTTTCCCTTATACTGTTATATTATATCGTTACACATCCTTTCTTCTCTTCTCTTATTCACTAGCTACTATGCACAACGACACATCCAGACTTTCGTAAAGCTGTGTAGTTTACGACTGCCTATTTACCGTTCAGGTAAAAGTTAGCAATTTCTATCCGTAGATCCGGCAAGATGTCAGTCAACTCTTCATCATCTTCAATTGTCGTTCCTCTGCCTTGGTGTACAGAAAGTCCGGTCCGGACGATCGCTGATTACTACTAAATTTCACTTCGATTTTAGATCATTTTTACGTTCATTCGTTGCATTTGTCACCCCAGCCTTTGTCTTTTCTCGTGTCTGACGTATGATTTTCAATCTTTGCTAGAATTCTTTTTTCCTATGATTCCAAGACCATCCCATATTCTTGTCACTATTAGAAACGGACACTCGGAATTTTTCCAGACGTTTCTACGAAGATCCAGTAAAACTTTGAACCAGTAAATACATCTCGGATAACATAGTTCACGAATTTTCGCATGTGCCGGCATCATTTTGAGCGGGAGCTCCCCGCTCCCAAAGAATTTTCATTTTATTTCAACTCTTGTCTCTCTAATGCGGAAGCCACTGTATTAACTAATGAACCGCTCCTGTTCTATCTGCTGTTGCACAATTTGCCATCCAACGAATTTTTGCGATCCCGATCTCTGCCTTTGCCTTTGCAAAGCAAAGCTAAGCTTTGTCGGACTTCACCGGAAAACTAACACACGCGCACTCACAGTGCGCTCAACATTTTTGGACATTTTTTTCTCCAACGTAGAAATTTCCAGCACTTTTTTATTGAAAAACTTGACTCGTATTCCTTGTGATTTTTCCAGATAATCGCTCAACGGATCAAAACATTTGAAGGAAAAATTCACCGAGTTAGCTGTGAATATATGGAACAGAGAATTTCTGTGATTTTTTCACACTTAACGTTGACTGTTACCATAAAAAGCCTGCCAACGCAAACAAAAAAACGATAATAATCACTCCACCACTCTTTGTCTTCTATCTTTCGCTAACACGAAAACACTTGGGAATATTTATACATAGGCCGTCGAACAGTCTTGATGTGATTAATCCAGGGGCTGAATTTTTCTTTCCTGACGGAGGATGGCTGCCTGTTTTTTATCTCTCTTCAAATCGGTTAAAAACGGGTTCGGGAGATTGGCGCGTGTACTTGAATTCGTGACGTGGATTTATATTCTATCGGGATTTTGAAAAGCTGGCCGGGAAGTAGACCCGACCAAAGCACATAAGGGTAGTTCACAGAGCGCGCGCCGCGACCTCACTGACTCACCCCCGCACCCCGATCACAGCCGCTTCCTCTACCCCGCCGTAGGCGCCGCGACGCTCAGCGCCGGCGCATCAAAATCCACACACGAAGCACTCCGCGTGCACCCTCAAAGGAGGCGGTGACGGCACGCCACGATCATTTCTCCTTCATTTCACGATCACGCGAAACCCAGATGAAGAAGGAAGGCCAGCGATTCAGATCGCCCGGATCTCTGCCGGATCATAAATGTCATTACATTCCCCATTTTTTTCGAGCTTTTTTTACCTCTTCGACTTGTGATTGTAGCACAGCTATTGGTCTAGGGGTTGTTCGGATTTCTGAAGGGTCACATTCGAAATTTCGGGTATTCCGGCGGCTGTGATCAGATTAGGGCGTATTCCAAGAACTTGGCCGAATAAAGGTGATGATCCTGCTGGGACGCAACAAACACCGGGGTAGGTTTTGACGGTTCAAAGCGACGCATGCGCCCCTTTATTCCCGCCCCCAGAGAGGGGGTGTGCAGCTCGAACAGCGGCCAAAGTATCGCAGTTTCTAGCCTGATGTTTGTCCGCGTGGTGCTCCCAGGGACCACTTCTGTCACGGCGTTGAAAGCACGAGGGTTGAAGTAACGTACTCTCGGGATCGGTCGAGTTTCAGGAAAAATATACAGGAAGTGCGTTATACATACAAGAAATTCAAAGGATTTTCTTATCCCGTTTTCCGACTGGCCCTGTCCTCCTTTATTTCTTCCCGCTTGGTGCATGCTCCATTCTTTACTACTTCCTCAAACCCCCATCGCAACCCCCTTACATCGCCCGCGAGCAAATACTCGCGATTCTTTCATCCCATCTCAAAACTTTTACTCATACTTTCCGCGTCCTTACGATTTCGCTTCGATGAATTCGGTTCCAGTACCCTGGGAGTAACCTGTACTTCAACATTTTGCGGGCCTCCTCACTCCAAACCAGTACCACGAAGACGAAGCGCAGTTGGTGGAATCGACTTGTGATCATCGTGGGTGAGTACGTTTTTCTGTCTCTTAAGCACGAGTTTTTTCTCCACAGTTCATACCCCATTTTCTGCCAAGGTGGCGCGGGATTGTTTTTCAAATTTTTCGCGGGAAGCGCCGATTTGACCTACAAACAAATTCTCAACACTTGAGCACTTGATGCGATGAAAAAATGTGCTGCCACATTAACCACAGCTCGAATCCTGTGACGGTACCTTCACTGTTTTGTGTCAGTAGATGAATAGTGACACTGGAAAACGTCATGATTTGACACTCGGAAATGTGTTACTTCCAGTAAATTACCACCGAAACACACGCAAAAAAATATGTTTCATGTCATACGTGTGTTGTTATCAGTTTACCAACGCATTTTTTTCATGCAAGTCACGGCAGGTGAGATAGGATTTACAACATGTTGAGGTTACTTTGAATGTGGAAGTTAAACTTATTGCAACTATCATTTTAACATCGTTGTTTGACATTGATGGTGAAAAAAAAAAAATACAACATATATCTGAATTTGATAATACAATTTTTTGAAAAAAATGTCGTTTCTATTTTTTCGCAACAGTTTGCATTAGCCAATCATATTAGTTTTTGGCTGTAAATTAATTCGCGTATTTATTTCGTTTCTAACATAGAATTAGAATGGAGGGAAAAAGAAAATTTGTTCAGTTAGCTTGTTAGATGATAGCCAAGATAGTCACTCCTTCAATTAGGTGGCTCGTCGATTCTCGTTGCGTGTTCTGGTTATATTTTAGATCTGACATTGACACGAATATGACGGTTTTTTTTGTTGATCAATTTATCACACAGCGTGATCGTGGAATACATGACATTTTGAAGTACGAGAGTAGTTGTAGTTTAAGTGAACCAGACGGAGGCTCGCGTTTCCCTGGCACTTCAAAGTGCCGATATATTTTACAATCACATTGCGAAACATCCGCTGATCGGATCTGGTCAAGCCTGAATTCTTTCGAACATCAGTTGAAAGATTAAGAAAAGGTTCAGCGGTCTGTTGGAAAAATCTCGTAAAGGCATCTTCGTCGTATATCTCGTGAATCGATCGGCAAATCTGTATTCTATTTTCGCCATCCGATTCTCAGTGCGCAGAACTTGACGACGAAATTCACCTACGTTTGAAAATATACCCGTCTTATACAAGTAAGAGATTAAGGCTTGAATATTGAACGCGCTACTGCTAAAAACCAAGTGCTGGACTTTCGAATCGTTTCTTTTCACGGACTACAAGAAACAGTTTGAAATTTTTCAAGCAACGAATTCAAAGGATCTGTATCTCGAAAAGAAAAAAAAATTTTAAGGTGGTCCAAGAATTAATTTACCTGTTGAAACCAGGTAAATTAATTCTTGGACAAATTTTCTTTTTTTTGTTGAAACCAGGTAAATTAATTCTTGGACCACCTTCGTCGAATATTGTCGAAAGAATTGAATTACAGAATTGGAATGATCATGAATCATAATGCGATGGTGGAACCAAATGTTACTATACTGTATGTGAATTTTGAGTACACATTTTTCTTCATGTAGAATCTAGCGACCTTGTTTGTATTAATGATTTTTCTATTAACAAAAAAGACTGACCAGATCTTCGTGAAAAAACCGCGTTGTTTCTGAATCGATAAAATTTTTGATGTAGCGGAATAACTTCCAACCGATTAAACTTGGATACTATAGTGGCAATTTTATTCGATTGGAAAAATTTTACGTGTTTTGTCATTTTGATTAGTTGAACAGCGCAGTCAACAGAATTAATTGAAAATGCAAGGTACCCGCAAATTTAATTGATTTAACCTGAGGCGTACATCACGTAAATTTCGAATTGGTTGAATTCATTAAAAAACTTTATTCCATAGTTAGGTATTTTTCGTCTGAGACATTTCCACGCGATGGTTTGCCTCAACTATTAACACTTCTTTGCATGAAACGCTACGTGTAAATTTCGAAACACATACGGTGTGTAATCGACGTTTGCTCATCAGACGCGTCTTGAACAGTCGATAATTTTCAGTCAGAAATTCAAGTTTAAAGTGACAAATTCGAAAAAAATAAAGTGGCGGTAAAACGATACGAATCGTATAACGAAAGTGAAGTAAATTCATACAACGGTTCCGAAAAACTTGACAACAGTACCGTAACCTTATGCGGGGTCATTTATTCAACGATGACAAGGGCGCGTTGTCGCTTGTAATCGAATTTTACCAGTCGTTATTACTTCCGAACAATAACGATCGACATGATAATCCGAGGCAGGTACATAAAGTAAAAGTAGAAAAAGGAAAAAAAAAAAAAAATAAGAAAGAAAAAAAAAAAATACAGAATATACCCTGACGGATAAAAGTTGATACAAGAATATTCTCGCGTCAAGTGTTTTAATCTTTGCCGCTTCCGTCTCTCTCCCCATCTTGCTAGCACTCCCGGCTTTCGCATAAGGTAGAGACGTCGACGCCTGGGGCGAGTCGCAAAGTACGTCCTACAACGACGACGATGACGACGACGACGACGACGTCAAAAACAAAGTTTACGCGAGGGGATGGACGGGGTGGGGTGGCATGAATGTATCGGCGCGTGTGTTACACGTGGGGCGAGGGAGGGACGAGCCCGGCTATTAATTAATTATTCGAGATAATTGATCAATATTTATGATATTACAGCGGAAGTAATCTACTTTGTTTATGCTTTTATACGCGTCCGCCCAGCCTGACATAACCCGAAGCTCGACGCACCGCCGCTCCGCGTCATATACCAAGCCTATGTTATCATCATCGCATGCTCCCAGTTGCGTTATACGTCCCTCCGTCCTGCCGACGCGCCGTCACGAATACGCCGAGCTTAAAAGTTTACTGCTCTTTTCAGTGCCCATTTATGTACGTAGGCCGTGTACAGGGTGTTCGTGATAGTCTAGAAGCACACCGCCGTCTTCAGTTGACCCTGGAATAGATCCAAGCAGGGCCGGGAAAAGAGTGGATTACAGCTGCCCTCATTGGTTCGTCTGCAAGTCTTATAGAAGCTTGGTTTTCGATGAATTGTCAGTAACGCGGCGGAATAAGATTCTGATCAGAAGACTACACGATTTCGTTCGATTCTGTACGCTTCAAATCATTGAAATCATTTTTATCATCACTTCCTTCGTAAGGTGTGACGAATGGTATAATACGTTACGAGTCTTGAAGGTGGGTAATGTCGGATGAGTTTAAAGTCTGAGCATAAGCGGCAAAAGCGAGTGCTCTAGATACACGAGTCTAATATCGCCTATCCGCACGTGTGACACACGGTATTTTGTCTTACACCTGTGATGGAAGATTAGAATTGAAAAGCAACGAAGGTAAAATTGGGGTTAGGTAACTTACGCTGAATGATACAGTGCGTAAAATTGAGTTATTCGATAGTGCGCATTTGCCAGAAAGAGCCGTAGTGTGTAAAATCGAGAATTTCGGTTGCGCGCATGCGCCAACGTTCTCTTACCGCGCTGTTCGAAAATGGGGCACTTTACGCACGACCCCTAGAATTTGGAAATCTGACAAAAATTTTTGACCGATTTTAATAAACAAATTTCGAGCTGAGTCGAAGTAAGGTACAAGACAATCTGTTACCACATTGAAAAAGATTATTATACAACTTTGTGCTGATTACTTCGTATTCTGCAGCATTATTTCGTACGAAATTTATAGCATTCGGTGCAACCTACTGAACTCCATAGTCTTGCTTCATAACAGTATATGGGAAATTCCATGCCAAGGCAACCAACATTTGACCCTCACCAATTTTGATTTTGTTTAAAATTTTCTCGACAACTGTTCCAACTCTGAAACAGTACCTTGAATTTTTTCGGATGATTTATTCAACTGATTGATTACTTATAAATGTTGAGAGTGACGTTGAAAAAGACCTTTTTTACGATTTTCAAAAACTGCATTTTCTTTTCCAAACATTTCTTGACCAGTTTCATTATGAAGATGATAACAAAAGTTGAATGTGCCCAACAATACGCAAAAATCGATCCGTAATAGGACTAGTTTAGAAATGTTCTAAGTGACAGAATAGAAGTTTTGAGAATTTTTCGCGAATTTTCATATCGTTGATACAATGTTTTAGTTGACCAAAAAAATTTAAAGCGCTGAAAAAAAAAATGTATTAAAATTCAGTCCATCATGGACCCGGTCTTGAAATGTTTGGGATAAAAAATAAAGTTTCTGAGCATCTTTTGAGAATTTTAAAAAAGGTCCTTTTCAAAATTACTCTCAACGTTTATAAATAATTAACCAGTTAAATAAAATATCTGAAGAAATTCAAGGTACTGTTTCAGACTTGGGACAATTGCAGAACATTTTTTAAACAGAATTAGAAATAGTGAGGGTCAGCCGTTGGTCGGGTTCAATGAAATCTTAATATATATTTTGACTGCCTGCATCTTTATTACTTCACTTTATTTCTGTCTTACTTTGGTTTCACTTCAATCTACATTTCCGCGAATGAGATATTTAATTCGAAGCGAACATTCGAAAACTAATTTTAAGTTTGCATTCTGAGTTCATCATAGTCGGATTAATGCAAACGGTTTCAGAGTAAAATTTTAAACAGCAAATGCGTTTGCTTTCTTTCCGTTGCTTTGCTCGCTCATGCCGTTCGTCGTAGTTTCGTTTCATTTTTTTCGCATTGCTTTTAGATAAATTGCAACAGGATACGGGGAAAATTTATTACCTACCTATGCGATACAGTTAGTTTCGACATGTAGATGTTCTGGTTGGGAAGAAAAAAAAGTCAATATATGGCAAAGAAAAATGTGCGTTTCGGTAAATGATTTGAGGAATATTTTTTAGGGGATTAAATACTGGTGGCGCTAAAGAAAGTTGAAATATCGTAGACATCGCGCGGAATCGAGCAGCTTTGCTGACTCGTCAATTCATCTGAGAGTCAAATTTCTCTCGAACAAATGAGGTATAAGATCGTCAACCTCCCTTTACTTCCGGGATGAAAAAAGCCCCGAATTTACTCGCGCGGTAAAGCGAATGTTCATGTTTCTTCACGTGTGTGTTTAGTGAGATGGATTTGAAACTAAATATCAGAATTTGGCAACTACGCGACGCATTTGAAGTAGTGGGTAATTTTAGCGTATAACATTTCTTTCCGACTAGACACTCATTAAGATTTTGAACGACTCATGCACTGTTCGTTAGTATCGTCAGCTACTCGCAACGTTCGCCGAGCCGCGGTAATGAAGATTAACGCGATTATTTATATCCTCAAACGATTGTCGTAATCGAGTTTAATTTTTTCTCCTCAGCAGGCCGGCGTGTATATGGATTCGAGAATTGTTATTGTTATAAAAGCATTAGAGATGTGGAAGCACGCAGAGGGTGGGATTTGGGAGGTAGGCATTATACGAGAGCCAACTGCACTGAAAATAGCTGATTTCTTATTTTTCACGTTACTTTATTCTCCTTATAAGAACTTTTATTCATCGCCCTGTTCCGGTAAGACTTTCATTACGTGGATAGATTCTTTTTAATTGATAGAAAGGGATTTAAATAAATTTTTTTGTAATACAAAGAGAACCGGCGGGAATTCTCTGACTCTCGTAACTCGACGTAATAAAATTTGCAAATCATTTCAGTCCTGCAATTATTTTAGCATCAAATTTTACAGCGCCTTACGATACAGAATCTGTAATACAATACAACTGAATATTCACAGCGATGATAATTTACAGTCAGGTCTGCGATCATTTCGTAGACGGTCAGTCTTTCAGTTAAACATTTTTATAAATTTGATTTTTAACGGGATTAAACACTGTGGAATTATGTACCGTGTAACATCGTGAGATGTCTTTTATACCATTCATTGCAGTACTCAAGGAATACGACGTATGTCTTATACGTACATATGCGATCGACCCAGGAAAATACGACTGCGTCGCCAAGATTGAGTGAGAGTATTTAATATACTGCACTGCTGTCAGCCAAACGTGTCTGTGTGAACATTTTCTTATTTTCACACAGTCTCTTCGACAGTGATGCGTATTTTCAATATCGGCATCTCGAATATAGGATAGATAACGCGCATATTCGGACCACTGCAAGTGTTGTAATTTGAAAACAGACTTGCATAGAAGCGATAATGAAGAAAAATATTACATCAAACTCGTAATGCAAGGTATTTCGTTAAGAAAAATGTGCGGAACGTAAACTTGATAAGCGTAAATTAATAAGTCCTGATCCTTCTTGAAGTAATTATTTTCACTCTGTTCTTCAGTGACTTGAAATTCCGATGGAATGTGTCGTTCGTTTTCGAACTAATTTAAGATATTCCTACGTTTATACAATTATTCGTTTCATGAATTGTTTTTATCACTTTATTTTTGCAAATACTAGTTCTTATGGTCTTGGGGAAAAGTACCTGCTATCTCCTTGAGCATAAATAGAAAAAGTTACTTCTATACATAGAGTGTACAAGTTGTAAGATCAAAAATTAAAGAAAGTAATACGCATTCAAAGTCATTGAAAGGATTAACAATAAGATCGAGTGAGTTTTATTCATTTTTATGATTTGATGATTTCAATCCAAGTCAATACGAGTAATCGTACAATCACTTTTCGAAATCTGCGATCAGCCACCGAATGCAATCAGATTTTCGAAATGAAGCCTTTAACCATTTTTGAATAACGAAGAAAAAAATTCAAAGCTGCAGTCTGAATACTAGATTACGCATAAATTCACTGAGGAGGTTCAACTTCAAAGTTTCAACATCTTCGATCATCCAGTGCCTCAAAAAAAAGTACCTGAAATGTACCTCACCGATTTTCTTCCCTCTGTGATTTGTTGCAGTACATCAAAAAACATTGGACACGTTTTTCATACAATAATTCGGCCATTTACAAGGTATAAACCATTAATAATATCAATTCTCAGATATTCTCGATGACGATGTAGATTTTTTCGATGAAACTACAGTTGTGAATCATTCACAATTAACAAGAAATAGTATGCGAAATGTTTTTATCCCGATAGTAGTAGCGCTAATTTTTCGAGGGTAAACTTTAGGGATGATTAACGGCTAAATTATCACGTTAAAAGTGTCGAATACTTTTTAATTCTACTACAACATACCACAATAGGAAAAAAACCAATGAGTCGTACCTGGAGTGGTTTCCTTGTCGGTGTCTTCAAGTTCATTTATTGCCGTGAAAATCGGGCAGGGTTGGAATTCCAAATTTGAAAAGTTCCGAAAGCGCCGAATTCTGAATTTATTGGTGGCGTAACTTAAAGTAAAGAAATCAAACTTTGACGAAACATCAAAATTCCGAAAGAACAAAAAAGGACGTAACTCGGACAAGTAAAAGTTTCGAAAGTGAAAAAATTAAAAAATCTGAAACACTGAAATTCTGAATGATCGAAGATTTTCAGTTCTGTGAATTTCTGTCTTGGTGAAATTTCACCGCTGTGATATTTCTTTGTTTTGGATTTTCTACATTTTCACGTTCGGAATCCAGATCACTGTGATTTTCGGCGCCCACATAACATGAACTCTTTCTAAGAAACTTTCAATAAAATATCAAATTATGAGAATCTTTTTAAGAACAACAGCAATCAAGAAATCTTTTGCAAGTTTCTGGCGCGGACATTTTCAACTTGCAGCAACCTTTTTTTGAAATGTTTTTATCCTTTCATGAAAGATTTCAGAAAGTTTTCTGAAATATTCATTGTTATGTGGGATGTTTCTAATTTTTTACACCCACTTGTTGAGTGCGCTAGGCAAAATATATTTAAACTTTCGGATTATTACTCCATCAAAACTTTATATTGGGAACTTTGCTCTATCGGAACTTGAATTTTCGGGATCTTGCATTTCGGAACTTTGAACCGTCGGCTTTTCGACCATTCGAAACTTTGTCTGTTCTTCAAAGTTTGATTTCTTTACTTCGAGCTTTGCCACGAAATTCGGAATTAGGCGCTGTCGGAACTTTTAAAATTCGGAACTTCAACCCCGCCCCGTGAAAATCCATGGCGATGATCAAGGACCGAGAGTGCCGAACTTCCGGTTGAATATCAACGTCAAGTGTTTATTTACGGTAAGGCCAAATATTGATTACTTTGATTTGAATTCCGGGGGTCGGAGCTTCGAGCTATGGTGTTGATGGCAGTCTTCAAGGAACCGTTATACCTACATACACGTATAACCACCGATGAGAACTTGGCAATAATTAACACGCGGTTCCCTGGCAATGCCACGTAGCGAATAAGGGGTGCGGGGTGGATAAACTCCCCGACGATACGCGCGTACCTATGCAAATACGCTCGTGTATGGACGTACAACACAAACCAGACGGGGTCCCCATAACCCGTTAATCGTAGCTCGCAGGTCACGTCAAGTTGATAATTTCGCTGACACGAATCAACGTCGACGATGACATGAACGA
Source organism: Neodiprion pinetum (assembly GCF_021155775.2). Classification (NCBI taxonomy): domain Eukaryota; kingdom Metazoa; phylum Arthropoda; class Insecta; order Hymenoptera; family Diprionidae; genus Neodiprion; species Neodiprion pinetum. Next base: position 26,331,035 of record NC_060233.1, read on the forward strand.
CTAGTCGTTGCGAGGAATCGCGGCACCTATACGATATGCATATTATATACCGACACGCGTATGCGAGGCGGAATAAAGTTGCTCGAGGGGGTAAACGCGTAATAAATGGAGAGGTAATCGCACTGCTACAATCGCTCTAATTAATATACACGGACAACACATGTTCACATTCGCGTACGTAATTAGCTTTCGAATTATTGTAGCGAATTAATTGAACTGCTGATCCGGCTAAGTGCAATGCAGGAAACCGCTTTTTGGCACATTAAATTATACCTTATTGCCTTTCGCCTCGTTGCGATCGAACTCCTAAACTCAAGACCGGCATTTCAACGAAACATGGGACGCAATGCAAAAGCGTTAGGAAAATGAAATTTTTGTCAGGTCACGCTGTAATGATATTGCGAAAAACTTGAAACGAGTTTTTACGAGGACGCGAATCTAAAAATAAATCAATAAAATGAATCGATACAACAAATACAGAAAAATTTTCACTTTCCTTGGATTCAAAACGTCTGACTAAAGCTTATCGGCCGAGTCAAATTTGATACTAAAAAATTTCCATGATCTAGAGCTAAGGAATGTATGCACTTAATTTCATCTGTAACACCATGTCATCGATACGACAGAGAGAACATTTTTCAATCATCATTTCACCGAAAACTATGTATGATTTGTTTATTCATAACTAAATTTCTGTACTAATTTTTTTCTCGAGCATGTTAGAAGGAAATTTAATTCTTGTAATCATGACAATTTATTACAGACAATGAACTCATAATTAAGTAAGGAATAAATGACAAATTGTTGTTCAAAATCTCATTCAGACACGATTCGTGAGGAAAATTCTCTCTCTTCTCTCTATACTATAAAATAGTTACAAAATTTGAAAATAAATCGAACATTTCTAACAATAAATATAACAATCGAAAAATCCACCACTATATGGTCTAACAATAGGGGAATGCGAAGTTATCTCGGAAAATGAACAAATCATGTGCACGAAGTTGCTATTTCAGCTACTATTCAAAGGGCTGAACTTGGGTTGAGTCACGGGTTTTTTCAGGAGCCTCGTTTGTAAAATATTCAAGTTTCGAGACAAGGCTCATTACATATTGTTGAAAAAAAATTAAAAAAAAAAAAAAAAATTACTAACCGGAGGAAACGTGATTAAACTGACTGGATTTCGAAGATTGCGTTATTTCATTCATCCGTATGTCAAGAACTTTTCTTTCTGATTCTCTCTTTTCCCCCTTTTCATTTCGAGCAACGCGATGTGTGAACAGAATCACTCGTAGAATAATATTCTCAATATTTTTTAGGCCGACGGAAGTCGTATCTTTACACTGACACATAGCCGTATGTAATACACAATAAACGTCTGTGGTAGTTTCTTCGATAAATTTTCGCCTCTGCCGCGAGTAAAGAGCACCGCATTATTTTGATTAGGGAGAATGAAACCGCACGTATTCAAGGTAGCTCGGTTAATTTCCTTTCCCTGACTGAAATCGCTTTGCATTTGGCAAAAAGGGCAATTCTGCAATACTTCCGACACCCCCCCCCCTCCTCCCCCCCTCCGGTTGTATTATTATATAGCCGGAAAAACGGCGCGGCAAAAGAGGCTCGAGGATCAGACGCTGAAACTGGACAACCGTATCACCCCCCCCCCCCCCCCCCCCCCTCACACAGACGCACACAAAAAATATATAATATGCACCTAACGGCGTTTGGATAAAAGTTATGAATAAACATTTCGCGGGGTTAGCCTTACGAAAATGAGTTTAACGAGTTGAGCCACTTTATTCTTCTCACTCAAGCGCGGGAAACGAAATTTGCTAAACGCTACCCACCCTAACTTCCCACATCTTATATACCTGATATATAAAAACATGTACATTATGTAAAAAAGTATATATACATATTTATACATGGCAGGTGTAAGGTATACAAGATTAGCATCCACGGAAAAGTAATTCCGAGTACCGACGAAATATGAATAATTAATTTACACAGACGGGTTCTTCTTCCCGTTTACTCATTTTTCACCCTCTCCTTACATCCCCCTTCTTGCAATCCTTCTTTGTCCTCGTCTCTTTCCGCAGCTTCGAGAAGACTCGAGGGCAAACTTTTCGGAAGTGGGTGAAGCGAAATGTGCTCTGTACCAACGTATGATAGGGTAGGTTAGAATTCAATGGATTATTATTGAGTGCATTATTTAACGAACCCTTTTTCAAGCCGGGAGAAAATTAAAATCTATCGCAGGCCTTTGGCAAGAATTTGAAGAGAAAAAAATATCTGAACCGAATAAATTTCGAATCATAATTATCTCTCAGCTTCGGCGGTGATTACGTTAGAGGCATAAATTATAATTCAATTTCTCTAATGGAAATTTAGCAAAATCATCGTAATAATAATTTTTTTCAACTTTTACAGGCATAGCCAAACATCAGTGTTTTCCATGGTTTGAAATGAACCAAAAATTAGAATATTGCGGTATAAACCAATTGGACAATTCGCAAAAATGGGTAAAATTCTGAACGTTGTCAAATGATTTTGATGTAGGTAATTTTTATGCTTTGTATTACCTTAAACAGCATCGAATTTCTTTCCACCTTGTCAATTGGCTACCGCCGGTGAGATTGCACGAATTAAATAACCGTCCATGGACTTAACAATCTAACGTCAGAAAAGATCTAGATTTGGGACAGTTTCGAATTGTACAAAGATCGCGAAAATTTTGCTATTAGTATCTGCCACAAACTTCTTGCAATCCTACATAAATAAATTTGAAAAAAAAAAAATATAATCATCGCGTTCGTAAGCACCGATATCGATTTAAATTGTTCATTGCTGGAAAAAGCTCGTTTTGTTTTCCCGTAAGCAACCTAATATGAAATAAGCAGTTTTCAAGCGATACAAGACCCGTATGGATATACCTATAGGTATAGTACATAAAGCGAAATGAATTTTGATAAGACGGAATTTTGCAAGTTTAAAGCAAGTTTCCGCAGGTACATAGACGTGCCGTGGTTGGATCGAGCTGCAGCTTATGCACACATATATACACAAGCAAAGTGGGTATCGCGGAGATAGAAAGTAGTAGGGGTGGTGGTCGGGCTCGTTCTATACCGCGTAACCACTCCAATTAATAAGGGAGGGAGGGGGGGGGGGGGGGGGGGGGGGGGGGTAGCTGCGGTATAACTGTTTTCTTTTTTAAGATTACTTTTTAATGATATCGGCTGCGGGTATTTCATTTTAATTATTAGTCAGAGGTAGACGCGAAGATATATGTTTGTACACAGTAAAACCGAGACGGGTTCACAGAGTTGGAACTTCGGCGAAGCTGAGGGTCGTCCAGCTTCGAGAAATGCAATGCAGCTGCAGGTTGTCTATTCCGTCCATTTTACTGCAACGTCTGCACTTACATTTAATAATGATGATGCGAGGCTAAAACTCACGTTTGAACCAACGGTTAAAGTCTTCTCTCGTCATAAGGCCGATCATCGGGCTGTAAGAGAATGATATTCCAAGCAATGACGCGAGTTCAAATGTTTTTCAAATTAAATTGGTAAAATTTGGAGCTTGGATTACCTTTTAATCCTTACCTTTGTTAAGGTTGCGTAGTACGACTACCGTTACCGACCGAGCAAACTCACCCGGTTTCTTTCTATATTAAATAACTAAACGAATGGAAAGGGTTGAAATTCTGACGGTGCATTGCTTTTTTGTAGCGGAATTCATAAAAGTTACTCATATCCCGAAAATCGTCGACGGTTGTTCGGTCGGTAAAGGTAGGAGTACTACACGACCTTGAGCAAACCATGAAGCAATTGGAAAATACGGATTTTAGCATTGCATTGGTGAAAAATGATAAGGAAATAGAAAATAGGGCAAGGGTTGCCAGATTAAGCTTCACCGCAAAAAATAAGTATGTATTGTCGTAAACATGCACAACAAAATTTCCACATATAATTCTCGATCAATTTATAAGGTAGAGTGAATTTATAATACGACGTATCATCTGGTGTTTCCGATACTACATCTATTTGAGCTGAACGAATTTGAGAAGTAAGAAATAATGATGAGCTATGTGGACATAGGTAAACATAGCTTTTTGAAATTAACTAATCTTCGCCGAAACTAATCTTATATTACCACGTCTCGGGAGTTCGATTCATTGATAATAAGGGGGGGGGGGGGGGGGGGGGGGGGTCTGCCTCAGTTTTTCCGGTAATTAATAAAGTAACGTTTAGTTGTGTCTTCGAAGACAGGCAATGCTATTAATCACTTGAAACTTGTAAGGTACAACTTATTATACTCCAGCGTTAATTAAGGTTATAAATTGAAGAAGATCGTTTCGCGGTATTGTACGAGGTTTTCTACACGCAGAAAAAGGAAGTTTTTTTTTTCTCTCCAACAAGAATCGATAGAATGATTTATTTGCAGAGAGAGAAAATTTCTCTTCATGACAATATTAAAAATCGATTATACAATGAAACACGAAGAAAGTGTCGCTAATCACAGGTATTTTTGGGCCAAATTAGTGGATCTTGTAATTCGGAAGGGGAACTGATTTCGATCAAATGTCTTTGTCATGGTGATACAGTCTACGTATTCCACTGACATTGATGGCAAAAAAATATGAATAGGTACTTCATAAAAAGCAGAAAAAAGGAAAAAAATTATTTATCTTGTTTTGCGATTGCAAATTTGTTTCTGGTGAACGGCAATCGAGCCATTGCGTTTGATTTGATGTTTTCTCCCTGTTTTTTCCCCTATAAAATCGAGACTCCGTACACACATAGAGGCGTTGTTTTTCGCTTTATAGCTTGCAGCAGCGGCGAAGCTGGGAGATTGAAAACTTTTATCCGCGGCACTTGTTGAAAAAATATCTTCAACCTCTCTATTGGGGCGAGCTCGGTTCTCGGAGAGCACAAAGGATTTGAATGTGTTTTGATGTAAGCTTCCGTATATTGTTGGTCTATAGATGCCTTCGTACGATGCATATGATGAATATACAGATATGTTTGAAACCCTTATCTATAAAAATAAGCGATTCTGTAGACGAGGATCGAGTCAGAATCAATAAATCATCTTCGTCAATGCCCGGTACTTCAAAGCTGTCCGTTGGAATCCAAATATCAGTTCTCATTCAATCCGGGAATGCTCAATCTTTTCGCCTCAAGGCTGATTTTTAGTATACGAAATACTTGAGAAGAATTCAGTCTAAGTATAGGTTTACAGAAGAAGGATTACTCTGTAGGAAAAATCGTTGATATAAAATTCTAGATTCAATTGAAAGAAAGTTTGGTTACGATAAGAAAAATTTTTATCCATTGGGAAAGAAAATTTCACAGAAAATGTTTTCAACTTTCAAGTTGGCGAAAGATTACTTTATACGAATGCGATGTCAAACCCAATCGATGTTTTGGAAAGTTAACGGAATGTTTATACATTTTGAATTGATTTTTAAAATATCCGCGGATTCATGATCCATGCCCCGATCTTCATACGTTTTTCGTAGGATACATTAAAGTGCGATACTGATTCCAAGTTGTTCGTATACCTGTGATTCATGCGAGAAGAGACTAAAAATTTGAAAGTATAATGTCAGTGATGATTATAATTTGAATATGAATATCGTGACGTGTGTATCAAGATCAGAACGGGATATTATACCCTGTATGCGTATCCTGGGGCGGTCGTTTCGTACGTGAGAATGCTTAATACAGATTCCGCACCTGAGGTGACAAGCAATAAAGGGTAAGAGGATACGCGTATCTCGTTACGCATTAATATCGACGACATACGATACCAGTAGCTGCTCCCAAGCTACGTGGCCACACTCGCGTGGAATTTTCCTCCAGATATTTGCCCCGTAGGCAAATTGATCTCGGCTTACACTACACGGAAAACATAAGACTTCTGACACACAAACACACACAGGTGTGATCTGAGAGAGTAAATAAGTAGAGAGGAGTATAATTTTTTTTTATCTCAATGTTACAAAGATCGAAGAAGGTTTTTAATGTAGCATAATATATAGCGGTAGGTGATAATTAAAGAAAAATTTATCAGAAAAATTAAATTTTGTGGCATATCTGAGTCAGTCAGAAGTTCGTCGTTGTTTACTAGAGAACTATTAAAATTTAATAACATATTACATGCAGTGAATTTAATATTTTCTTTGACTTTTATTTTGAAATGCACGAGGAAGGACTGCATTTGCTTTTATAATTTCGCTAAGAGACTAAGGGCTGTTCGGACCCACTGGCACCTTGGAGGGCCCAAAGGCTTCAGATTTCGACGGCTGGGTCGCAAAAGCAGCGTGAGATTTGAGAATAAGCAGATAACCACAGATTGGATGAAGAATCCTCTGTTAATGATTATATTGCCTCTCCGGTATTCTCCACGTCGAGTTATTTTCGAACCCATGATCTTGAGGGAACATAATTCTAGGTACTGGTGCTTCAATAATCCAATAGAGATTGTAACAGAACCTTAATGATCGTACCTAAAGAGAAATGGAATGAAAAATTGTGATGGAAAGACGGATATGATGAGAAAATAAATCAAACTGCACCCAGTCACTGTCCGGACTTCTATTATGGGAATAATCTCACCGGCGAATATTGTATTTTTTCAACACCAACGCACTGTGATCAAATATAAAATAAGGAATGAGAAAGTGAGCAAGCGAAATATTGGTCAGAAATATAGATCAATGAACGCGGAGAAAGATGAACGATTAATGACGTCAGACACGTATGACAGAAATAATGAAGAGGCGAAAGGCAAGGAGAAGCTTATGGAACCGAAAACGTAAAGGGAGATAAGCAACTTTAAGAGATTAAAAAAGTTGAAGGAGTTGAGCATTCTGTGATCATATAAATTTAAAACCCCCAAAATTACTGATGAAATAAACATCTATAATCTGTTTAATTGAACTCTACTGACGTTCGAGGAAACGTACAGAATACAATAATAGTTTTCAAAAATTCATAAGACCTTGGCCTGTGTTTTATTGCTACGATTATTTCTAATTCGACTGTCTGATATATAAGAGATGAAATTGATATGCCGCAAATTCTAATATATGCCCGAGTCATACATCATCGATATTGAAGATGTCACGTTGATTAGAAAGAAACAATTCCAGGTAACTAATCTGGCATACCCGATTGTACAATGTACATCGGTATTTACTATTTTACTGTCATTGATAAAAACTCCTCATATTTTTGCCAGAGGGTGTTTTTAAGTTGGTAACGGATTACAGCGGAGTCGAGGTGAACGTACGTGATCATAAATGCGTTGTAGCCAAATCAGACCACACGTTTACTGCCTGATACAATGCGGGTAGAATGTCGCGGTTGAAGATGTGTAAAAAGTGAAGCTTGTTAAGCACGTTGGGCGCATTGTTCGAATATTCGGTGGAAAACAAGGCGAACTCTGTTGTAGAATCGAGCACTAGCCGCGTGAAACATCGACCAAATGTTAACGAATGCTTTTAATCTAGTTCGGATCAGTACTCTCAGTCCCATATCAACGCTCCGCCTACGAATATACCTACCACTCTATACAGGTAGCGTTGGGTCGTGTAAATGTTTCATGACTGGTACAGCGGAACGTGTTTGCCGTCCTTCATTTAGATTTCCCTCTGTGACGCCACTACTGAGCTGCTGCGCTCGTCTGGCGACCAGACGTTCCGACAGTCGAACACAACGCAATTATCCCACAAATTCGAGCGTTATGAAAGATTTGGAAAGGAATCCAAAATCTCAGGCTCCGTTCAAATTCCATTCGCAATCGCATAAAGCGTGACAATTTCTACCTTCTCTTACATCATCGCGATTTTCCAACAATTTTGGTAATGGATTTATATCACGTCCTGATCCTACGCACTTCAGCGCGACGCTCGTCAACTCTTCCCTAACGAATAGATCTTTCCAAACTTGATATCAAAGACTACTCTTTTTGCAGAATGATATTTTTTCCCAGGCTAGCCATTGTTCGTTCGTCATCTATCCATATTAATTGAAACTTTCTGACGGACGACAATACACCCGTCCGGGATGTGGAGCTTGACACGGTTACCAATAAGTACTCTGTATAGTGACGAGCACCATCACCGACCATTATTGTTAACGAGCTCCATCTTCACTGCAAGTTTCCCGCACTCTTTGATAACGCTATGACACTTTGTAGACTTCTGAATCGCGATCGAGTGATCCACACATCGTCAATGTTTTCGTAGGATTGACAAAAGCCACTTGTAGTTGGAACCGCAAGTCTAAAGTGTACACCGAGATCAATATCCATTTCCTGATTCGTTTCGTCTGATAGACTTCACCGAAGGTAACTGATAAAACAGCCACAGTTCCGGAAAGTGCCGGAGTGCGAGTTCGAGGTCAAAGGTGACTGTTGTAAGTTCAGATCCGTCACGCAAACGACAAAGTTGGTCCTAGAAACAATTGAATTACTTCTGGCGAGGCAACGTTGATTTGAAAACTCGCCGGCTCGCCCGGGCTCGTTTGATAAGCAGGAAGTATCGAAGGGTGGTGAATGCGATGGGGTAGAAAACCCCCACGTATGCGTGTATGGGGTTGCGCGAAGCTCACCGGCCGAGCAACGCTTTCCGTTAATTAACGGGCACTCTGTTAGGCAGTGAATAAATAATGTGTCTACTCAGTCGCGCCACTTTAGGAGAAAAATTGGATTTGTGGAAAACCCCGTTAGCCGCTTGTTCAACGGGCGACACCACGCCCGACTCCCACTGTCACACGTTTACTATGAGCACACGCGTCAATTACCTACCGCATTATCTCCGATTAGCTATCTTAAATTTATGGAGAAATACGAGAAAATCTTGCTGGCTAACATTCTGACACGTAAATGATGAACAGGGGCAAACAAATTGACGTGAAACATCTACTGCGAATCCTCGCCCTTTTAGATATTTTCCCGCGGTGGGAATTAGAGTATTGATCTAAAATTCCAGCAAACCGGAATATTAAATCAACGTGCCAGCTGTTGTATTACCACAGGTCAAAGCTAGATAACAGTTGGAATGGCGATACAGACAATATTTTGCGAGAAGCTGAACTGAATTATTCAGTTTTCTCTGGAATATAAATTTGAATTGTGATTTGAACTCACACCGAAACACTTGAACCACGCAACAATTGAGAGTTTGCAAATTTAGTACAAGTAGGCGAAAGAATAGTATCAAAGTAGAAACGGAAACATTCTTACCAAAGTTCAATGAGTCAAATGGGAAAATGTGAAAGCATTGTAGATAACAAGTTTTTTCTCACTATTCACTCTAGACTCTACCGCTAATTGGAGAAAAATGTTTAAAATTTTGACGAGAAAACGAGCACTGGACTTCGTGACAAAAAAAAAAAATCTGCACGTATTTCGTTAATTAACTATCTAGTATTTGCCATTCCGTGGCGAGCTGTTGACAGATTCGAAGCTTAAATTTTTTGTTGATGTTTTCTCCATACCAAGGATAAAAATCTACGACTGGGCGAACGTTGTCTCGACATTTTAATGGGAAGTTGGCCAACGTACCCAGTAGTACACTACATGCGGTCCACAGGGAGCTTACTGTTTGATTCGGGTTGGCTTTGCGTCAATTAAGGAACATGCGGTACCTCTGTGTGCACTTACCTATTTCCTATGGTTCCTAAGTAGGCTTTTATCCGCACGGAGGTCCCCGGGGACGATTACGTAGGTACACGTTCACGTACGTAGGTACGTGTCTATTCACTAACAGACTCCAACCATATATCGAGCAGCAAACTGACTTCGATGCAAACATGGGGTTAGAAGCTTTAGCGGCAGTCACTTGACTGCCGGCAGGAAGGAGTGGTTCAACATCCATGAATCCGTTTATTTGAATATTGCGCTAATTATGAGCTATTCCTTATTGGTGGATGTTGGTTGCTTCAGATGTCTACACCGGTAAGCATGCTGCGCGATTCCAGTTCGTTCTATCCTTTTTCGTCGAACCAGTAATTCACTCCATCACCGACGCTTGAGTTATAAACCTGGTTAATTTCTGATACTGCTAACGCCCGAGTTTTCCGTGCCATGAGTGGTCGGAATGAACGGGGTTGTTGAAACGTGAGTTGAAATTAAATGAATTTGCCTGTAAATATATGCGAATAGTGCGGCGTGAACAGCCGTTTTTATAGTTTTCTATGGACCTCGGCGGATGCACGTAAGTGCGGCTGGTTATTCTCGGTGTGGTGACGGCGACGGTGATGGGGATGGCTGGTGCCGGACAAAGATTCATTGTGGGTTACTGCTCAGCTTCCCTTCTCCGGTGAGCACATTCGCGGTTACTCAACGGTGAAAAGACGAAGGTTGTTTTTATGGCTCCTGAAAACATCTCGACTCTACGTGGCTGAAAGCTCTCACGCAATGAATAATTTATACATGATATATAAAGGAAGGAAGAAAAAGAAAAACGAAGGTGGACTAGATTAGAGATTTTTGTAGGCTTCTACCATAAGGAGTCAGCACAGCCTGTTTCAAGGTGTCGAAATAGGTTGTTACCTAAGAATAGCCACCTCTCAAAAATTATATTGTCCATTACAACAGGACCTTGGGTCGTTATGTGGTAGTGAGAAGCTTTTTTGAAATGAAACTAGAACTACCGCAGTGTTTGTTAAAAAATCGTAACTGGCTTTGGTTTCCAACATAGAGAAGCAGAAAGAATTCGATGAAGGATAAAAGTGTTGATTTTGATAAAAGAAGGTGAGATGGAGAATAATCCGAAGCCAAGATAGAACTTATTTCAATTAACTAGAGCCGATCATCACTGAGGAACTGACACATAGAACAGAGAAGGGTAGAGGGAAAGAGAGAGAGAGAAAGAGAGAAAATGAAAAGAATATTTCTGGTGAGTAAAAAATTGCCAACTTCTCACCGTAGCCCGGCAAAGGCGCCAACTTTGTCGTGGCGAGCGGTGGTGTAAAAAATTCATGAAAAATAAATCATTTTCTTCAACACGGCTTCGCGTAAGGTAGTCGGAGGTTTTCTTAATGTTGCGATATTTTACAGGAAAGTCTTTAAATCTAATATATTACCGACAGTAATTAAATATAAGTTATACCTCTTCGCCCCTGGAGTAGGAGGTGTAGTAGTGGAAGGAGAAGAAAGCAGCTGAGAAGCAAGGGAAGAGAGAAGCAAAAGTATTGCCAATTTCTTTGGACAGCTTTTACCAGGATGTTTCGAAGCGTTCTCTACACTCTGTGTTCTTTTGTTTTTGCCCAAATGCATATATTCTGACACGTTGTACAGTGTTGAGCCGGCGCGTAATGAGGCTCGCCACAGCCAATGCATTCCCCTTTGTACTATCGGCTCACGGGGTGGGTCAGTTTTAGTCGGGACTAAGTGAAGTGATGAAAGGAAAATCCTTAGAATCACCTGCGGCTACTGGAGAGCATTGGAAAAGTTGTATACCTATTAGGAAACAACGCAACTGCACTTCCACCTCTGCAGGTATTAAGCTAACATGCTATGGCTTGTAATTTGTAGACAAATCTTCGTCGGTCAGCGAGGTATGCTGCTGGCCTACTTTTGACTATCAAGGAGGCTTGGACGAGATTATTAATAACTAAAGGTTCGTGGAATAAACGGTGAAGTAATATTATTTCATAGATAAATATAAGTTGTACTGACTCACACTGTATAGTGCAGGATGCATGTCGAGGATTGTGTCAAATCAAAAAAAAAAAAGCGAATGTATGAAGAAACGTAAAACCGAAAGGCATCCGTGACTCGAAATTAAGTTTATTTACAGAAGAGAAGGCAAATGTTTGAAAATATAACTAAAGGCAATCAAAGGGACAGCGGATTTAAGAAGGAGCGTGTAGAAGGAAGACATTCTCTAATGGACGATGCGATCAAAATGAGGTCGAACGCTGGATGCAAATAAGGGTACATAGAACAGCCGACGTGGCTCTGATTGATACTAACTTCAGTGATGAAATTAAATGCGTTGGTGACACAGTTACATTTATTATATCTTAAACTGTAGTCAGTTGGGCAACTTACGTTTAACACCGCCATCACTATTTGCACCCAAAATCGGCTCATTCCTTATAACCCTAAGATATAAAAATTTTGACCTTCTTCTACACGCTCCATATGTTATCCGGTTAAGAAGTGACAGCACTTGGCAGAAAAAGGTAGTGCCACTGTAGGGGAGTCCAGATACCTAAAGACGTAACTTCTTTCCGATTGGCTGTGCCAAATCCCATATACATACATGGGAAAATATGTGCAATGGTGAGTTGTGTTTCCATTTTCAATCGAACTGCGCTACGATTCTGATTTGGCAGAAAATAGCGGACGGTTAGGAGTGGGGGGTCGGTGACGAGAGACTCTTGGAGTGACGTTAGAAAAAGATTAACATTACCATGAGAACTTGACTGGAAATATAATTGAGGATGAAAAAAAAATGTCAAGATGTTACTGCATATAAATACTCTTCGTGTCACATATTTTTACCATCAGCAACGTGATTCAAGTTAAAGAACTACTAACACGCCACTAAATGGTAATCCCTTGGGTTACGATAGCAAAACCTGACAGAACATGAAACGGAAAAAAAATTCATTTTCCGGTAGGGAGATTCCATAATTTTCCAGACCTCTTCTAAATTCCCCGACATTACCAGCATACGGTTAATCCTTGATTGTCGTCTCCTTGGTGAACGTATTGCGAAATAACGTGTATACCCAAGACGGTAACTCTCCAAAGGCTATAGAAATGAAGAAGCATGCCACAAGAGGGGGACAACGATGTCGGATTACCGAGCTTGTCCCGTGTTCCCTTGTCGTCCAAGCCAGAACGCTTACCGAGGCGGACAGATTTCAGAGCTCCAGTAGTATGAGAGGGAAAGTTTCGGTAATAAATCGTGATTTACGGAGTGGAGTTAATTAAAGAAGAGGCAAAACGACGTAGAGAAAATTAATTTGTTCGATCGATCCATGGCTTAGCGAGCATCCAGGTCTCTGGATATATCATCAAATCAACCCAATCCCCACGTCTTAGAGTGTCCGCTGACACAAATATCATTTCTGGTGCACGTGCAAACACTTTTTCCCAATCTCCCGACTCTCCACCTATCTGAGCCACTTTTGATTGCCAAGTTGGTCCGCAATCTAGGCATGGACTGCGAAGGTACCTTGAGCTAAGGTCTGGGTCCACTGCGTAGATGGAGATTATATAGGTATGAGGATTTTTCCTTTTCCACTTTCTGTCACCCGCGTTGGCTTAACGTGTAAGCCTCGCGTCCCACCTTACGAGTTAAGCTCCGGTTTTCAATATATGATTCTCGCTCGCGTCGTCGTCGTCGTCGTCGTCGTCGTCACCGTCACCGTCGCCGGATTACACCTTTAGCTGATATACATTTTTTGCGGTTTTTTTTTCATCCTTTGTCGAAATGAAGACAGATGCGCGCCAACTTTTCTATACCCGGTAAAAATTCACACATCCGTAGATTCAACGATGCCACAGTCTCAGCCCCCAGCCTTCAGCTTCAGCGTTAGCCTCAGCATGTGCGTGATCTCTTACTTCCCGGGCCATTACCGAGATGATGTCAGGGTATCGCGATATTAATGCGCTATGCCGAGCCCTGAACGACGCCGGCGACCCCGGTATGAGTAAAAACTCACCGAGTAATATTTCACGCTTTATACTTTTCTACCTCGAGTTTCACGTACTCTAAACCCGAATGGTTGATCAATTCTTATATAAGCTCGGTGGACGTAATGCTCACGGAAAACTATTATTCAGGGAAAATAACTTTTCCAACAGTCGATAACATACATATTTTATTGATTTAAATACGCCAGGATGTCTCTTTCAGAGGCAAGAAAAAAAAAAAGTGCAGAAAAAAGGATACAAAAGAGAAGAAATAAATTTGAAATGTACTTGTGGGTATTAAAGAGACAGGAATTTCCGGGAGATTTTTAGGACACCATTTTTCCTCGTATTCTGCAGAGGCACGTATACACGTACGCCTTTGAATCGACCAAACTTCTTCCGGGATTTTATTACTTCGAGTAAAGCAATAAAAAACATATCCGAAACCCTACGAATGTTCCGATCACTCTGATTTATCCTACTACGATTCGTGCAGTATGCTACCTCAAGCTGTGCGGTAGCAAATTGAACGGTGAAAAATATATCGGATTCAATACACGAGTGAGGATGGTTCAAGAGAAACTCCTATTTAGTGCAATGACTGTTAAAAATTATATCTGTAACCTGAAAGATTCTTTTTATGAGAATTGCTTATAATTTTAGCTGCAAGGGTGCTTTCACAGAGATTTTAGTAGCTGCAACACTTTTTACGGTGATATAAAGAAAACTTTAACTACCGCTTTTATTTCAACATAAGAAATGTAAGGGATGACACAACAAGTATTACCAGCTCTACAATATAAATCGTCCGTTCCTTTTTTTTTTCAAATAAGTAATAACACGATAATTATTTGTTTCACATAAATTTTTCTCGATAGGGGTTATTACTCACACAGTGATGACAAAAATATGAACGCATTTTTTTGGAATACTCCAGATTTGCATAATACCCAAAAATCACCGAAGGTGATTATTCACTCGCACCCCATAAGCCTATGCATATCCCGACGCCCATCTTTGTTTTCATTGAATTTTTATCATCCGTACGAAAAGGATTTCTCCGGCACTCCTTTTCGTGGATTCTCTTTTTCTTATTACGGCGTGGTCGGTTCGGAGGAGGGTAACTTTTCCGGGCTCTCCGGCACGCAGGGTGTCTGTAATACCGTGGCTATGTAAATAGTTAATAATGTTGCGGTACGGTGTGATTTAGGGGTCCAACGGAACAAAGAAGGAAACCTACCTTGGTGAAGGAGTAGAGCGAGATGAGAGAAATTTTCGGCGCACACGAGCGGGGGCGAGAGAGAGACGGACGCTTTTAATATAAAAGACTCAATAAATATACCTACCGCGTAGCTTGCGGCAAGACGAGAACAGCGGCAGCAACGAACGTTTCTTATGCTGGAGCAAGCAAGCCCCTGGTGTCGACCGAAAGCATCACCGTGTGAAAATGCCTTGAAACTTTTATCATTTAACCAAACCGGTAAATTTAGTACTCATATCTTCTAATTTTTGCCCGAGATCTTTGCGGGTAGACTTTTCTTTCGCTCTTTATTTTCCCCATTACCATTCCCAGCTTTTTTTTATTCTTCCTAGAGTCGCCTACGACAACGTTGACATTCTCTGTCTCAACGTACTAACCACTCATTCTGATGAAATACGCTAGAAAGTATACATTATGCTAGAAAACCTACCACTCTCTTATGAATAGATATCCGCGTGTAAATTACAAGAGAATTTTTAGATAGCACACTCAACCGGGATTTTTTTCTATTCGGTGGACATCAAATTTTTTACCGAAAAACTAAAAAAAAAAAAGAAAAAACAATTAATATTACGTATAGTATGAGATTAAATAAAATGTTGTCTTCACAGTGACTTTGGTTGTTCAGCACGCGTTTTATACTCGGACTTAACATTGGTGCTTAAATAGTTAATACAATGTATACACGAGTGATCTTAAAATGTTGAAAGTAGTGCAGAGTTCGAATTTGTTGCGTCGTTTTTCACACCTACATTCGATCGCTGATGATGCTTTGCATTGAAGGAAGGTTATTATTGTTACATGGCGTGAAAAATGGTGATTACTATTTGTTTGAATTCCAAAGCGGAGGCTTTACGAAATTCTATTGGCTCAATTTTTTTCTCTCTAAAGGGATGGCGTGTCCTGCAGCGTTGAAGTTTCACAAATCAAGTATTTTTCTACTTGTTTGCAGGATTGTTTGTGTTCTACATAGTTTCTTGGATATTCGTGTTTATGACATATCAATAATTCCACCGCAATCTTGATAACGTAGAGAGCAAAGGTTGCCACCCATTTTTCAATCTTACGAGGGGCAATTAATTACAGCCCTTTTTGAAAATGACATATGAATTTTCAATCGAAAAATTTGAAAAACACAAGAGTCAATTTTTCCTCACCAGAAAATCTTCTTCGTGCTGGTTCTGAAACAGTGAGTACAGGACAACGGCTCTTGGCATTGCGGGCGCGGTTATCAGATATTAGAAAGTTTCCATGGTCTTCTTGTCGCGCGGGAAGAAAACGATGAAGACGGGTGCCTCAAGGGGTAACTACACATACTGTTCTAGCTACCGGCTAGATACCTAAGCACGCCACTGAAAGACGAGCTAACTTACCGTATAATGTCATTTCGATTTTCTCCGTGGAAGTTGAAGGAGAAAGAACCGGTGGAGTTCAGCTACCTAAGCGGCTGTCACAAAGATCCCGAAGTTTTTAGACTCAAGTTTTGTTTTCATACTTTGGTGTATAGAACCTCCGCAGCTACCTAGTCGACGCATTGCACTTTTACGTTGGTCAATCTTGACACCATTTTCGCAACAGAAATCGACATTTCATAGGTCTTACTGTCGGAATACGACATGAAGATATGTCAAAAATATCCAACTTCTCAAGTGAATTATTATGATTTAAATTTTTAGACTCCTGGATTTTCTTATGAAACGCAGATATGTCTGTGTGAAGAACACCAAAACCAAAGGTGAACAGTTCTAAAATTGTGATAGGCGTTAAGATGATAAATCTCCAAAAATGTCGCGTCGATTCATGAATACGCTTTTCATATTACAAGATAGAACGAAGTCTGCAAGCACGTTCGATATCGATTTAGCGGAACAATATCGTCGTGGATCGCAATAACAGTTGGCTAACTTGCTATTTGTTTTCCGTTTTTTAATACAGCTTTGAATCAAAAAATCCAATGCTATTTGCATGATAAACAGAACAAACAATCTCCAAACTTCGTGGGCAAACATGTTTATTAGAAAATTAATACAGTGAAAATTTTTCCCAAACTACATTGACAGTACCAAACGAATGTGAGAGTAGATGAGTTACTCAGATATCTCTATTTTAGAATCTGTCCGTGAAACCAAAAAAACGTAGGTCACATAAATCGGAATGAAATAACTGAATTTATTGCACATTCCCAATATTACTGTCTTGCTACAGTAAATTTGTCTCCAAGCTATGACTCTCCACTTTATCATCAAGAGATAGAAAGCATAAGTGATTACATATTTCAGTTTTCTCGGTTCTCGATAAAAGAAGAACGCGTAGTTTACCGTAGTTTCTAAAATGTCTATAAAAATGTATGAAACTGGAAATGCACAAGCTCATACAATCAGAACGTTATTCGCGAGGTAATTTTATACCCCCATAGAATAGACATACGCTGGATGTATGCAGAGTTACGAGGAAAGGCCAGGAACAGCAGCAGCAGCATCAGGCAGTAGCAACGGGGGTCCGACCTGATCTCGCTCGACAATACAGGTTATAATATCGCACGTGCCAGAAACTACCCTTTTCAGCGACTCACCGCAGCTTCAGCTCGCTGTAAGGTTCATAAAATGTAAATCCCTTAGCTTAGCCCGTTCACCCTCGCCCTCACCTTCTGGCTCCACTCTTCATTTTCCCTCTTTCTCTGTACGGGGGGTACATACACCGAACCATGGATATGAGGGCAGAGAGAAGCCTCGAGAGCTTGACACACTGCGTAGTTGAGTTTGGGTCATCTTTGTCAGCTGGTGTTTGCGAACAGCTTATGGAAGGGAGGTCTTTAAGACGGCCATTTGTATGTCCTTAGAGGAGTTTCAGTTTCAAAGCCTTACGGCCTGTCGCTAAACTGGCCTCTCACTCGTCCGGAGTGTCGTCTCGTCTTGCCTCGTCTCGTCTCGTGTCTTATCCTCTCCTCTTCTGCACACGGCTGGCGGTTTATGCGCGAAGGATGCGAAGCATTCCGTACGGAAGGGGATAAAAGGGATATCGTCCAAGCGAGGATTACGATGTTTAGAAAGCACTTAACACAAGCCCCCCACTCCAACTATCGACCAAAATTAATGCCACCCAGAGACAGTCTGGGAGTCCCTAGCGCTGATCCATCTCGGTTTTAGCACTAGTTGCACATCGCATCTTTACCGGTGTAATATCACTTGCTCCTTTCCCTTGCCCTCATCGTCGTTGCCGTAGATACGAAGGCTGAGGCACGTGCCAAGACACCACCGCGGTGAATTAACGTCTCTTAGAAACTTTCGAAGAAGACGCATATCTGAACTAAGGAAAAATTTCTGGCCCAAAATTATTTTTCGCGATACCATTTAAATGTTACAGCTCCATTTTGTTTCGAAAGAACTTGACAGCTGAACTTAACAGAATAATACATATGTTGAATACTGTACACAAGAATCTAAGAGTCAAATTTAATGAGCATTTGTTGTTATTTTGCAACAGAGAGACCGTAAACTTTTAATTATTCATAGTATATACTGCCAATTTCGGTAATACCAATGAGTTTATGTTTAAAATCCTCTATATACGATTGGATATACGCGTAAATGGCTCTACTGCAAACATCGAGCGTTACATGTCTACGCAGCTTCGCGCAGTATTGCAACGAAACGGGTTGTGTATTTTATTTCTTTTTCGAACCTTGCTACAGGCGATTAAACGCTGCGAAAAAACAAACGTAAAGGAAAAGAGGGGGCAAAAAACAAAGATAGGGAAGTGGCGGGAGTGGGAGCAGATGTATCACGGCTTGTGCAATCTGTAAAAATCACGAAACGGAGATTTGTCAGGCTGCAGCGGCCATTACGGTGAAGAATCGGGACACCACGGCGCCATAAACAAACAGAATTATACGGGTTGTTCCCCCATCTCTGCTTCTCTCGTCCTTCTCTCTTGCCAGGCCAGGGTAAATTCTCTCGTTTTGATACATCGGCTGGTGAATGTAACGGATTTCTATCCACGTGGTGACTCTACGTTCCATTGTTACCTGGTGAACTAAAAGCTGCAGCAGCATCAGTAGCGGTAGCAACGAGAAGGAAGCAGAACACGTCGCCACCGTCGATGCGTGTATGGTAGAGTAGTGACAAAAACGTAACGCGGAGGGCGCAGTAATCTGGAATGGAAAATCGATCAAATGAAACGCGACGACGACGCCTGGCTTTAACCCCGGCACCATCACGGTCGAAGGACGAAAGAGGGAACAATTTCGTCGAAGCCCCATCGATGGGCTACTTTCCTACCGATTTAACTAGTTCAAACTTTTGGTCCTGGTTATCCTCGAACTACCCCGTGCAATATCCGCCGGGGCTTATCCATGTACCAAGGAGAATCGATGAACGTCAGGATGATCTGTGACAAGTGGAGGAACTCAGCGGAAGTTTGGAATACAAATGGTGAGAAGAGGCGATAGCACGGAGAAAAGTGGACAATGGACATTGACATTTTTTGGAATCACATGATCGAGTTACGGGGGCAGTTACGCAGGGAATGCTGTATTTATATTCAAGTTGCTTGATTCAGGCGACGATGGATCGTAAGCGGCGAGGAAATACGTAACGTTAAGGGTGGAAAAAATCGATAAGCGATCTCCCCTACCTGCTGCCTCAGAACAATACGTCAAACCCAAGCCTAATTAACAAAGTGCCCCCTGTTTATTTACGGGCTTAATTCGATAACTCGATTACGCAACGCTCCGCCATCCACCTATAGTACTTCCATTTCGCGATCGAGTGGGACGAACAACCTAACGTGGTTACGGACCACCCACCAAATCTCGAATCCAGAGCGCGGGCTCCGCATCCTCGAGCTCCAGCCCGGGTTCTAGATGTATACGAGGCAAAAGAGACTTCGAAAATTATCTTGATCCTGCACAGAGTGAGTTACAACGAAGGACTAATAGAAAAGGTAGGAGCTACTGCCCGACACGTCTCAGTTCCAACACGTACTATCCCAAAATTGGACGATTGTATAGAGGGACGATGCATAATAAAAATGATAACTATTCTAGTCCAGGCTTTTGGATATTGGGATCAAATTTTCACCCCTGGTCCGTAAATCATAAAACACTTCTATACGCACTACTTGTCTTCAGAGATAAAATTGTCGTAAGAGTCTCAATATACTTTCACAATACCTACCCATGAGACGGAATTTTAGTACTACGTGGTTTCCAGTATGCACGCACACATTTCAATTTAATTCTCAAAAGTACAAAACTGTTGAGCGCACGAGATATAAAATTGATCAGGGTGGGCAAAAAGTAGAATGAATTTATAGCGGGTACAACAAGACGGGTGTGAAAACTGAAATTTTTCAAGCACTTTCGCTCAGTAGAAGAATTGTTCACATTACCCAATAACATGTAAGAATCTTACTGGTATTTTTAAGGTGATTCACTCACGTGACCGTAACCGAGGTCTCATACGATTATTTAGTTTGGAATGTTATCGTCAAACAATAGTGAAATATACTGACTAGTATAATGTAAACAAATGACGCGTAAACTGTTTGATTTAATGTAGAAAAATTTCGCGGCAAGAGGGAAGAGAGCTTCCAGAAGTAAGCGGTAAACAAAATACTTAAAAAGTGCTCGATTTAAACTGAAAATTTGTCTGTTCAATTAAAATACTTGTTCGTGAAAAGTATCAGTGAAATGAAGAAACGAATCAGCGTCCATCTTCTACTTGACAGGTGCGGAAGCAGAGCATGAGGCGGTTAGTTCGACGTCTGGGTAGAGAGCAGTGGCCGTCAATAATAAGATTGAAGTAGGTGCGAGGCGTCGGGACGACGAACGTCATCTTCGTCGAGCTCGGTGTTCGTACGCATTACTGTTCGGAGCGATTTTATTAGATCTCACCACGCGAAGAGCGTGAGGGTCGGGGAGGCGGGAAATGCGGGCGAAGAAGAGAGAGTCGCTTGGAAAGCCACCCCTTCCTTCTGAAATAGGAGACAGAGAGCAGGGCGGCTTCATTTATTTGTAACGCCGAGCGACAGCCGGGAGAAAAATTGGTTCCACGCTTCTCCGGCGTCGGGAGAAAAGAAGAGGAAACCCAAGGAGAGAAAACATGGCGAAGCGCCGAGAAAGACCTTAGGACCGGGTGGATGAGAAAAGGAGGTGAGGCCTCATCTAACATCCAGTTATACTGTGGCATAATTGAGGATGTATGTAAAGTAAAAGTGTGTATGTAATACATATGGTACGTTATATTCACAGATAATCGGGAGGGAATGAAGAAGTCCGTGAAAACTATTGAATCTGTCGATGAAGAAGTGATTATAGGAGAGTGCATGGATTTGTCGTAACCGAATCTGTGAATGAAAAGTATCTTGTTGTGTCAAATTATTGGAATCATTTTGATAGATTCTTTCCTTCTTTATGATTTGTGAAATACATCTGAAATTTTATGCCCAACTTAGTCATCGGCATAAGGAGAAGCATCCAACGTGAACTTTAAGACAATGACAGTAGAGCATTCGTAACGTGAAGCTATTCATCCAAAAAAATCATAAAGTTTGAACAGCTTGAAATCGCAATAACATCAGCTAAAAATTCAATTTTGACTCAAACGAAATCTAATGATTGAAATTTTCTCTGAAATATAATGGAGAATTAACGAAAATACCCTAAACCGTTTACGGGAAATATTCAAATCAGAATGACATGGCTACATGTTGAAAATCATGGAAACTGCTGGAAGTCTTGCGACAAACGCCCAATGAATTGAATTCATAAATATTTTTTTCAAGTGGTTTCTGTTGATTTCGATATCGTATCACGCTATTTTCGATGTTTCCAAGTGATAATACTCTGTAATTCCAATATTTTTTCAATGTTTTAGGTGATTTTCGATCTTTTTTGCCGATTTTTTATGATTGTATCCAAATTTGGAAAGCGGTGAAAACACCTGAAACGGTGGGTGATCATTGGAAATCGGAATTACTCAAAATCATTGTCACGGATTTGAATTTATTCATTTTGATTCCAAGTGAATGGACTTTAGACCTATAAGTTAAATGGATTACTTGCATTAGACTTCCAGAATTTTTTTGTCGTGCATGTAATCTGAGTGAGCTGAGCATGAATTTTTGATACCCTGTTTTCAGCCGACAATATAGTGGAACGGTATCGATGCATTCACACTACAGGAGCCTAATGAGAACTTCGCCTGCAGCACTGAATACACTGCCTCATAGTGCATTTACGATTAAACATGTCAAGGTGCAACTTAGACACAACACAGACATTGAGCCGACCTGCATCATACGTAAGTAACAGTGATTTGCGTGCGTCACTTAAAGGTATTAAAGCTCGTCAAGAGACGTTTCATATTTTGGAATTAAACGGCCAAGAAAACTCTACGTGGAAGTTTAATAAATGCAAATAGAGTTTCGGATTCGAGTCTACAGCATTGCCGCTTTGTACCAGTTTTATGACGTGCCGTTAAAGCTTGGCTCTAGCACAGCAGTCGACGGACATGCCCGCATCTATACCCTGTACTTAGATGCACTTGCGTCGTGGTTTCATGCGCTTCTCTTTCACTCCTTTCTACCACGCCTCTACTCTTATTCTCTATTTTATGCTTTGTTTCGCGTGCCGCCGCGCCGCCTTCTCCGGCATAGCTGTGGCTACAAAACACTGGCTACAATCTGACGCGTCGTCGTCTAGACTCTAGACAAATTAGTGACTTACAGAGTTTGAAAGGGGCGTCAGTTGCGGGGTGGTGGCGGGTATGTTTACTGAAAGAGCGCTTGTGTGCGCGATGAAATGCTTGGCAACCCTCACCGCCTCACGTTCCACGTTGCCCCACAGGATAGATAAAATCCTAATTAAATTCATTACGACGACATGCAGCCCGTTGCCTCACGCCTATCCACCGATTATACGCTCCCAGATAATAAGCGGTAATGGGGTAGATTGATAACGCAATTGGCGGATGCTTCGAACTGATCATCGTCACTGGTTACGTTACGGAATAATGGCGTGAACCTTGCTCTATGGAACCGAATAAGAAGAAAATGGAGAGTGGAAGAAAGGAACAAAGAATCTCGAGAGCTAAACTTTTCGGGACTGATCGAATGCGACAGCTTGAATTTCCTAAAGTACGTAAAGAAGAGGGGGAAGAAAATGCGGACATGGAAAAAGGATGCTAAAGTTGATGGTTGACAATAGAGTTTGTCCCATGGTAAGAAAGTTTCTTTGTTTTTTTTTTCGTGTCACGCAATGCACTACTTACAATGAAAGCATATCGAAAAGTGTGGAAACGAGTGGAAACCAAAGTTGTTACGAAATTAAATCAGTGCTCACCGCTAGAATATTTCAGCACCGTGTTCTGTGGCGCCAGCGCCTATTCTGCAAATAGAAGAAAAAAGTACTCTTGGCGGCTACGCAGCTGCAGACCCATTATTTCCACGCAGCTCGAATAAACCGTGGAATCGTCGATAGAGAATTGTACGTCCGCGAGGTGATTGAGATTTGAGAAGAGAATGTTTACACTATTTTCTCCCTGCTTTTTCGCGTTTGCCTTTTCTTTTTAAACACAGTCCTGCCACTTCTATCCTATAAGCATAGCGAAAAATAAACGGTGTGCAAATGTTTTCTCTCAAGATTAAGGCCGAAATGTTTTCGAACTTGCTCGTATTCAATGTTTAACTAGATCATACAATCGTTTTTCCGTATTCAATTCACTTAATTGTTTGTAAGTTTGTCTAACTCTACTAGTGATGTTGGAAGTTTTCAGATTTCTCATCGTCTTTATCGGCACAATTGACTAACGTTATTCTTTATTAATTGGTCATTGATGGTACAATGAAGATCGATTTTTGTTGAGCAGATAATTTATTGCGTTGAGTAGTAGCACAAACATTTTTCATTACTTGGACAAACGCGATTAACGGAAGCTCAACAACGTGCTCCGAGACATGATTTTCAGAAAATTTAAGCTTCGCATTCACGTACAGTAGACAAGTCTGGATAGAATGATGATGCTGAAGCTATCGTCATATAATAGTGTGCTGTCAATTCACAGAAAGTTCTTACGAAAATTTTTTGAAAATCTTTGAACCATTTGATACCAACAGATGGGTGTAGAAACGCTCAAGCGTCATTGATTCGCGTAGTTTTCGCATTAAAAACAACGTGTGTAAGAACTCAGAGTCAGTGATGATATCGAGTTTTGAATCTAGTCTTGAATCTAACGTAGTTTTCAGAGTCGCGCAAGATCTGTCCGTGAATCTAGACCTCGGTTTCAGGCTCGAGTAAACCTTGGAAAACTTTGGACTGTATATGTACAGGAGAACTCGGAGTTTATGATATAAATGCCGTGATTAACGATCTATCGTAATCATTGATCGTCACGTCTAACTCTAGACGATACCGAACTTTAACGTGATGAATGTAGTATACCATGTACACCACATCGGACATAAGGTTATGAAACCTTCCATCGAACTTCTTCAGCGACTTTTGTGAGTATACAACGCTTGCTGATCGGCCTAAAATCTCCGAACCGCAGATAGACAGATTCTGTATCGCTTTGGTCCGGGATGAGTTCGATCATGAATCCTATACACCAAAAGCAACCGATGCTCTAAAGCTTAGGTTTTGCTTGATTAGGTGTCTGCAGTAACCGTCTATTGGGGGTGAAAGCCAACAGCCGGAAAAGAAATGGCACAACCTTCAGCCCCGCGTGTATTTGATTTTGTGCACAATCACCAGTGAATTGATGCCCGCCGTCAGATGTAATCTCCGGACGAACACATCAACTTGCCGATCAAGATCAGGGGTTTGATGTATTGCTGGATCTTAGATCGCGACAACGAACCCTTAAAGAGTTGCGAAGGCATTAAAGAGTTGCCACGGGAGGACGGCTTTTCGGCGAAAGATTAATAACGATGAGTGGTTAAGCGGTGTAAACTATAAAGTGAAGCCTCCGAAAGAGCACCTGGGCGCCTCATCTCGAAGAAAGTGGTCTTTATCCCGCACCCGTGACATCAGGGACTGCGGAGGCGTCAACGCAGATCATCTTCACCCGGGAGGGTAACTTCGAACTGGGTATAATTTGAATTATAAATTTTCCGACCTGAAAGCTTTTCGAAAGACGGCGTGCCACCCAAGCTTACTTGTAAGAAATGAAAATAACGACGTGCGACCGGAAAAATCTACTTTTTCTTATAACGTATAGACCGGGATTCTGCCAGGAACTTGACTACCGAAGAACAAATTCAAGAGTCGAAACAATTCAAGTCTGAACAATTTGTTTCTTATGGAATGACCGATTCTTTCAAATTTACGTGTGAATGAGTTCAATTTTAAAATAGATGCTTCACACACATACAAACGATTCGTTCACTATTTAAAAATAATCAGAAAGAAGCACACACATATACATATATATTAGGGTGGTTCATTTTACAACTTTTTTTTTAAGGCGCTACTCGCAAAATTTGTGACAGATACGGAAGAAAAAAAAATTGTCGTAAAACCTGAAGGATATATATATATATATATATATATATTAGAGTGTTTCAAAAAAACCGACTATTTTTTTTTTTTTCGAACAACATTGAAAAATCTTCTGAGTGTCCCTCAAAAATGACCTCGGTAAAATATGAGCTCTTAATATTGATATTTAGAGGTGGCGATTCTCAATTTTCTATTTCCCATTTGAATAACATGGGCAATAATATTTTTTAAAAATTTAGAATTTTATTGCTCGAAAATTAATCAGTGTAAAGATATAAACAAAACATATTCTTGTAGGAAATTTTACGCTCTACAAAAAAGATCTGAATAAAGATTTGCGTAAGGTAAGTCGTTTCGGAGTTATCAGGCCTCAAACATCGAACCGTTTGAAATAATGATGTTATTAATTTATAAATGCTACAAAACTGACTCATATCACTTAAATACTATTTAATAGGTGATACGATTATATATTTAAGTCGAGGTCATTTTTGAGGGACACTCGGAAGATTTTTCAATGTTCTTCGAAAAAAAAAAAAAAAGTAGTCGGTTTTTTTGAAACACTCTAATATATATCGTCATCATTCAAATTTTAAATCATTTTTTTTTTAAGTTAAGCACGATTTAAAAACATGTACAAAAGTGAAAAATTAATGGTGGAAAATCGCAAAATATTTTTTTCCGAAACACCCGAATATATATGACACTTACAATATATGTATATACTTAAAATGACACAAAACATAATTTAAAAAATGTCCATCATTCTCGAATAAAATTGAAAGAGAAAGGGAGTAAAAATGAAAGAAAATAATTGACTGACTGGTGCGCTTCTCAGTTGGTCTTCAGAATTAATAACCTAACAACTTTTCCCTTTGCGCAATTTGATTCCGGTGAAACTGGAGCGAAAAATATGCGCGCGGTGTTAAAAATCTGGCTTCTCTCCCTAAAGCACGGACCTGGAGACCCGATTAAATTTTACTACGAACTTCTGGTACGGGCTTGTAGTCCGTGTCCCGGGTGAAATTAAGCTCCTGTGGGAGAGAGTTCTGTCCCCCCACGTCCCAGGTTTCAGATCCCACGTCCCGGGGTGCGGGTCGCCGGACTCTGGATGACCAAAAAAATTCCACATACGTAAACGTATATACTACGGTATACGCGCAGGATTTTATAGCCTTCATACCCAGCTACCTGCAGAAGCAGAATAAAAAGAGCTGACAATCTACTAAATAATTGCGAGCAAAGCGATTTTATTTCACCAGCTGTTGTATACTTGGATACCTCGGGCCAGCTCGACTCTCCAGATTTAGATAACATCTTTTCACCCTCTTTCGCTCCTCTTCTCAAGGATCAATTCTCAATCAGGCAAACTTGTAGCAACCAATCACGTTCAACAGCGCACCGGTCAAAAAATTATATCTATTCTAATTGGTTCCCAAGAAAGTAAGAAAAAAGAATGTTGATAGCATCCCTGAGTTTGTGAACGAGTTCAGAAATGATTAAGCATATGGTGAAAAATAAAATCTATCAGGATTTCAAAAGAATTATCTCAAACGACTTCAGGCAATCAACGACCGACGGCCGCGAGTACTTGGCTGATAGCCCAACTCTGGGAATCAATCAGTAGGATTTTATCGAGAGGCTACCTCAACCTCCTGTCATACATGATCGATGAGCGTCATCCCAACGATTTTTGATTTTACAATGGCATAGTAAAAAGGTTTCGATGTAATAATGTACAAGTACCTAAGCATTCCGCTGATTTTCCAGCGTGTTTACATCACCAAATGCGACTACGAAATTTGTAGGAACGGGAACTTGAACAGCACGAGTGATGTAAAACTTGTTCATACGCGTGTGCGAACCATGAGAAAAGGTTCACGCACGAAGAGTTTGAATTTAGAATGAGCTTCGGGCGTTGGAAGGTGAGTCTCAGCGGATGGCTAAAACTTCAAAGCTTAAAAACCCTGCAGGGGCAACGGGGAAGGGGCGACGTCCTTTTGGCTTTCACTCCCGTGGCAATCACCGAGCCGTTTAGCCCACTTAGCCTTCCTGTTGGAATATTTAGGGAGCTTAATATTTTAACCCCTTCAGGCCACACGCTACTTTTGTCAGTGTCCATCTCCACTTCTTGCACCTTCGATGTGCAGTCAGACCACGCGGCGACTTTCCACCTGCGATTCGGGGTTATCGACTCCGCCATGGCCAAGAAGCAAAGGACAGGTGTTGTCAACTCCAAAGAAGCGTAAGTCATACACGGTTACAGCATGCTATTACGCCGGGTTTTATACCCACCATCGCAGAGACGCTGACGGATTAAGTTGCCCCTTAGTACCAAAAATGAGGATTACGATTTGCGTAATTGGCTCATATTTCACTTCTATACGATGGTTTAAACGGCAATTGAGGAACTACTCAATCCTTCCAAGTACATCTCCCACACCTGCTACGCCTACACTTATAGACCTCGCTGTTTACCCGTGATTGCGTTTGTTGGTAAAATGGTGAGAGGGCTGGTGTTCAAACAAAAAATTTAGTCGAAAAATGAACCTGAAATGTAGATAAAGAATAGGAACAATACGAATTGTAATTTATTTCAATTTCGCAAGAATATCGAGATGGACATCCGAGTATGACGTTTCAATTTAACGAAAAAAAGGAAAAAAAAACAGAGCATCAAACCTTGTGATAGAGTATCAAATGAATTTTCGTCTCACGCAAATTGTTTTACCATTTTGTCATTGATACTTTGAATTGATTTTGAGATTGGATTGTTAAATTACAAGAGTATTAGCCGTCTTCTGTTCTCTTTGCTAGAAAAGCGTCCGGAGCAATTTCATTTTTAGTGCTTCCATTTCCAGTCAATTATGTTCCACTTGAAGAAAGAATCATGTTTACTCGTCAGATTAGTTCTACACGAAATGGAGTTTATGAGAATTCTTCGAGCAGTGAAGGGAGCGTTTATTATCGGAGAATGAAAAATACTCAGGGTTGAAATTCAGTAATCCATGTATTCGAAGATGAAGATCCGAGAGAAAATAAGTCCATGCTAATGACTCAAGGATTCGAATTAGCACAACATCCTCAGGAAGAGGCCATTTAAAAGTGAAAAAAACTAGAAAAGATTCCCGTGGCGTTAGGATATGAGTCTTTCCCTTTTCAGATGGTGACAACGCCGCGTCGCGTCGGCACCGTGTAGTGTTAGAGGCGTTATCTCGTTGTGAGGTTATCTGAACGAAAGCGTGGATTAGAAAAGTGGGATCGACTAAAGGCGTCGTCAGGTAAGGTGGAGTGGGTATCAGGTGTTGAGAGCGCTTCGCCCGTGGCTGGTGAGCGGATGAATGGCGGTGTATATCCTTGGCAGACGGAGAGACAGGAAACTGTGGGGTCGCCGCGGCGCACGGGTGAGTTACAAGGGTGACACGGTGGTTGGATAAAAGCATCATGACTTAGTGATGAACTTGCCTCTTGCTCTCTCGCACTTCCACCCTCTGACGGGTCGTTCCCGGGTTAGGGATCCCCTGCCAAGACGAAGGACCTCCGCCCAAACAATTCTTGGCCTCGTATTTCCGGGAGAAAATCCAATTCACACCTCGCAGAAGCGCGGACACCTTACGCAGTTTATAAAAGGAAGGAAAGAAAAACTTGGGACAATGATACCGTGTCGACAAGCAATGCGCGGGAACGTTTGCGACAATTTCAGAAACAGCGTAGCTCGCGTAGCATCCAGGAATCACTACGCTCGGTGTACTCTCCAGGCGAGTAGAGCCTCGCTTCAGAGATGTCGGAGAGGGTCGTTGAAGTTTGAAATAATGATTGGCAGAAGGTGTCGTTAAAACGTCGGCCCGCCGCGGCATTGAAACGATTCAGGGCACGTTCCTCTTATCGACGGGGTGCAACGCGCCCCGATATATCGGGAGATGACGATGCTGAGATGGCTCGGGCGTTGGAGTTAGAAGGGTGGAAGCTTGAGGGCGGAAGGTAGGCGTTGCCACGTTGCGAGCTAATAAAGGCCACAGCGGGACGTCTAATAAACTGCCTCGTGGGCTTACCTTTTGCCTCCGCCACGCCGCTTCGTCGTGACCCCGCGGTTGGCTTCTCGAGACCCTCGCCGTGCCATCCCTTAGAATCGCCCAAGTTGCGCAGCGAGACGCTTGTTCGATGCCTGGGGAACGATGCTGGGAATGATACCGCGGTCGACCGAGGTATTGCAAAATTTCTAGTGCCCGTTTACCGGCTACCCGCAATTGGTCACAATGTTATTTTGTAGTTTTCCAACGATTATCATCGATCATCGTACGACGCCGTAAATCATTGGTATTATTACTGCGAACACCAGGAATTTTATCGTCTATTTATTATAAGTCACGCGTCATTCATTGTGAATTAGGACAAAGTATTCAATGGTTTCGCAATAGTAACCAGCAATTATTTAAACTTAATATCTATCATTGACAATTAGGATGGAAAATATATTGGACACTATTTGAATAGTCACAATCAGCCTTGACGACTCGTCTGATTTTGTCTAATTTCTTTAAATGTTTGAAAACCAGCGACGTCACGTCGTCGGTTATGATGACTTGCAACTTCAATGGTAAGTTGTTAATAACTTTGTTTTCTAGATGTTCCATCATTATATCAGCTACAATGGGACTGATGATCGTCACTCCAAACGTTTGTTTGTAAAAGAAGTTATTATGTTTAAAGTAACTGAACTTAAGGCAAATTTTGAGAGTGACTATGAACTCTTTTTTGTTGATCGTGGTATGAGTTTCGATTTCTGGTCACCTGTTTTTGACTGCAGCAATGATTACATTGGTTGGAATATTGGTGAACAATGATGTGGCATCTAGACATATTAGTACAAATTCCGTTGAAATAATCTTCCCTTTGATACTTTTTGTAAAGGACCACGTATCTTTAACGTGTCTCTCTGTTTTTCGTACTATGTTCGATAATGTGCTAGCTAGAAATTTGGACAATTTGTACGTCGAAGAATTTATATTAAAGAGTATCGGCCTCGGAGGAATTTTTTCTTTGTGGATTTTTGGAAGAAAATAGATCTGGGCGGCAACGAATTGTGTATTTTCAGATTTCTGGCAGATGTAGAAGTTATTAGGAATAATGTTATCATTCATCAACGGTTGATGCCAATTACCGAAGTGAAATACCAAATATTTTACATTTTGATCACGAATGCCACTAATTAATCATGTAGTAATCGACGAGGCTTTGAGAGATTTTATAAGATGGTAATTAATTCTCGAATCGTATGCCACAGAGAGTCGTTTACCATTTATTTGAAGACGCTACTGACGGTACATTGAGAAATCAACATATCGACAAGTTCAGAGCGTTGCCGATGTAAGCTACCAGTCGGTATCAAAAGTTTAGAAAAAGTTATTTTCGTATACAAGCATCAATTGCTAATGCTCTAATTAACTTTCCATTGGTTGAATAGTAGTCAATTGAGTCAGAATGCTTAACTTGAAACCACCAGACAGCGACAGCAAAGAACTCGAGCGTTTCAGAGAGTTGTACAAAAGAAGAAGCAAGCGATAAAAATAATTTCACTGTCAGTTACCTGACTACGTCAAGCTGACAATCCTCGCGATAAAAGTTTGTACTGACGTAAATAATTAATTTCGAAACACCCTTTTATTCTGAGAGTTGTTCTCTGACAACCTCGAGCAGATGGAGAGCAAAAGTTCACCATCTATTTCGGTCGCTCGGACATAGATTGATCAAATTACGAATAGCCCGATAAAGACCATTGCTATTTAACAATTTGAAAACTAACAAATGGCACCACCTACAATCTTGCCTAAAACAATTATCTTCGGTTTAACGTGTTCAATGTGGATGGAATTAAAATAACAGTAGAGCGACGCGGTAGCTTCCTCTTTGTGTAGGGGACTGATTTCACTTGCCACGTTCTTATAACCTGCAATTTTTTATCAATTTCTACAGTCATCCCTAGTATAGGACGGCGGTCGACGACAGAGTCGGGTGACGCGTGACTGCCCATTTCGTGCGTGACTGTAACAAACGATCCCGTGCGACGAAAGTAGCCTTGTGAAAAAAAGAGTGATAGCGATTTTGCAATCTATACGGGGACAAGAGGGAGAAATTTTTCCTTTTTCACAGGTGTGCATAACCGTCACACGTACGTCGTGCATCATTTTCAAGTGTCAAAAAAGTGATCGAACATTATGTGAATGTTAAAATTTTCAATCCAACGGCGGAACCGACTTTTGCCGACTGGTAAAGCCTCCTATTATATAATATCGTAATTAGAGGAAATTCAAGTGCGCTGGTATTACGTATTGAAATGGGAATTAATCAAGCAGTAAATGAATCTGGACGTCGGCTTTCGACTGCCAATTCACCATCCAGTTTTCAAGCTGGTATCGTTATTAAAATTAGATGTGTTTGCTACGCTCGATTATTAATTAATTCAGGGTTCGTATCTTCAACTGTAGCACGTTTCGCCGAGTGCTTTTTACATGTAAAAAGGTTGACTAGGTTAACGGCCGTAGAGACACGGAAAAAGAGAAATAGTGAGTTAGTGAAAAATTAATTACTAATATGTATGGAAAACGCTCGTATGAGCCAGAAAAAGATTATCCCATTTGCTTATTTTCGTTAAAGAGTACATTGCGAAGCATGGCGACCTATTCGAATACGATCAAAGACGACTTCAAACATATCGGCTTTCAAAGGCGTACAATATTAATGATATTACATCGATATCGCCGGTTCATTCAAAGGCGAATAATTTCCTAATATCCTGAGAGCATGTTATATTACTCAAGGGTCGATTTGCTATTGGTGAAATGAGGTACCAAAGGTAAAGGTGAAATCATAAAATTCATGTGATTGGCGAGAATGAGAAAATAAATGTCAGCTGACGAATGGAGTTAGAAAAAGAATCGCAGCCAATGCGAGTAAGAAGCCACTGCGATGGTTTTGACTTTCGGAACGTTGCGACAGTCGGTAACATACAGGAGCTTCAGGTCCGACTTGGCCATCACTATTACACATCAACGGTACCTGGCGTAGCAATATTTATTTAAAAGTAATGTCTTTTCTCTAATGGAAACAGGGAAGGCGACACTGCAAATAAATCGTATCTTGTTATCCGCACATGAATATCTACACATCGCCGGAGCGATGAACACAATACCATCAGAGTTAATATTCGCTTGTTGTGAACCATTAACAGGTCTTATGCTAGTGAAGCCGGTGACTGTTAGGAACCGACGCCATGGGGTTGCTACGAATTTGCACATAAATGGCGCTCGCGAGGAATCCTGGTCTTACGTAGATGCGCTGATACTAATGCTCATGCCGACTGAGGTTGCCGTTGAGGGTCAGGAAGTAGCGAGCGGTACACTGTTAAAAATGTATGCTGTAAATTTACTGAACATGTAAAGGAAGATGAAGGGATTTTTATGCACATACGGAATAGTGAATTCGCGAAAAATTTTTACTTTTTTTTTTTAATTTAGTCGTATTAAAAAGCAAATCTGCGTATGGATTTTACGGAACATGGTAAACTGAATTTACCGTACATGCCAAGTAATTGCAAAAAATTAAGGATCGCCAAAGTTGCGTGTGTTTTTTGCTATTGTGAATAGAATCACGTCATTTTTTGTTAGTTCAGTCAATCGCCTACTGATAAAAAACGCCCACTGAGAGAAATTTCTAGTTCCGGTTATCGCTCAATCCTTAACTATTTTCATTTTTTACCACAATCGAAAAATATAGCTCCAGGTACAAAACGAAAATTAGTTTTGTAGCTGTTACCAGAAAGTCTAGTACCCGTTACTATTCTTTCTCATTACGATCACTGTTACTATATTTTCTTGTAACTGTTGCGAAAATTTAATGCTTGTGCAAGAATAAATTGATGTTAAAGCCTTATTTAACTAGAAAAGTAGAGTAAACCGAATAAACTGAATTTACGTTGCAATAAGCAAAAAAGGATCGATGATAGCGCAAAATGGTTACGCGTACCTCGTTTTTCGTAATTCCAACAATATGCAAACAGTTTTTTTTTCACGATACCAGTTTTACTGAATTTTTCTAGTTATTATAACAAGTGAAATTTTTCTCACTGCACTAATAAACTGACTAACAAAAGTCTTGTGATTTGGTCGAGGCTCTAACCTGGACGGACGCAGCGCTCGAATTATCGAATGGTTGCGCTAAACGCTCGCGTGACAAGTGAACCAATCTTTCATAACTCATGTGCGTTTAGTATAAATTCTCATTCTCTTCTGTTCGAAAATTGTGTATCATCTGTAATCGAAAACATGATTAGTAAGACCAATTTAAGGAGGTTCTTCAGTCAATACAAAGACTTTAACTATAATTGAGACGTGGACTGATTGTTAATAGGAATAAGGTGAATCCCTTTGTGGAACATCAGA
Source organism: Neodiprion pinetum (assembly GCF_021155775.2). Taxonomy (NCBI): domain Eukaryota; kingdom Metazoa; phylum Arthropoda; class Insecta; order Hymenoptera; family Diprionidae; genus Neodiprion; species Neodiprion pinetum. The sequence continues at coordinate 26,364,894 of NC_060233.1, forward strand.
TCAGATTATCGGCCGAACACGCAGAAGCGAGCTTTTTGAAAATTTGATTTGAACTTATGGCCGTTTCAAGTTTTTAAACGAAAATGCTATTGCAATTTTTTTATGAAATCCATAGACCTAGGCAAAAAATGAAATAATCATACATCGAACGATATGCTGAATACTAGACATTGCCGACCATTTTGAAATAATCATTAATGATAAACACCACCATGGTGTAGAGGTTACAAATGTCACGTCCGAAATCTGATGATATGGGGCAGAATTTTAATATCGTAAATAGTATTTTTGCTAAACCTGTATAGATTTATTACTGATAATGACAAAACGAAGAATAAAACGTTCATTTTTGATTGAAAGAAATTTATTGTACATTCAACTGTATCCAAAAAAATGGAACTGTGCACTCGTTATTAATTATATCTGATAACAACAGTGGGCAAATGAAAAACTATTGACAGAACGTAATTAATAAACCATCATCCAGGATGTTTTGAAAAATTCATGAATTTTATTTTCCTGCATTATTCCAATAGCTTTAATTTCAATTATACACTTCTCCAAAATAATGTTTAATTGACTCCGAAGTCACTGAAGTACCGCCTTAAATTCAAATAACAGAATTTTTTTTGTTTGTCGTCTCTTCTGCAAGGATAAGATGCTCTATATAGCTTTGTGGCCTTCTTTCATCGGTTTGACACTTCGGGGCGAGCCAAAATGCAGTCAGGGTCTGTCCCAAAGCAACACGTGTCGCAGTTACAATCTAAGTAACACAGCTTCGAGGAGAGAGCAAACAGCTGAGGGCGAGGTTGAAGATTCCAATGTTCAGCGAATAAAACGCTCGGCAAACAACTCTTCGAAGATTGGGATTTCGGGTTTAGCGAACATGATACGTATTCTTCTGGTCAAAGATAGAGACTAGCGATTCAGGAACTAAATCGAAAAATCCAAGACGGGTTGCATTGAGGGAGCAAAAAAATTCAAACGAGCGTTTCGATTTTGACACAGTTTTAATTTTAATTTCAATTTTACCGTAATTTGGAATGCGAGACTAGGTCTCAGAAACGCATTAGTTTTAATGAAAGCTCTCGTTTTCCCTCCCTCGGAAACTCTGTGAATTCAGACCACCGATTTCTATCTCAGTGACGCATATTTAAAATGAGATTTCAGTGTGATTGACTTCTGTTGCGTCTCGCGAAGAATGGGCTCACGCTTTTCCAAAGTGAAAAGCCCTTGGAAACACATTGCTCTGAACTGACCGTTCCAAACTTGAGGTACTCTGCTCGGAAAAGGTAGGAAATTAGCTTATGCGACAGCTGAAAACCTCAAATATTCAAGCATTCTCGAAGTTGCCCGGGAGAATTTTACCATTCGCTCACACATTGCACGCTTGCGTCATTTTCAATTGCAGTTTTGTGGGGTGTAGGAGAAGCGAATCCCGGAAGAGAGATCACTTGAACTTCAACGTCTAAATAGGTAGTTGGAAAATGTACATTGAAGAGAACGGCTGTGCCTTCGGTAGACTCGATTTTTGCACCGTCCATTTCACTATACCATTTAAATCAACCTCTTTTAACGTACGTTCGTTTATAGAATATGTTATTATTCAACGTGATATATGACTATTCGTATCGTTATTTAAGATACCTAAGATACTATCGTGACAACATCTAACCTACCGGAGTATAAATTCGAAAGCTCGAAGTTCTGCGGGCTTTTTCTTGACCATTCGCAAATTTGGTTCGAACAACATCCATTCGAGTTTTGAATACATGGCAGCTAGTTTCGGTTTTGAATTTGTATCGCTAAAAATTTTCAACCAGTTTCAGTAAAATTGATTTAATCGGTGAGAAAGTTTCAGTCGCCACTTTAGTATTACGGAAACTCTAATTCAAAATGGTTTTTGTACTAGTTTGATATGGCGATTAGAATTGAGATTTTTGAGATCCATATTATCCGTATCTCTTTAAAAATTACATACCTTCTTTCCCAAGAATATAATATCTATAACATATAAATTTCGATTGATCCAGAAGTGCTTCGATTTTGACAGTCCCCGTCTCAGAGTAATTCCTGATAAACATTTCGCCGCAAATAATTATATCAAAGGCAAATGATGAGAGAGACGGAAAGACAGGGAAAGTGGAAGTTGATGAGAAGGAGAGAGGAGAGAAAGTCCACGAGCGAAGCAGTATTAGTTCAACCACTTTTGCCGCAACGAGGGTCCACGGTCTATGTTTACACAGTCGCGCATACATTACTTCAACGGTTAGCTAGACTTCCAAGGTACCATTGGGTTGAGCAACTTCAGGTGGTTGAGAAAAGCCGCTGCTACACTGTTGAATGATGAGGTTATTTTTAATTGCGTCTAACCCCCGCCATTTCTAGGAACTAACCTCCAAGTTAAAAACGATCTCGAATCTTTTCTGAGGAGAACCGTTTGAGACGCAAAAAACTCCGACGTCCGTGCATATTGCTTCAAAAGCTTTTATCCGTAGGCCAATCGAACGTTCCCAAAAGTTTTTCTAACGTCCAACCACGAGTGCGAAAAAAGGTCGGCAGTTTCTATCGACCGGTTGGGAACGGTGTCCATTTCGTCTAGTGTGCCAAAGCTGGACTTGAAAAATTATTGTCCACGGGTTATGAAGAACCAGAAGGCTTTTCAATTCCATTGGGGCACCAACTAGATGATCCGTGCTAGATCTGAATCCACATCCTGCATGCACGTTCGCATGCCAGTTACCAAGCACCGAGCACCGAGCATCGTGTGGTGCACTTGCGTGTTATCAACTATTCAAGCGTGTTTAACCCGAGTCAAAATGATTGCTGTAAGATTTGATTAGACCATAGAGCCACGATTAATCCCCGGAATTGCCGAGCAGAACACACAGCAAGTTGGCGAGTCTTTTTTTTGCGATTCGAATTACGTACTTGCTGCAAAGACGTCCGTCTGATTTCCCCAGCTCGTATAAGGCGTGCGGTTAATCTCTTAAATGTCTCCGCGGTTTCGCGTCAAACCATGGGTGAATATTTTGCGGAATATAAAGAACGAACAAGAATTTATCAGGTAGATTTTTTTTTTATCATCTACGCTGGGGTTCTTAATTGCATTTAGATAATTTCTATGACAATTTTTTTCATTTTTTCATCCTTCTACTTCAATTCTCTGAACTGAGGAATTGTTTCAAGTGGCTAAGGAAATTTGAAGATAAATAACTTTTGATTATTCGCGCAGTTATTTAAATACGTAGAATAGACTGTTTGACATTGTTTGTGGAGATTATTTCTCAGAAGAAAATTACAGAGATATTGTTCCTTGCTCTGTGAACGGTTTTCTCCGCGAGGGAAAAAAATCGATCTCCCGTATGGAGGCTACGCGGGAAGTAAATTACTTTCGCCGACTGTGCTGAGGCGAAATAACGCCTAATTAGCTTATTAGACCTGACACGCAAGGAGCGACTCTTGTGCCGACCCTAAACATGCCCAACCTCAATCGAATTCACTCTCTTGCAAAACGAAGGAAACGCAAACACCAAGATAAACCGTCATTACGCACTGTGAATAATGATTTACTGATAAAATTCCTGGAAGCATTTAAAAATAATTCTTTTCACTAATAATAAGAGCGAAGTGTTTTATTTTCTTTCTTCTACCAACGGCATGGTTAAAAAAATTAACCCAACTGCGTGCAAGGCGAAGGTAGACGATGAAAATCACGTGATAAATTTATTACACTGCTCGCGGTTGAATTATTGTAGCTAATAATTATTGACGAGGCGGTTAGGCGAAATTCGAATTTTTCAGTTCGCCGAATATTAAAGCCGCGGCTGCTGAGCTAATCCCACGTCAGTCAAGTGGAAATCCAGCAGATTTTGTCAGAACGCAGCTGCACCATCACTCAACTCGTTGCGTACTGCCTCATAAATCTCACGTGAATGTATAAATTTTAATTAAGCTCAGCGTATAAGACGAGAGCACGGGTCCACCGTGGACAAACTCATCGCATCGAACAATGGTGAATAGGAAACGATCCAGATAGATAAAGAAATATAGAGAAGAGAAAAACGGGGATTATAAAAGTAGCTGGAAACACGGTGGAAGCGAAGAGCGGTAGCGGTGTTCGGAAGATCAAACTGAAGTCTGTCGAATAAAAGCTGAGCTGAGCTGACATGCGGGATTGTGTCGGTGTCGCGTGAAACGTGAAGAATATTAGTTTCGTTTGGAATCCACACGATTTACCAACCTTCTATTTATCTATCGTTGCAGAGAGTCTCGAGCGTCGGGTGTAGAATATCGCGTTCTTTTCCTTTGACACGCTGAGCCACTGGTACTAGTGCTGCTGCCACTGGCTGCAAGCCTCGCCTTCAAAAGTCTCGAAACTCGTTACAGTCAGTCAGTACAGAAATGCGCGAGAGGGATCCAGAGGCGATAACGAGCCGACTGCGAAGGAAAAAGGAACGAAAAAGTTACGTCAGAATTTTGGAATAGGGTGGTTGACAGACACCGGACACCATTCTTCGATAAACAGCGTGGCCATAACTTTTAACAACGGATCAACTACAGGTGAACTATTCATCTCTGCAGGGTCCTGAGATAACGAATACGGGGCTAAGTCCAGTTGGAAAGTCGGGATTTTTAACCTAAACGGCGGACCACTAAGAGAAGATCTCCTAAGTCGAGCACGGAGTGACGTCTTTTTATCGGTTAATTTCTGGCCTGACGACCGAAGGAGGGACATGGACTGAACCCTGCGGAGTTAACCGCCTTAATGACGAGCGTCACGCTATAAATGTTTCTTGTCGAACGTCCCTACGTTTCTTTCGTTTCAATTTTTGTAAATCTAGCCTCACGTTGCGGATTGATGGTGATATTTTGCAGTGCCGTCACCTATGACGAAAAATAGTCTGTTATACAACAAGTGAGCAAGTTGTACGAAAAAGTTGCATACACTATGGCGAAAAACATTTCTGGTCAATTGCACACATATAGCACGATATAGCTGCATATAAAGTGTAATGTGTCATGTGTGGAGTTCTCTCACGTCTTTAGCAGCAATATCACGTGTAACAGTGAATAATAACATAAAGTCTAACCGAGATTTCTACGAGTCTTTTTCGTTCAAGCAAAATAACGTCGGTGTTTCGATATTTGATTTTCTTCAACGAAACTAATTACATATTGTTAAACAAACCCACGAGTTCACGTCCGAATATAGTTTGCGACATAATACGATTGAAGCGCGAACACAAACAACTTTTGACCGTTTGAATAATTCCAGCAGGCGGATACCTAAGTATCAAGCTAACCTGTCCAGCCAGCTATTTCCAACTTTGACCCAGTTCACTGCTGGTTATAGATTCATGTGGTATATTTGAAGTCGGTACAGTCTCATCTGATAAATTCAACTTACTTCCAGTTGAATATCGACCAAAGATAATTCCACTAATTGTAAGCGACAGTATCAAGTTGACATATCCATGACTAAGTACTCCCAGCTTCGGTTGACTGCACTATCTATTGCGAGTTATAGCCGTTCAGTTTTAGCGAGCATGAAACACTTCTGACGCTTGCTGATATCCCCGAGCTTCTCGTATGAGTTTTCTGTCTTTACGTCACATGGCGACTGGTGACAGCGGTGGGATATAAGAATGTAATTATGATTTAAAAAAAGTAAATAAAACGGTCTAAAACAGATGAAATAGGTTATTTAATACGAAACTACCTACGTATTCACTGTTCACAAACTGTACATGCTCTGACGTATCAGTTTTCATCAAAAACCTGTCGAGCGTTCGTATTTTTCGCGGCCCTATCACCCTACAGCGTATTAATGTATTGTTAAGCCCCCAGGATGATTTCGTATATCACCGCAGCTGGGTTCATTCTATATATATATAAATATATAGGTACTTGGACACAAATGTATATAAGCAACGGAAACATCACACTCGTCATGACGTCATCATGATTAACTTTCCAAAGTCTCGAACCCACAATCTGAGAGGCTTAACAGATTCGCGGATTGCAGAGTACTCGTTTTGCTCTCCTCCACCACGCACCCGCAGTTTCCCTTAGGATTCTCATTGCACCAACACTACCCAATATTAAAACCCATTCGTTCCCCTATTTTTTCACTCTCACTCTTTCCTCAAGCTGCGAAAGCTCGGTTTGAAATTTCATTATTCTTTCAAGATCTGCAGTGCAGGGTCATCATATAAAAGTCGGTAAATTTATTCTGCTTCACCTTACCCTTCTGCTTTCAACTACTGTGAGATATTGCGCAGCCTCTGACTGATTATTCATCTTACTAAGTCTGTAATCGCAATAAAACAATGGTTCAGTACCGACAAGCTGCTTCTACACAATTTTAAGCTGGCCACGGAATCGTACTACGAAAGAAAATGAATAAAATAAATACTCACACAATTTTTCTCTTGAGATGTTTGAAAGTGTTTCACTTCGCGAATTCTCTTGTTATAGTTCAGATGGATAATTTTGACACGTTATTCGTAAAAAATACTCTCCGGGGGTGATAACATTCTCATTTTTGGTTACGACCGTTTGTAAACAGAGTGTCTTATAGTTTTCCCGTCGTAAAAAACTTCGGATTGAGAAAAAATTATAAAACTCCGCTGAAAACTCGTTTTGTCATCTACGAAAACATTTTCAAGTATTTTCAAAAATGTATGTATATCTGTATGTGCGCGTGTCGAATGAAATTGGGACCTTCAATTGTTCTTACCAAGACAAAATTCAAATAAGCTTTTTTTCTTATTACCACTTCCGGTTTAAAAATGTGGGATGCTGACTCTGAAATTTCTTGAGAAATCCAGGGAACTTTGAAACACAAATTTTTGGCACTAAAATATGTTTTCATACATGTCATGTAGATATTCACATAAAAGGCCGTGAAATAAATTTTTCACACACCTTTACTGTACCTAATTTCCATGATTTTTTTTACCATCACAAAAATTGTCCAATACGAATTGTATCGATTAGAAATTTTCAAGACTGTACATATAAGTCATTCACTACCATACTTTTATTCTTACTGGTATGAAGTCCTTGTACAAATGCGAATCTTCATTTGAAAAATGACGAATCCCACTCATCTATAAGCAAACAGTCATCAATGTGCTTTCTGAAAATTCAAAGCTAGCGTTGAAATGGTCTCTACCAGGACAGGTATGGGATCTCAGCATTTAGAGCCAGTTCTTTGTTCCCCGCAACGTTTACAATAAGTACGAAGTTTTCAAACCACCGTTTCCCGGATGAGAACCAGTGTAATATATCAGATCTATCTGATTGGAAGCAGAAAAAGGAAAGAAGATCAATTATTAAGACATTTTTATGATCATATAAACTTTTGCGCTGCCCGATCCTACGTTATCCACGTTGGAAAATTGTTCTTTCGTATATTGGCAATCCTACGTGTTATAGACGTTGACATTCACCCATAGCTTGAGAATAATTCCTGATCGCTAGCGAAATTTTCCGCCACACGTTAACAATTCTGAAAAAAATTCCTATCACTATTAGACTCAATCCGTGACTGTGGCGATTTAAACCAGTCTGGATCGATGTGACCAATACACAGGTGAGGACCACGGGACGTTGTGAGAAAAATTTCTTCGGTGGGTACATCTTTTGCGTTACCCGATATCTTGGACGCGCGTCACGTATTGCGGTGATGACGTCACGCGTGAAGGGCGCGAAATGCAAAGCCACCAGAGACCAGCCGCGGAGTCCTTCTTGTATATTGCCCACCCGCCTCTCCTTCACCCGGACCCCAGGGTGAGTATGGAAATGTAGGTGGGAATATACGATGCTGAAAGGCCACGGGGTTTCCTTGTAAAACAGTCCCTAGGTGCATCTGAAGACACACCGTTTCACGCGGTTCACCCTTTTCAGGTCGAAGTTTCCATCGTTTTCGGAAAGCCAGGTGCTTCAGCCAGCATGGGCCCTATGTATCTTCGATTGGAGTAAATGTTGGAGCGAAATCTTTCGCAACAACAATGTCGATCGAACTGTCATTCACCGCAGGCACGTGTGAACAGGTATTTCGTCGGCAGTAGAAAACCAATTTTCGCGTCACTGCAATTATTTCACAGAACACTGAACATCGTTTAACAATCTTCTACATTACTGGAATCGCCCAACACATCACGTCATGAAAATGCGAAGTTGACTGCAATTTATGCAGTGCGATATCGGTGTCGACCACTGAATAGTGTACACGGCGATTCGAGTGTCGTCATGTCGTACCAATCTAAATAAAATTTCAGGGATGGTTTGAAAAGAGCACCGGTCATCTATGGAACCTGTGGTTTGTGGTGCTGCAGTATAACAAAAGGACGGTTGAATGTCGCGTAGTAAATGGAATTACTCCAATCTGTACGGCAGTGTTTGCAATGCCTGAAGCTAGACAGATAACCACTCTTCTTGTCAAACTTGTCGACAATAATTTCATCATCGTAATCAATTCCAAAAAGTATTATAACAGTCTAGATAATAAATGTGTATGAACAAACATACCGTATCGAATACAAATCTATAAAGCACTTAGGCGATTGGATGCTGGTTCTGCACCAACAAAAAGATATAATGATAGCTGGTTTGGAAAAAAGTGTGCAAGGTAAGGCTTAATTAGTGCAATGAATAATTATCCGTTAAGACAGATACAACGAATCGAAACAGATTTTAAACAGGACTGTAGTTGCGTGAAAATAAGAATAATAAAACAATATTATCATGTAAATATGCTGACTGTTGATATCACTAATTTTTGTATCAGCAACTTTTTTCCACACTAAGTTGAATGGCTGATATGTCGTTTATTTTCCCACTGAAATACTTCTGAACTTTCAACGACAAACCGCATCAATTCTTAGCTATTTTGTTGAAGATTGTAGTAAGTACAAAAGTAGCTTTTCTGCCTATCGCGATGTAATAAACTTTTTCGGAGAGTATTGCATTGCAGTACAGGGGATATTGAATATCATCGGATATGACGGTACAACGAGCAGAAAAACACTTGAGCAAGCTATGAGGAACCGAGTATATAAAACGCGATGGAGGCGTATCGTTTTTTCCTTCTGATCAGGCGGCGCATAGGTACTTACACAGTTGCAGAAACATCGCGGAATGATACTCGAAACCTTTCTCAACGCGGAAGCTACCGTTTTCATAATTACGGGAACGAGTGGATCGAATTTCACGATTGTGCGCTGTGCTATAGCAGATTCTCCATGCTGATGGGCACCCTCCTAAGTGTCACTGGTTCCACAAGGTTCCGTTTCTCATTCCCAAGTTCTTCTTTCGCGAATAAGAAGAAGCGACAGATAGACTCCACTGGAGGTGGAGTGGCGAAGTCTCGGGAATAAGGGATTCCTAAAGGTGACATTTTCAGAATCAATAAGCCCCGCGCGGGGCTTTGAGTGTTGGAAAACTATTGACCACTGATTAACAAGCAGAATGTGTTATACGGGTCAATTATTTACCCTTACTTATGTCGTCTTCAGCTTGAAAAATTAAGAGCTCTCAACGTCTCCAAGTATAGTATAGGTATCTCAACCTCTTCCTCTCTCGCCTCGTGTGTCTCGGCGGGAAAGAAAACAATAGAGTTGTAGAAATATGACGGCGTGAATCGTAACCGTTTTGTCTCCAAGTAATAGGGCAAACCGGTGTATTGCGTGGTACACCCCGCATGATTTAATCGTAATAATTGGGTCTCATACTTTTTAATGTTAGGCTTACCAATATTTTATCGTTTTAATTTCACCGGCCTGATCTACTTTGTAGGCATAGAAAAGAAGGCTGTAAATCATTATGCAATGTTTCGTGTCGACTAGAATTTCGATGTGACATTTGGCGAAAATCATGCGCGGTCCTTTAACGAAGCCTTCAAACCTTTCACCTTCGTTTATGACCCTTTTTCTCTTTTTCCAAGAGCCCTTACGCTATTGCCTTCCCTTACTGCAAACTTGAATCTACATTTGGCGACCAAAGCACTGAAAACTTTCTATCAAAATTTATGACCTTTTCTAACGTTGAAAGTCTTTGACTATTTTATTATATTGTCTTGTTTCGTTTCACTCTATCCCTGGAAACTTTTCTCCACGTTCCTCTTAAGGCAGACCTAATGTATCACGATCCTTAGTCCAACCCCTAAGAGTAAGCTCCAAAATTCCAAAAAAGTGGAATACCCTAAATTTCGAATTGTCTTAATTTCGGCATACTAAGATCTCAAATTAAAAAATGCCAAAAGTACAAGGCTCTAAATATCAGAGCTGCAAAAAAGAAAGCTCCCAAAGTTCCAAAATCACGCTGGCATGATATTCGAAGAGTTCGACGTTTTAAACAACAAATTATCGAACGTTGTGGTAAAATCCCAAATCATTAATATGCATGTGTGTACTAAGTGAATTTGATGGAATCGATGCAAAGACGATTCGGAATTTTGCTATTTTTGCGTTTTTGCACAGCTATGGTCATTCAGAAATCTGCGCATTCTATATTTTGAACCTATGGTATTTGGCTGTTCAAACAGCTGTTCATTTAGTACGTAAAGAGATCGGGATTCGGTATTTTTAGAGCTCTATTTTTCGGAACCCTGCACATTGTATTGTTTCCACTTCCAGGGTTTTTGAGGTTTCAGAATTCTCTACTTCAAAAGATCATGTGCGATTAAAAAATATGTTTTATAATTTCTTAATGATTGCACAGTTATTCGCACGCTACTTGTGTGATATAAAATATTGTTAATTGAAAAAAATTAACGTATTTATAGCGATTTTCCGATAAATTTTTTCGTGTTACAACAGGTGCCATTTGTAACATTTACAGCTACGTCTTTCTTCGATTGTTAACAATAGTGGAGGTTACATTTTTGAAACGATATAAGTAATATCACCACGAATAAAAATCAATGCACCCAGAAAAACGTGTCAGTTATAAACAGCAAATTGCATGCGAGCAACAATATGTTTTTCAAACAGTTACAATCAACATGGGTCCCCCCCCTAGAAACTATCTACTTGATATCCGATCTTCGACGAAAGCCGTATAACCTGGAGGGAAAGGAGGAATGATCCAGATAAAGTTACAGGTCGAAGATGAATTGACGAGACTCCGATCCTTGGCACTACTCAATAATTAATTTCACCTTCCGTGAGACTCTCAACTTCAGCCCCCTTCATGACGCAGTTATGTTTCATGCATGTGCATGAAACAGTTCGAGAGTTGAGTTTGAGCTTCATGAGTTCTTCGCACAGTTACGAGGAGGCGGTACTCCGAACTTTATTCCGCTGGTATATGACAGGATCATTAATAACGCTGAAGTCGAAGAAGTCAAGTGACAGGGTCTGTTGGCGTTGAGTCGTTAATTTTTTTCTCCCTTAGAGTCAAAGAGCCTTACCACAAAGCACGTGCATCTAGGATCCCACTTACCTTCGATCGGTGTACACTCAGAGTCGACCAAAGTATTGGCATCGACGTACCGCCTTATATCCGGCTGGTAGGCGCAGAAATGGAATGGAAATAGAACTCAGCGGTGCAGGTAGAATGATGGCGTGCACGAAATTGCTCCGGAGCTAAGGCTCTCGACGGTTTTTTTTTTTTTTTTTTTTTTTTTCTAACAAGTTTCGCTTACGCAAACCCGATGATATTACCGCATCACTGTCGCATGACTGGCAGCTCCCAAAACCGATCTATACAATGATTTTAATTTTTTATCCTATCTACTACCAACGAACAATGGTTATCTGCTACCAAGATCTATCGAAAAATAACGTCTTACACGGCTACGGACATTAAAGTTACCAGGTGCATGTAGGTATTTCACAGCCGCACTGTTGGAACAAGTCTGGTTTGGAACTATTGGAATAAAACTTAGACCAAGCAGGTTAGGAATTTCAAGACCCGTGAGAAGCCGTTTTCTTATGCTCTTCGATTCACACGTTCAATTTCGTGAGAAAAAATGCCCGTTTCTTTGTGTGGAATGAGCAATGATTTCACTGAATTTATGACGAAATGTAAAATAAAAATTATGATGCACAAAATCAGGGATTACAAGATAAAAATTGAGTTAAAGAGTTTGTTCGTTAGTGAATCCACTTACAAGGTCGTAAGATTCACTTTGGCATCTGTTGATACATCGTAGCACATAAATACAACGCCTCCAACCATGGGTTGGTTATCTTCGATTCATCATCTTTCAAAGTTTGGCACACTTATTTTTTGACACCCCGTATATTCAAAGAAATACCAAACCAGCTCAAAAGCATACAGTCATAGTCCAAAACATTCATATAACGTACCATTCAATATATCGTCTGATTCCGAGTGATTGTTTCATGATTTCTGAGGTTAGGAATCAATTGGTGTAATCATACCAAATATCAAGGTTAGTATTTTCCACGGTGCCAAATTACACTCATCTACGTAACTAAGATTGGTCTTGGAGATATGTTCTTGACAATGAAATGCCGTCACTATCAATCGTTGTAAAAGGAAGTGTTGTGCACCGAGTGAGATTATCCTGCGTCATAAGTTTTATTGCAATAAACAAATAGACCAAGAAAAGTTAAGACCAATATTTTCAGATAGAATAAAAATGTTAATACCAGAGGTAAATCAATTTTTTCCTAGGCAACAAATAGATACACTTGTATACCGACCGTTAGTGACGTATTTTGAGTCGATTCACGAGGATGAAGTTAGTAACGTCACCGTAACGATGCATGTTCAGGAAAAATCGCTAATTCGCATCTTTACGACTTTCCAAAATTTAATAAACCGTTATAAACGAAATATACACTAATTCTGAAAAGCCAACTCTTTGAAAGTCACGGTAAAATTTTTTCTTCTCACATATCGTTAGGTTAACGTTACTAACTTCAGCCTCGTGTCAATTCCGGCTCACAGAAGGCGGGCAGAACGTACTTGTCGATAAAAGAGACGTTGCTTCTGTACAATTTAATAAATACACAGTTATAGGCACAAGAATTCGGGCTCTGACTCGCGTGTAAACGAGTGAACCAGTGTAGCATAAGGCCAAGCTAGGTGCGTGTAATCCTACAGGGGGAAGAAACGACAGTCGCGCGAAACCGCCCTGCCGACCACCTTAACCACCTTGGCGAGTTAACCGCACGCTATCAACCAGCCAATTACACAACCCCCTAATAATTTAGCCACATACTGGGCCTTGCCTAGATTCAACCACGATAGAAGTAGCATTCACTGTTATACGGTGTCGAGTGGTGGAGAAGATACGGAGTTACCGAGGGACGAGGTGGTGGCTCCTCCATAGGCGATTGCCGGTACGCCCACCCGGTACTATTTGGGAGCCAGTAGCGAGCGCGGTTATGGGTCCACCGATATTATATGGCGGGGTTATAGCTTACACTAACAACGTCTGGCTAATGCATATTAGGCCCTATAATGATGGGTTACGGGACGTGGCACCAACTCAACTTTCTAATATCACTTTGACACGGTCGCGATGCACCTGCAACGCAATATGCTTGTATGTACGACCGAGCAGACAATGAGAAGCTCTCTGTCGTTTCCAAGCCTTCCAGAGAAATATACGACATCGCAAAGGTTTTCACATCAGGGTCGATCCATTGCGGTCAATGCGACAATGATAATTATTAGATACGAAAAGTGGTATCACATTTTTTCGTGGAATAAAAATATACCTATAGAATACCAGCGGTGTGTTTAATAGATCGATCGGGCGGTCATTCGACATCAGTTTATTTTGTTGATAATGAAAACCAGTTGCAGTGATATTCACAACTGTTTGATGTAGTGTAACATCCGCTTAATTCTCGACGTCCTGCAATGTAGTTTCATTTCATCATTCCATTGCTGTTGTCTGCTAAGTGTACTGTGTGAATGAAAATCTTTATCCCAGTGCGCAACGTCAATGCACCCACCATATCCTATGCGATTCATTTATACCCAAACGAGTTGCTATATACGCTGGAGGCTTACAGGGATTACCCTCTGTTCAGGGTTGACTTCCCACCTTTTTGACTCGTTGAAAAAGCGAGGATTATACTGACAGTGAGATCAAAGCTCAGTTTTATAGCTTATTATCGGACTAGCCGGTAGTATATAATTGGTTCGTACGTTTCATGACGGGGTTTTCGTACTTTATTTTTTCACTTGCTTGTTTGATATCCCATTCTCGTACCACGGATTAAGCGCCCAGTGATAAAGTCACTGCTTTTGATCTTTTTCTGAACCGAAATTAGCATGATGTCAAAATTTTACACATCCGTATAATTCGGTTTTATGCTATGGTAACCTAATACAATGTCAACTCATATCATGAGGGCACAGGTATGTAAACGTGACCTACTCGTACAAATGAATTGCAATTTCAAGTCATGACAATTTCCACGTTTATTATACTACAAAGTGGAGAACAAACATTAGGTTTTGTGGGTCAGTGAGGTACGTTAAAACATTTTTTGTCAAATTTTCAGCCCAAGGTGATAATACACTACAGAGTTTGCGTTACTTTAGATAATTGTAGTTCCGTTTGACCGAATTTGATCTAAAACTCCATTTTCTACTGATATCGAGTCCCAAGGATAAGAGTGAATACTTTTCGAAGAGTGAATGAAGACTGGTTAACTATTCGACGGAACAAAACGTTAGAGTTGTAGCTAAAAATTGCATTGATTGCTTCGTTTTTTATTGAAATACTTTTCAATTAATTTTGATCGTTCGAAACTTCATGAAGATTTTGCATTGCTGCAATTTAAAAACTAATGAAATCTAATATCGTTAAGTAATTCCTTTTATTTGCTAGTAACTGCAATGACATTCTCTACCCGAATGGAAGTAAAAAAAAAAAAAATCAATGCCACTATTAATTTTCGGATATAGTGGAACTGATTAAAAATTGCACTTTTCGGTAAAGCGTCTCATTGAAACATTTAAAAAACGCATTTCTCGTAATATCCTACACTTGCGCATGTATTTAATACCGGTTGTTGGGGATTCTGTTTAACTGCCTGAACGTTGTCCCGTAGAAATCTTAATTCGTTGTCACAGCGGGGGTACGGACGTGTAGGGTAGTCGTGAGAATGAAATTTTATCAGGGTTTGGTCAGGCGCCTGTGTTTTTGGGGTGAAGAGTGAGAGACGGGGGATGGGTAGAGGTAGGGGGCGGACCAAGACGAGCTGGCTCACGGTTTGATGGTTTTCCTGATTAAATTTCAACGCACTTTAGGTGGCTTAATAACACAATACAAGCCAGCGCCCCATAGCTCCAGTCCCATAGCGCCGCGCGTAATTAGATACTCGGAATGCGACCGACGGGTGTCAAAACATCTCGCAACGTGGTGCCTCGCCGTACGGAAAACAGGGTCCAACCTTTGCCCCACAGAATTATTAAAATGAAGTTTCTTTTTAAATTGTCGCCGGATGTACGACTTGGCTACAGCATTGCCGGCATCGCATCTCCTTACTTATACATGGGGCTCTATTTTCTGTACCAACTGAGTCCTTTTTCCACTAACCTATTTCACACTTTTTCTAACAATAAACCTTTCCAGTTCAAATTCTGACAACTGAAATTAGAATCCGACGACTTATGAAGGGTATCCAAAAGATAGACGCAAAAATTCTTCGGCGTCAATAGAGACCCGCATCTATGAATTGGTACCCAATTCTATACGGCGTGTCTTCAACAACGTGGCTCAGCAGACACGGAAGCAGAGGATTGCGTTGCTACGACTAAACTTGGAGGCGAATGTCCCGATTGTAACAGGACGAGGCATCGCAGCGCCACAGTGTACAGTGCAGTAGGCAAGAGCAGAGAAGCGCGGTTGGTTGTGTCATGAGAAACATGACGGTGGGTGGTCTCCGATTAATTTGATCCCTCGCACACAACGTAATGGCCTGCACCGAGATCCAAGGCGATGTTTGCGGCAGTGCTAATCACCGCCTGCTGATGACTGCAGCAAGGACATAGTTTGATGAGAAATAACGAAGAAGAAATGCGCTGCGGCGGTAGAACGAAGTTTCTGAATGCAATGTATTTGCACGCGATCCACGACTATAGAACTAGGAAGCTATCGAACACAATGAGAAAGAAAGGCACTGTTCGTTCGTGACAAACGAACGCGGGTTGCGATTCGGAAACGGACTTGATGTAGTACAGTACGGTTTGTTGATAACTCAATTCTACCGTAATTTATGGCCATCAAACGCCACGATGCTTGTTCCTAAGTAAAAGTAAAAATTAGCCAAAGGAGAACCACAAAAAATGACCGTCAAAATTACCGTGAATTTCGAAAATGACGAATCAGAAGTTTTAATTTTCTCAATTTATCGAAACGACTTTGCAGTAAATGCACATTGCGCAGTTTGCAGTTGCGATATTCTGTGAGGTTTTCGGATCATACGGTCCGCATTGATTCGAATCGCGCAAAAAAAAATGCGATTATTAAAATCGCCATATCAATTGATGCAAAGTTCTTCGAAATTGAACTTCGTTTTCACCCTACACAAAGACCACGGTTTTATTCCATGAATGACCAAACTTTTTAATGTGAAATTCGAATCCATGATTAGAATCAGCTAGAGAATTATTCAAATTATTTTTGCATCCTGTATGGATGCAGAGTTACGGTATAAGAATGACTGTGCAAGGTGACATCAGCTTTGTTAAATAACCAAACAAACAACCACCTTACCTGATAATATCACTCTGACGTGACGGTGGACGATTAGAATCGAGTTATACATAATACCCTACTTGAAAATGAGCTGTGATTTGAAAACAAACAAAACAAAATGAAAAAAAAAGTCAAACAAAAAACCTACAAATTTCAGAAGCACGACGTGCGATAGTTTTCCAGATAACTTGCTTTGAAATTATTTCTCCAGCAGCCAAAACATGTAATGTGTCAAACGATAAAACGGAAGAAAGAAACACAATATACTCGTATGTTCGACGAAAAGAAAGTACGAAACACAGGTTTGGATAGCGATCGTAAAACGTGCAGAAAGAGTAATGCTACAGAGAGAGAAAAAAAAATCAAACAACGGCATCCCTTTGAAAAACAAGGATTGTTTTTTAATTGGAGCATTTTTTTCAATTTGTTCGGTGCTACGTACGTTCGAAAACTGGAGCTTACTTCTTCTGACGAGATAACATATTCCTCTATGCCTATATATTACATAATAGCACACTTCACCTATCCCGTGTGTTCTGCAAACGTGATGAGTCGATAGAAAAATTACTGCACGTAGATTATTACAGCATGTGCCCAAAACGGCCGGAGATTGGAACACCTAAAAACGTAATACAATTTTCAAAAACGGTAGTCATGAAAGTGAACGACAAATGAGAAAGAAAAACTTTTTTTCAACAGAAAAAGCCGTCTTGTTTTGGAAACGTTGATGTACGCCTACTTTGGCAAAACAGTTGCGAGCCTTAGCAGTAGAGGAAAGGGGGGTTAAGATCGAATTAAGGCCCGGTTCAGTCGTTTTATCTACAAGATAAATTTCATCTCCTAGTTTTATATTTTATTCGACGCTCTGATTGGCAGCTAAGGAATTTAACGATAACATAAAATTCATCTGGAATCCGAAACAACTTGTCTTTTACAGCTGTGTCATAAACTACCATTTCTAAAATTCTCTGAATACTGCAATCAATATTAGGATAGTGCAATTTTTATTCATTTTGATTGTTTAGTACAATTTTAGAAATCTACAATTCGACAAAATTTTATGTATCAACAGTATTCAATAATTAGAGTGTATTACACAGGCCTGCGGAATTTAACATTTAATTTCCCCTTAAAATAATAATGCATTTTTTTAGGTATTTGGGTATGTTGAATTAAAATATAGCGCTAAAATATGCATATTTACAGATTTTTGAACAATTTCTATGAAAAAATCAAATGTAATGAATTTATATATAACTGAATGTTCAGTTATAAAATGAACAGCATAAGGTTTAAAAAAGACTTGAGAGACTAGATAAATCAGAAAGACTTATGATACATATCTATTTCTACTTTTTCCAAAACTCCCGTTCAATCTGTTTCTCGCGTAATTACGCAGCTCTGAATATGCTTAAAATCACCAAAAACAACAACTAGTGAGGGTAGATATGCCGAAAGAAATTTTTGGTAGATTCAAATAAATGCGGTCTCACCTGATGACGAAAATTGTTGTTTTCACCACTTTTTTCAGTCAAATAACATTTCTCTGAATCTACAAACCTTATTTATCACTGTATTTCGTGAAGTCAACATTGAACACATATCAAAACTTCAACTAAATTTTGCACGTATTACTTCGTTTGTGTTAACGATAGATTGGTCAAGACAAGTTCACTGCGTAAAACATAAAGTTACCAATGTTCAAGAGGAATGTGTAAGAAGAAAATGAAAAAGAATAAAAAAAAAAAAAAATACCAAGTCCCACCTCGTCTGTAGTTAGCGATTGGTTCGACCCCTTCCAGGTGATATATTCCAGGAATAATTCTCCACCTAACGTTGTTCAATGTGGTAATGTCAAACCCATTATATTCGGGACATTATACGATCTGCAGATAGATGTGTGATATCCAAAAACAAGTGTCCAATGCCTACAGATGGCGTATCTCGTTGTTGGACAGTCACGCCTACTATACACAGACAGTACGACTCGGGCGAACAAACTTCGCAGCCTTTTTCTCTGGACCCAGGGGAAAACGTTATCAGTCGATCGCCCCTATACAAGCGACAGCAAAAAGACCTAATTACGTAAAAACAGGCTTATCTACCCTCTTTCCGAGTGTTTGTACATGGGATAGTTAACGCGTGGTCAAAGACGGGCATGAAATCGATTATGACTTCCGTTCTGTTCTACACACTTTCGATACGCTAATTTTAAATGTTACACGATGGATTAACCAAATGTAAAACTGTCTTCTCAATTTGTCTTCGGTCACATGTGAAGTTACATGGATGCACTTGAAGTAACGTGACTTATGGATGAAGACGTAAATTGGATACACATAGGTCAGGGAGCTTCGTTTGAATCATTGTGGAATCATTCGAATCCTTAGAATTAATGTAGTTATTGGAAAGGACACGAAAGGACACAGTATAAGAAAGTTGGGAAAATAAGTATATCGGATAAAAGACAAGTCTCTTATAGTGATGAACAGTTTGTCTCATACAACCATTCTTTTGGCTATGTTGTCTCCTACCCCGAATACGTCACATCCAGTTAAACTAACTTAAAGTAATTTGAACACCTTGAAAGTTACTAAAAGTCTTGCATCCTTCACGAAGACGTAGTATTAACCGTATAATGGTCAAAACCGTCAAGTGTCACATTTACATTTGCGACGAGAAGTCGGAATGAGCATAAATGTGAACAAACTGCAGTACACCGCCCTAGTAATGCTGATGTTTCTAGTGTTTCTAATTTCCTTAACAAAATGACCCACTGGGTCGTGAATTAGAAGCCGCTTCACCAGGTGCAGATAGACGCTTGCATAATACACATCCAGAGAGAAGGTGTATCCTACACTCTGTACCCCCTGCGTCTTTCCAGTCTTGTTACGTGGAAGACAGGCGGGCGTGATGTGCAGGGTTTAAAAGCTTACTCTCAAATTTCACGTCAATCAACCAGCAACGGATAATCTACCGCAATATCTCTTTTCGCGCCCGCAGCTTTGAGGATGGTGGTGGCGGTAACGAGGTTGGAGGATGAAATAAATATCAAGCCAGCTTAGACGATCCTTTAATAACATTTAATAATAATGCCTACCTGCACCGCCAGCTATATGTTACGTGGGCAATGATACGGATTAAACCTTTCAGCCGGTTCACGTCCGAATCAATTCACGAGGTGGAAAGGCGTCAACACTGTACGGGTTATACCGTATTCAGACTCAACCCCCCGCAAACGCCAAATTACGATCTACGCCTGATTTACTTCCAAAATATCCAGCTTCTGGCTATAGACAGAGACACGTCGAAACGTTTTGTATTGCGGCTGCATATTGACCTGCGTTAATGCGGTTCGAAAACTAAACCAGATTATATTCGCTATATATATATAATATCTATGCAGGATGTATTTTGAGCAAGTCTTTCATTTTTGTTTCTAGTGTAGTTCGATAAATAAAATTTTTTACCGGAATATTTGCGAGAATAGTAGATTTCAGATTAGCTCTTCCTTTCCGTTTGTTCTAAATTATAATATGCTACAATCGACTTCCTGAGTAGTATTGCGATTTAAACACCGGTCACCCCTACACGCCCGTCATTCGTGGTTAACCTCAGGTATTGACGAATCTGTACTATGTGCAATCTGAGTGAACGTACACCATGGCACAAGTCGAGTTCTCCCGTGCTTGTGATGGTTTGTAGCCACCCCGTAGATTGGAGCTCGTGCGGTGGTGGATAGTCGACCATTGGGTTGAGCACGGTGTTCGACAGGGGATGGAATCAAGGAGTAAGCAGCACGTACAGTGGCAGCAGTACGGGCTTATTCTAGATCTGGACCGATAAGAGATAAGCTGTACACTGATTGTGGAAAACAGAATCCTTACCTTTTGCAGAGGGCGAGGTATAGGTGCATTGCTTACTATGGAGAGTGAAACCGGGTTCGGTAAGAATGAAGGTGTTAAATCAGCACGGCGCACGGTAGTAAAGTGGTTGTATAAAGAAAAGTGGCCAAAGGGGGAGAGTGGCTGTATTTAGGAGGCCCCCGGCTACCGTTGTATTGATTATATTGTACTCGGTTAAGTGATAAACTAGTAAAGATAAGGATATATTTAGTGGAGGGTAGCTTTAGAACTTTATTGGAGAGTCACTACTTGGCACTCCCATGGGGTGTCCCGTTCGCAGCCTGCGCATTAATGCTTGATCCAAACAGCTTACAGCTTGGAAACAAATACCAGTAACGGAAAAAATAAAGGGAGTAACTGACCGTGAAGACGTCACAGGCACTGGTAATGCATCATGAAAGCATTTGTAACTTTTCTGTGCTGATCATGGTCATTCGAGGAGAAGAATATACTTTCTTGACACACTAGGTGTGGTGTGAATGAATCATGACGTGTAATTACGACGATCGCTGTAAGATATGTTCACTCAAAAGGAAGTACAGAAAGACGAGGATGAAGTTAATAACGTTACCGTAACGATGCGTGTTCAGGAGAAATCGCCAATTCACATCTTAATGACTTTGCAAAATTTAGTAAACCATTACAATTAAAATACATATTAATTCTGAAAAGCTAAATCGTTGGGTGTCATCCTAAAATTACCTATTGATAATTATTTCTCCTGATGTATAGTTACGTTAACGTTACTAATTTCAGCCTCGTACAAAAAAAAGAAACGAATACATAGAGAACTGAGAGGTAAGGAAACGGTTAAGAGTAAGAAAAGAAGAAGCTTAGTGATAAATTTTCAGGAAATAAATATCCAGCTTCGCGTACAAAAATCTGTAAGATTTAATTAGCTGGGATTTGATACTATGCTGGCAGAAAATGAACCGGCGGATGATCTAAATAATTTAAATGTTTTGTGTACTATATTGCATTCTGATTATTTGAACACGTGATTTATTTCGAAAATTTATAACAGAATGAAAAACCGGAGTTCTGGGGCACCATTTTTTTTAGCTTCATTTGTAAATTTATCCAAACATCCCATAGTAAAATATTTCAAGTTAGTTCGTTCATCTGCAAATAGAACGCTCGGCATAGTTTCTCAAAATACCCCAGTTTTCTTTCACTTCAAGCTCATAACTTGTTTTTCATCACAAAAAAGTTTATAATTTGCACATACTTGTTCTCACATCAAGGTGATCAAACAATGCCATTCCGATTAGGGAAAGGCGAAGAAAACTCGACTCAACTGAGAAAAAATAGTTGACTCCGAAGTGGAAGAAACCACAATGATCTTTTGACAGCATTCGAGCCTTTTGTCAAGTAGCTACTATCCAGCATGGATGAAACAAGACGACTAATCCTCATTCGATGAAGGTATCTCGTACCTTAAATCATATTTTCCGTATCATTTTTATGGAGAATATGAAAAATGTGATGCGCGACCTTTCAATTTTACTATTAAGAGCTCAAATTTGAACAGGCGTACATTTTTATACCCAAATCGAACTTTTGAACCTGTTTGGAAGAAAAAAAAAAAAAATCTTTTCGAAACACCCTAGTACTCAGGGATTTCAAAATGAACGTCTCATTTTTGGAACAGAGAAAAAAATCTTCTCAGCATTCCGAAGAAGGCACGCGTACCTATGTGAATCGACAGAGGAGGGAGAGATTTGGTTGACGAGAGTCACTCTGGGGTCGAAGGGACTTTTCCAGGAGTCCTGAAGAATCACGCGAGCTCGCGCAGAGCGGAAAGGGGGCGGAGAGGAATGCGTGTATTCGTGTTCCAGGACTGGTTTTCCCTAGCCCTTCTGTTCGGAGCCTCATCCCCGTCCTCGTGCTCGAGACCGTGTGGGGTCAGGCAACCGTAAGACGGATGGGGGCACTTACCGGCTGACTAGACTCTCTCTTACCCCGCAGCCCCTTATTCCGGTGGGTTTTTAGTTGAAGCAGGTCACGATGCGGCCGGACGGGCGGGGCGGGAGGGACAGGTACTAGATCCAAACTGGTCCGAGGGTTGTAAGTACCGCGTAAGACTTTATACTCGTTCGTTCACCCGCCTTCGCGGATATCGCGGAAAAGCTCAGGTCCCTTCTCCTGGAACACGGAGCCTAGGGAAGAGGCAATTTAGTGCCAAGGCACTCCTACAGCAGCTCGACTCCTATCAATAAAATAGTCGAAAGAAGGAGGAGGAGTAAGCGCCGCGGCGTGTGCGGGCGGGGCGGAAGGGGGCAGCTATTACTCATTCCCTTTCAAGCCCTTTCTAGCCTTGTCGAGAGCTGATTCTTCCTTTCGCGAACTTTCGACCCAAGAATTTTTTTTCTAGCTTCTCTCTTCATTTTTTCGCCTCGTTATTTATGCACTGAGTCATTAAAAGATCATACCACCCGGAATTTGGAAAAACTGAAAGGTTGCACACCGGAATGGGTTCACTAATTATTTCATTTTTCCAGTTTATCATATCATACTCACAGTCTCGCATTCGAATCATTATCGCAAACGGTTCAAATGTTTCAAAATATGACACTGTGTGGGCTTCAGGTAGTGAAGGCGAGGCGTAAACTGACTTCCGATTCTAAGGGCTATGCAGAACGATTTTATCAGTTGGTAGCATGATGATTGACTTACAATTAGTAAGAGGTGCCAGCATTCATTGGGAAACGCATCAAGTCACCGAAGATACCGCAAAGCCGGCTGATGATTTCAGGGGACTTAAAGTGCGATTCGGGAACGTTACTTTTTTCGAACCCATTTCTGTGAATGGCACAATAAATTTTTAAACCGATAAGACGTTGTTGAAAATTAAAGCCATAAACGGTAACGAATGACGAGCGTCACGGACGAATAAATTCGATCTATTCGAGATCACTGTGTGATTTCTGTCTTATTGAGATTTTTTATTTTTTTGAGTCGAGTAATCTTCGCCGTCTCTCGCTGATAGGGCGGGCATTGCTTGAATACCTCAACGTGAGAGAAAGC
The DNA here is from genome assembly GCF_021155775.2 of Neodiprion pinetum. Classification (NCBI taxonomy): domain Eukaryota; kingdom Metazoa; phylum Arthropoda; class Insecta; order Hymenoptera; family Diprionidae; genus Neodiprion; species Neodiprion pinetum. The sequence goes on from NC_060233.1 coordinate 26,388,525, forward strand.
TCGTCGTCGTCGAAAATCGTTTTGGCGGGCTCGAAGAAGAGAATTGATTCCACGCATGACCACCTTTGTCTCCGTGACCCCTTCCGAACGACATTCCATTTCAGTGGACATACATTTCAAGAATTCATAACAAAAATTTTACTTATAAGATTTGTTCAAAGCATCACTTTTGTCAAAAGTACCAATACCAATTTGAAAAAAAAAAAAAATATCTTGAAGACTGATTTTCATGTACGTTTTCTATTGGAAAAAGTGCAGTTAAAGTAGACGAAAAACGATGCCTGTGATTTTTGTTTCCACTTCTAATTTTATAGGCCATTTAAAATAGTCACAAATGTCATGAAAAAAATATGTAAGCTCTGCACCTGTTAATGCCAAGTTATAAACTTAAAAAACATTACACGTTCACCGTAATAAACAGGCATATAACTTTTGATACAGTATCAAAATCAGATATCTTAGTTGCAAGATACAGAATCGAAATGCGTTCAAAGAAAAAAGGTCCACCTCTAGATTTAATTCAATTCTGAAAGCGTCAAGCTCACAAGGTTACACCGTAGTTTTTCTGGCCTTGAAAAAAATTTCGGTTCATATTTGATTCATCCGAATAATCATCCAAAACAACAATTTTTTGACAATGATTGAAAAAATTCAGAACTTTTTCAGTGCCTCAGACAGACGGTTTTTTTACTCGATATTCGCATAGTTGGTAATTGAGAGGAAAGAGGGAAAAATTGATTAAAATAAACTATCTCAGTAGAGAATATAATGGGAATAAATGTTATACCTGGTGAAATTTACACATACAAATTAGTATAAATTACAATTATCATGATTAAAATGTGGTATAATGATTTCCGTTAGCGGCAGCTAGAATTGTTCAATGTTAATGGAATATTTCTAGGCGTTTATTTATCCTGGTTGATAAAATTTTGTATTGGTTTCTATATTTATTATTCAAAGGTAGGAAACAACTTTTGTGTAAATTGGATTATTTTGATAATTCAACGGGCAAAATATTATTTCATTTCGTAAATGCGATCATTTTTGAAAAACTTTGCAAGTAGTCGAGTTAGTGAAGACTCTGACTAAATTAAGTGCTTATATATATATGTACACAATCTATGACTAATATTTTGCTTCGACGCGACAGAGTATAACAACAATAAATCAATACCAAAAGTTGGTTCACCGTGGGTTGAAAATAAAACCAACTTTTCATCATTTTTTTGTGTTATTCGTTATTTGTATTTCATGTATTTTTTCAATTTTTCTCTCGTTTGACTTTGTTTTATTTTCATCCTGTCATTTCAAAGGCTACTTGGCTCACTTGATACAGGTTCAAATGGGGCGACAGAGTCCCTATATACATCGCAAAATGTAGGCCCATGTCGGCAGCGGCGGCCGAGCAGAGCTGTGAAACAATGCCCGATATAAAAGAAACAAAAGCTTTAACCAACACTTGACGAAGTTACGAATGTATTCGTCAGAAAAAAAAAACTATAATAATATCAACAATAGCAGCAAAAATAAAAGTATAATTATTTTGTGCAAATCAAAACAGAAAATAGAAACACAAAAGAACCCTCGAATGACGACACGGCGCTCGAACGAACACATAAAATGTAATGCCAATAAGAGCTGCTGATTGATAATTGCGTCGAGTATAATTCCCGCTGCCCGGAGAGGTGAATTGACTCAAAGACAAATAAACAGTTTTTTTTTTTTTGATCGGCCAACCATTCGCGAGTAACATTATCACGTAGTAGCAGTCGAAGGAATTTTCATTTTTTATGTATAAATAAATATACAAAATGAATATTTTTTCCATTGCTTGGTTGGCAAGAAAGAGACTCGGAGGGCGAGTGGGATCTGGGACTTGAGATAAAATGGGTTCATTCGTCGTCGTCTTATTCACTGACATCGATTTTTTCTACCCTTTTCGCCCCGCGTTTTTCTTTTTCATTCTCTGTTATTTTCTCGGCTTAAGAGTGAAAGAAAAAATCTTTTGCTTCGAAAAAGATTAAAACTGAGATAATCCAGCCGTCTGTGCCACATCTTATCAAATAAAATCTCATGCATTACAAAACAATTTGAATCAAATATCATAGACGCACATGTATTCGCTGTTAATGTCCGTAAGTATTGCCATAAATTGGTAAGATTAGTTGATTCGTGAGATTTGTAAAGAATAAAAAAATCGCAGCGAGCACTTGTAGCGCTAGAAAAACACGCTTGGTATACAATATTCATACCGAGTGGTAGCGGTTGAATTTAACAATTCAGTCCGTTTACCCTTAATTGAAGAACTACTCTTTCCAATTGTGATAAAAAATGAGAAGATTTAAAGACTGAGCGTTGACCGGAATTAAAAATTTCTCTCAGTGTACACTTCCTTTATACGATACCGACATATCGCGGTAAAACTTGACCCGGGCAGAGAAGTGTATGTTTATAAAATGATCGATACGAATGTTGGTAAGTTCTTGAGAGCTTGCCAAACAAATGGCGTTGGTAGAACGTACGGCGTGCATTTCATGCAGGGTATTAAATTCAGCCCGTTATTCGATATGCGCGTATAGGTGGCACAACGCCGGGTTGGCATACCCTCAGGCTTGGGACCGGCCGACCACTCACCTACATTTTTGAGTATCAAACCCCACCGACGCGAGCTGCCTACCCCTGCCCTCCGGGGGAATTTTGCCAAGCGATATAGAATCCCAGCCGAGTGACGCGTGCCCTATCATATTCCCCGGTGTAAAAACGCTCGGCTATTTATGTCGGCTGACGTAACGACCATCCAATGCACCACGCCCCCATTATGCGATACCCACCCTTTCTACCCAGCCCTGCGTCGTCGCACGCGCCGCTTGTTCATCCCAGCTATACCGCGAAATTTACCTCAGATTTCAGATACCAAAATGAATAATACCAACGCTTCGCTTCACCCGTTGGGGTCCCGCGCTTTACCTTCTTTAGGGATTGGCAATTTTCTGGTTTCAACGTGAGAACAAAATTGATTAGGTATACCAGTTTCGAGTCGGTACACTGAGAAAAATTTCATTTGTCACGGTAGCTAGAAAATATTGAGTAAAACAGGTATCGTTGAAAAAACTGTTTGAATATTGTTGGAATTACGAAAAACGAGGTACGCGTAACCATTTTGCACTATCGTCGATACTTTTTTGGTAATTGCAACGCAAAATCAGTTTCTTCGATTTACTCTACTTTTTTAGTTAAATAAGGCTTTAACGTCAATTTATCGTTGGACAAGCATTAAATTTTCGCAACAGTTACAAGAAAATATAGTAAAAGTGAATATTAGGCTTTCTGGCAACAGCTACAAAACCAATTTTCACTTTGCACCTGGAACTATATTTTTCGATTGTGGTAAAAATTGAAAATAGTCAAGGACTGAGCGAAAACCGGTAGGTACTAAAAATTTCTCTCCGGGTAGAATCTTGAAGCTAGTCGAAGGACGGTCGCTCCACCTTTATGTCAGTGTTCCAACTTTTTTCCCAATTCTTTATGTCCAGAAAAAAAAAACCATTTTTTCTTGATGCTCGTATAAGAGCATTTTAATCAGGTCAGATAAATATATCAATCATGTATACATAGTAGTGATAACGATAACTTTGCGTACGGGCAGAGAAGATAGATCGCTATTTATTTTTCAAAAACTCGCAAGCCCGACAACGACACTAAAATCTACAATCCGTGGCTATACTGAATTCGGTCAATTGTGCAAACCTGAGGTTCGAGCAAACCTGAAATTAGGTTGCAGCGCGGACTAATTTGAGGCGCGTCAGCAAACGCGGCAAAACAATAAAGCTTATATAGTGGAGTGATCCTGGCTCGGTGCGCCGACATATATTCTTCCAACAACCCACCACCGCCAGGACGACACGAGTTGGAAACGTCCGTCGGCCGGTATTTTGGTAGTTTAATAACAGTAGAGGAGGAGCAGAGAGAAAGAGGCACCTGCGGCTAATTTCTAACAATAACCTGAGTTTAATAACCGCCATGAGGGAAGAATTCGTGTACCAGGAGAAACCCGCTGACAACTAGTTCCTAGGTAGGCTCAATGTTGAGTTAAGAACGTAGGATTTCGCTGCTGGTTACGAATATTTCGAGATCGTAGTCATCTGTCGGTAATCAGATGAGGGTAAAACGGAAAAAGTCGAGTATTACAAATTAATCTTTAGACCGTATGGTCCTAGAGCATTGTGAGGAGTAAAAACGCATATGCATGTTACCAAGTGGGTCTATCACGTAACCTGCAGACGCTGCGTCTTAATGCTGTTACACTTTCTACGTGAGTTTGCTTTTCTCTCTTTGCTCTCATTCTTTCCCAGAATGAAATCTTCAGCTACTGGATTACATGAAATTAGATTAGATGGCCGTAGTACCTGAACATGAGCTGAGAGGAAATTGAATCATACAAGTATTACTTGAAGCGTAGAGATCAAGAACTAATTCTCTTATTCCAAGACAATGTTAAACTCGTGAAAATCGGATGGCTGAATATCGATTCGACGATTGTCCAATGGGTCAACTAAGTTTACAGTAATTTCAACTTGAGACGCAAAATTACAATCGCTAAGATGCGTTGTCGGGGGAATAATTGCCAGCCTCGATGAGCCAGCCGAAAGTGATATTTTGGAGTTATCAAGTAGAGTGTTAAATTTTAACAGATACTCTTGACTCGAAACATGAGTATTTTCACCGAAACGGTATTTCTCTTTCATTTTAGCATCAATGACTTTGTCACGATTCCTGTTGGAAGAGAAGGCTTCCTGCATCATACGAAGGGGACGTATTACGAACACGCACGGGAGGCAGTGTCGACGAAGCATCCGGGTTACGAGGTTTTTGAGGTAGCCGGTTGACGACATTGTCCACTAAACCGCGTGACCACCGTAGCCAGAGGCTCAATATTGGATGCAGTGAGGCCGGTGTACCGGTTGCTGCAGGTGAACGGGGATGAATGGGGACGGATATGGTTGGAGAGAAGCGAGGTACGAGGAGGCAGAGAATCGCGTCACTAGCCACCCGAGCTTTAATGACTTTAATCATCTCCCAATGACGTGTATGTTCGATGCGATCGCGTATACCTCACGCTGATGAATAACACCGCGAAACATCGAACTGCATCCTACCACGTTATATACGTGCCTACACGGGTGCTGATTAGTAGTTAACTTCGCAGTGTATGAAACGAAGAGAAGGTCGCGCGTAGTGGAAAGTAGAATCAATTGCATGATTTTTGATATTTTACCGATTTATCGGACGACTAGTGCGAAAAAATTACTATGTGGAATAATATTTGAAACGAAATTGAAGGCGTTCAGTGTACCCTGTGGTGTTTCAATTATCACAACGTTCGAGTGCCAGTGATGCAAGTAGCTTTTATCCAATCAATTTAGAAAAATTGTAACGTCTATCAAGGAACTGTCTTCGTTGGAGTGCGTCTTAATCAATCTTAATTTGATTAAGGTGTCATTTATCTGCACCCTGACTTTGTTTGCAGATATTGGGAGATGTAGAGTTTTCTTTTCAACCGTGGCTCCACTTGAATTAAGTCAGTCCGAAGTCTTGTCCGAATTACACCATCGATCGCTACAAAATGAATAAATGAAAGATGAAACACATTTACCGAACGTAACGAAATAACAGGAAAATCCACTTTATCGAGCTTTTTATCTTCCTTTTTTAGGTGACTGAGAGGAGGGAGGGCGCGGTGGACAGCCAAGGTGGCAAAGAGGGTCAAAACATAGACGGCATAATTGTATCTTGTTATCGCAATGCGAGGCTTATTGGACTGCGATAAGCTGAGAGCTGGGAAGCGGATCGAGGACAATGAAATACTCGACGGTAGGAAATTGAGCGGGAAAGCTGACCTCTTGAGAAAACCCCAATATACCGGCTACTGTGTATCATACTGAATAGGAGAAAATTGGCGGGGAACGGTTTCAGAACTGCCCAATTGATTTAACAACGCGATTTATTCAGTTACAAAGTTCTGAACTCTGTCCTCCGGCCAATGCTACAATCCTTACGCCCCGGAACACTAACAAGTATCAACTTTGTCACTGCTTGCGGAACATACACACAGACTGTGTTGCAGGGTATAGTTCAAAAACGCTCTCCACACTTACGCCTATTTACCAAGTCGAATCAAAAGGCCGTTCGATCGTTTGAAACGGAGCTTGATTGAAAAATATTCAAAACGAAAAAATATGCATCATAAGCCGAGTTTGGTAGCTGAAACTTGTGATGACCGGCATGCATGAGAATCCGAAAAAGCACGCAGTTGGAAGCTTAACCCACTAAGTTTTACTAATTTTTTTCAGCACTGAGAGAAATTATTAGTTCCGATTGCCGCTCGGTCCTTAACTATATTCATTTTGTACCACAATCGAAAAATATAGTTCTAGGGACAAAATGAAAATTAGTTTTTTAGCTGTTACCAGAAAGTCTAGTATCCGTTACTATTCTTTCTCATTACGATCACTGTTGCTATATTTTCTTGTTACGGTTGTAAAAATTTAATGCTTGTGCAACAATAAATTGACGTTGAGGCCTTGTTTAACTAAAAAACTAGAATAAAACAAACAAACTGATTTTGCGTTGCAATTACCAAAAAAGGATCGACGATAGCGCAAAATGGTTACGCGTACCACGTTTTTCGTAATTCCAACAATATTCAAACAGTTTTTTTTAACGATACCCGTTTTACTGAATTTTTATAGTTATTATAACAAATGAAATGTTTCTCAGTGAGTATGTACCAATAACCCCTATGCTGCACACCTCTTATGCATAACATTGGTCACACACCAGGTTCATCGGAGACCCCACATCAAAAACCATTGCGTAGAAACGAAGATATGTATTCAAACAACTTGAAAAAAATCTGGGATACTCTTTAACTGTTATATTTTAAGGCAAATGAATTATCTTTAGCAAAATGAAATTTTGAGTAAAAAAAAAAAAACAACATTCATGCAACGACAAAACACCGGAAAATTGATCTCATTCTACTCAATAAATCACAACTCATTGAATTTTCAATATTTTTAACTAAAAATTTATACAGATATATATTTAAGGAAAAAAACATGTACATACATACTACGGAATGAAGATAAGAATTTTTGGAAAAAGAATAAAATCAACGTTTCTTACGATATTTCATTATTTACCTCGGATCAAATCAGATTATTTTGGATGTTGTTCGTATGAAATTTACAGTTAACATCTCATGGGATTATTTTGTCCCGGTGTGAACCTTAAGGAATAATCGTACAAAGCTGCACCTTTGCATGATACATTACACTTTAGAATTTGAACCATACTGAAATATAAAGCAAATTTCAAAGGGGGTTGGCAACACAATGGAAAAAGTACGCAGGCGCAGCGATGTCGAAAATATACCCTGGGGACGATCAAGCGGGAGCGGATGAGGCAGAAAGGTGTAGATCCCGGGCAGGTTGTTCAGCGTATCCGCGTCCAAGTCCCCGACTCTCGTCCCCGCACCGCCAAGAGCCATGAGCCAAGAGGCATGAGCCAAGAGCCAAGAGACAAGAGCCGGTAAAACCATGAAGCGAAAGAAAGGCCGGACCTCAGCTCGTCGGTCTGCGATGCCTCCTCACCTAGTGTAGTTAATTAAAGGATGCCCGGGAGACAGTGACGGGACAACGCCATGCGGAAGAATATTTCTAAAGCTTCCTACATTTCACGAAAGGGCTTAATTTTGCCTCAATTCCAGCTGCCATTTGGCAATGGAAATCCCAATTACATTGAACAACGTATAATTTACGATATTTATAACGATATCCGTTGGGAAAAGAATTTTGCAAATCAACCGAGTAGTCTTCAAGTTTTTGGCGAACATCCGTGTAAATAAAAAAATTTTACGTAGTAATAAAAACTACGATCCTAAATGACAAGGAAAGTGTTCTCGAATTTGATGTTGGATTGATTCTAGTGTTGTTCAGATTCAGCTTCAGGGATCGGGATGAAACGATGTGCAGGCGTTTTTTTTTAGAATGTCTACAACGGAACAGTGCACAGTTCATTAAAATAAAGTAAGTAGTTTTCGTTCCAAGTCGAAATAAAGCCAGACACTTTAAAATTTTATCATCAGTCAGGGTGGCCGCAAGTTTTTGCGAAAAAAAATTCCATGACATTTCCAGGTTATCCAGAATCTAAGGCCCAGTTTTCCCTGACATTTCCCCGGTTCTAGTAAATTATCAAAACCTGAATTGTTCAGCTTATTAACTTTGTTCGGTTCAAATTAAATTCAAATTGAAGAAAAATATAATGTACAAGACAGTCGGTTTAAGCCAATTTGTTTTCTCTATGAAGTAAACTTGTTACCTCAAAAAATCATTTCCATTTCCCATGACGGAAAACTGATATTTTTAGTTTTTTACATGAACAAATTAAAAATCCCTTGACAGTTCCAGGTTTTCCATGACCCCTTTTATATACCCTGAAATTTTCAGGTTTTCAAGTTTTTCCAGGTGCGGTACCGCTCTGTCAGTAATATATATTTTTTTCAAAATTTTCCGAAACAACACGTTACTTTTATGATTAAGAAGAATGTCTTGTGAAAGGAGAATATGTGTATAAGTTTTCGTCAGCAAAAATGTCATGTTTTATCGAATTTTTATTCTAAATGAATAAGGTATCCTCGAATAAAGTTGAAATGATCGAAGAAGAGAAGCGCGCATATAAGGAAACTCTCGGAGCATTCTAATATTAGAATATTTATTACACGCGTTTCTTATCTCGGAAATTCGTTAAAGCTACATCTATAAGTCAGAATATTATAATAACATGCTAAAATATACAGTGCTTGAAGCTTTGAGAGAGTGCATATTTTTACCCTTCGTTTCATATGGACCATTTTATGAGGCAATGAAATATGAAACTTGAGGAATCAAGATCCAAAGTTATATAACATATTTCCTGAATTGATTGAAAAGAAGTTCGTAGCTGCATTACCTTTGGCTAAATTGGATACATACGGTAGTGACAAATTTCTCAAAAAAAGAAAGTAAAAAAATAGAAAGTCGTAACCAGGTCTGCTACCAATACAATAATTATCTACCACTCACAAAGTGAAGCAACATTACGGTACAAATATTAGCAGCTACTCAGGTTAAAAATTTCTAAATTTAAACAACAAGAAATGTCGGTGAGTTAGTTTTACTTGTATCGATGACACCGTGCACCCAAGTTAGCACACAGTTAAGAAAACGCATTCAACTTATGCGATGAAATTGTATATAATACAAAAAGAAGTGCTGAGTTTACAAAATTTGGTGTTATATTTATGTGTACATATATGTGAAGGGAGTGACGAGGTAAATGAATAAGAGAAGAATGAGAAGGACGATCGAACGTTGAAAAAAAAAAAACAAAAAACAAAACCACGGAAAGCCGCGAAGAAAGAGAATAAAAAAAAAAATAATGAGAGATAGCGGGAAAGTAAAAATGAAAAAGGTGTCGGATGTGAACAAATTTCCCCGGGATGAACGCGCGGTGAGAGGCAAACACTAGAGAATTTCTTAAAACACTTGTTAGCTTCATAATTTCACGGTTGACCTAGATATAAAGCGAGACTCGTCCGTTGTTGTTCCTAAGGCGAGAATGAAGCTTTTCTCTTCGGCACACATGCCTTCGTACCTATCCTAGCCAACTACTTCCCCTTCACCCACACCGATGTGTATACGACTCATTCTCGACGGGCTGCACCGTCGTCTACAGGCTGCACTGTCTAGCGGTTTAATTAAGGGCAACTAGAGCTTCGCGGCAGGGAATCGAGTTTCACTTGTACGTATAACCGGAAACGCAAGCAAAACCCTATACATAGGGTATTCCACGACAATTTAATACAGCCTTTTACTTTAAATGCATCATTTTCGATACGTTTTTTTACGACGTTGTTTCGAATAACTCAAACAGGCGGATTCACGGTTGTTACCTCAAACGTCATTCGTTTGTCAATTTTTCAAACCGACAATCGATCATACTGATGTTCCTCATTAAATCACCGAGGGCGTGGGTTTTATGGAATTAAAAAAATTGAAAGATTGAGATTAGAAGTCGATGAATAAGTATCGAAAAAAAAATGTAAGTGATACAGGAAAGGGAAAATGGATTAAAGAGAGGTGATCAAACTTAGTCGTGGTCGAATTTGACTAGAATGTACGGTATAATTTACTATTCTCAGTCTCGCATCATCAAATAACTTCCCGTGGATATTCCCACTCGGCTTTCTCCAGTCCATTTAATTATTTTTTTTTTTTTTGTGTGTGTGTGTTTTTGGTTTTTTTTTTTTTTTTTTGGCGACATCAGAAACCATTTTCTAAATCTACTTTGCATAAAGATCGAGGGATCTTTTCCACATAGAAAAAGAATTTTAGGGAATAGAAATTCAGACTAAGTGTGTATGTAAAGTTTTTCTCGACCTATCCTTATACGTTTACGAAGTTTTTTTGAACTACTGAATTCGTGTTAGAAAGAATGGAAAAAAAAAGTTTCGACAAATTTTGAATTCGCTAATGTATTCTTGTCACGTACGAAAGAATGAGTCTGAATAATGTTTGAATCGACTACTAGAATATGAATATAGAACCCTTTTAAATTAAACGAGAACTACCAGTACATAAATATTGCTGGAGGAGTAAATTTAAAAAAAAAAGATTTACGAAAACTCACGTGTTCATTTTTAAGGTTCAACCTGCAAACTTTCACAGTATTTCGAACTGGCAGTGAAAATACCAAGCATTCTACACTCGCATAATACAATCTGAGCCGAACTTTTTCGACTTTTCGACCCATGCCGTAAATTGACAAACCACTTGACTGCCCTTACTCAAAGTTATGCGGGTACGTGTAGTTTATGTTGTTTAGACTAGCATATTATTCACAAAAAACTAGACTCGTGTCCCCGATTTCATATATGCAAAATCAAGGCACCGCCCAAAAGGGTCACCTCATTTTCGTCGCATCAATATCGTTGCTTTTTATTTTACTTTGAATTTCGCAAGTCTCCCTTTGTATCATCTTCAACTTAACTGAACTGTTTCATAATCCAATTCACACACCAGTAACTTTTACATAATTGTCAAAATCAATATTTCCCAACATTTATCGGCGGTAGATTTAGATAACGCCACCAAGTATATGTCATAAAATGTTCGTTGAACTTCGCTATCTTTCCCTCTTTCTCTCACAGTTTATTCTATATCTTTATATATATATATATATATATATATATATATATGTATGTATATATGTATCGTCACACACAGCGTGCCTCTTGGCGATATGCAGGTTCTCGTTGGTCGGCTACAGTCAACGGAATGATATTTCGTACCGAGAGAATGATGAAGGCGAAACAGCGTTAGCGAAAGTGGATTGACCGTAAAACGAGAATAACGGGCGTTAGTTTCGAGTTTATTTCATTTGTACTTCATTCGACGAACGAATCGCGTTTCTTTGCCGGGATTGAAAGACGGATAGAAGGAGCAAAAAAAAAAAAAAAAGAAAGAGGAAAGGGGGAAGGAGAAGGAACCACCGATTTCCTGCAGCTATCTCTCGAATACTCTTCGATTCATTGTCTTTTTTTGTCTTTTTCCTTCTTATTTTCTCTTCTTAAGACACAATCTAGCTATTGGCAAGGGATAAAATTCTATTCTCCGACCTCGTTTTTTCGCTCTTCGTTGTCGTTGTCATCCTCGTCGTTTTACTCTTCCTTGGAACCGGATCCAATTGACATATGTACATACACGCGATATTCGATCACAAATAAATCGCGAACTCTCTCCTAATCTGTCCACCTTATATAAGTACTCGTTCTACCCTCCTTGTTCGTCACGATTCACCGTATTTTCAGCATACGCTGCTCGCTGCATTTCTAACGAAACGCTGTAATACCTCCAAGGTACCCAATAAAATTCCAGATATCCACCTGGTACTCAGAGCCATAAAATCACACTGACGTATCTTCCGGACATTTGTAATCCAGAATCATGTGCACAATAAACGATGTTGAAGCCGCATCTCACTGACGGTATCACGTCTGGTTGGCAACACTTAATTGTACAATATTCAAGCATGGAAGCTAATCCGTGCAATGAATAGGTTATCAATTTCAAACAGCGGATATCAAGGTTAGACTTTTTTTCCTTCAGTTTACGAATTATTCTGGATCTTCTATTTTACCTTAACAAGGAATTATTCGAACTGCATTACCGGCGGAATCAACATCGTAATAATATAATGAAGAGCCACAGTTGATTTTTTTTTTTTTTTTTTTTTGCGTTCCTGTTTATGTATCGAAAAACGGACATGATAGTCGGAACGTTCAGACTATTTTGCAAAAGGAAACATGTTAGGTCAAATTCTTCTTCTGACGACAGTATCTTGGAAATTTTTTTAAAAAGACTCAATTCCCAAAAATGAAAGAATTAATCAACGAATTCCTTATTAACAACAAAGCTTGAAAGTCTAAAAACTGGGGAATTTCCATACCTAATACATACAATAACATATCCAAATCGCAGCAAAATCAAACTTTCGGGAGCTGATCGTTGACCGATAATTAGTGGACTGGTCTACATACGAGGCCTCGATTTTTTACTGTTTTACGAAGACAATTTTTTCAAATTTTGCATCCGACTAAGTATCTGTGCAGAAAAGCCATATACACCGACGTGTGTCACTTATTTTAAAAAATCTTGACCTTTGTCTCAACATCTTTTTTAGAATCACGTACATAATTTGAAATTTCCGACATTTTAGATATTAAAAATAATCTAATTCAAATTTTTCAGCAAACAAGTGAGTTTTTGCACCATTTTGATCGAGCCAAAAACTGAATTTTGAAGTTGTAGAGTGATTAGCGAAATGATTGATGCCGATAATTATGGTTAACGGTAACAAGAAATTAATAGATGCTTTATTGAAACAGAGAACAAACGAGGTACCGAATTTACACGATTGATTGATGAGGGTACAGAAGGCAAAAGAATGAAGCTAGCTACTTGATGCGTATGTTACGAGAGCGCAACGAAGACTACTGAAAAAATATGAAAAAGTGTAGGCTCGCCCCCGACTCGAGGCTAATGTAAGGATCACGTCGCGCCATAAATGCCAGATGTAGGGAAATTCCAAGCGCGGTCAAACCCTTGACTCTCAGCTAGCGAGGCAAAGCCTGGACACTTGAAAGTTGTAAAAGACGTTCTGCAGAAAACGAAAAAATTAAGTAATGTTCTAAGAATTTTTTCGCCATCTTTGCTGGTGGCGAATGGCCGCCAGATGAATACGAAGAAAATTTATTTCTAACGAGAATAGCAAAAAAAAAAACTAAGAATCAGAGAAAAAGCTTTACGCGAACGTTGATTATGTGACTTAGAAAAATCGATCACCAAACAAAAACCTTGCTGTTTTTGGCTTGGTACGACGGCATGTTTCTGAATAACTGCCATATCTAGATCTCAAATTCACCGCTGAAACCTCGTTACACTGAGAGAAATTTTTAGTTCCGGTTACCGGTCAGTCCTTAAATATTTTCATTTTTTACCACAATCGAAAAATATAGTTCTAGGTAGAAAATGAAAATTAGTTTTCTAGCTGTTACCGGAAAGTCTAGTGTCCGTTACTATTCTTTCTCATTACGTTCACTGTTGGTACATTTTCTTGTAACTGTTGCGAAAATTCAATGCTCGCGCAACAATAAATTGACGTTAAAGCTTTGTTTAACTAAAAAAGTAGAGTAAACCTCACAAACTGATTTTGCGTTGCAATTACCAAAATACGATCGACGATAGCGCAAAATGGTTACGCGTACCTCGATTTTCGTAATTCCAACAATAGCCAAACAGTTTTTTAACGACACCTGTTTTACTGAATTTTTCCAGTTACTGTAACATATGAAATTTTTCTCAGTGTAGTGTGAAGTATTTGTTCTTGATTAGAACGATTTAAATTGATAAAAAATAAAAGGAACTCCACTTTCGACGGGAAGAAAAGGTTCTGCGTCATGCCTGCACAAAACAGTCTGTTTAAATAAATAATTACGTTCACTGACTCTGGCAGGTTGAACTACCGTCACTGCATTGTCACACACTTGGGATAGAATAGAAACACCGAAGCTGCATTCTATCACTTATCGGGGACTCGGGTAGATTATCTACGGTAGCTGCATCCCTTTACATCACTGGGCAACAGAGTGCCAAGCCTGTCGTGCCTAAACCGCAGAGTACGAGTTTTTCTAACTACAAACCAGGACGTGAGCCGTGGTTGTCCATCACACTCGGCATCCCCAAACAAACGTCATCGGACACGGATCACTCACGATCAGTGCTGTAGGCATTTATCTGTTTCACCGTTGATGTAACTGCTTGATCCTACTCGAACTTTATGGAAATAATCAAAGTTGTAGCGAGATAAGAGAAATAATTATTTGGTTAACGCTGAATTTTAATCAAACAGTTTGAATCCTAGCCCTCTGACTTCAAGCAATTTTACACACAAGATTATGCAAGAGAAATGATAGTAGCTGAATTTAAAATCTATCGACTAAGCTAACCTACGTTTCACGCTTATCGTTCACTCTGTTTAAGCTACGAGATTTCTATACTTTACAATTTTACCGAGTACAAAGATTCCGCTGATTCATCGCTTCGCGATTCTGACTAAAATTCATTTCAATGCAAGGTATGCGATATTTTCTAAGTGAGATTAATGAAGGAGAATCCAAATTATCGAACTGCCTCTCGATTAGTACAATCGATTATCAAAGTTAGTTGAGTGAGCGCTTTGCTGCACATTAAGAATGGCCAAACATAGACGATTTTTGATTGAATCGATTATTTTTTTCTCGATTAATCGAGTATAACAGATCATTTTTCAAACTCGATTAATCAACCGACTCGATTATCTTTCATCAATTACTATAATTGTCTTACTTACTAAGTACTTACTGTGACTATAAACCATCAAAAAACTTTTCCGCTATTAAGACTACATATCGAAATTTACCAAATTTTGGTTACACGTGCATGATTTCGAGAAAAAAAAATCGCAATAATCGATCAATCAATTAATTTTCACCGATTCAATCGAATCGTGTTCGATTATTTCTTTTTTTTTTTTTAAGTTTCATTTCTTTACTTGGAGTTTCGCCATAAAATAATTCGGAATTAGGCGCTTTCGGAACTTTTCAAATTCTAAACTTCGATCCCGCCCCTTTTGAACTCGATTAATCGATGAACTGATTATTTATAGCTTAGTGACCATCGTTACTACGCTGCTGAGCACTGGTCAGTCCGTGAATCTATACCGAAAATCCAGTTCGATCTGGTTTCATCGCTGCGCCGCCGCTGCTAACGTCGACGAAGGAAAAGGATTATCTCCTGGTAAGGCTGGGTTCGTCCGTCGCTTCGAGCCGAGCTTTGGTGATTACTTCCCTGTGTTGGTGCTGGCTATTTGTACATGTGCCAAGCTGTATAGCTGGACACGTTACAGTACATTAAGATGCAAATTTGATTTTCTGATAAAGATTAAAATATCACAGTCGCATACCAATTATTCAAAGATTCCGGACTAATCTCACTTTTAACCATCACCACAGTATTTATTACGATAGAAACGATACCTCTTTTACTGAATTTTTCTAGTTACTATGACAAATGAAATTTTTCCCAGTGCAGGCATCCGAAGGATTCGCATCTGTGATATCAGGTGTATAATAACATGCCGCGCCCCATTTCATGCTGCGGAATAAAATACAAAATGGCGATCAATGAGCTACGAATCACACGGTTAAAAATGGAATTCAATTAAGAGTGACGTAACAAGCGGCACAACCGTGGCACACAGTGTCGGTGTTCTCTGGTCTTTGATTAAAAATGCATAGGTCGAGCCAAGCCCGAAAAAGGTGAGTTGAGTTTTATCTCTGGCCCCAATTTAAGCGGCAACGGTTTGCCTCGAGAGCCGGTTACAAGATGACGGGTGAACAGGCCTATATTGCAGCCATAAGACGAGGGGATAAAGGATTTCGTTAGATCCATTCTGGAGACCCTCGGGTCGATCAGGGCCAACGGAATCTAGTTTAAATCTGAATTCAGATCCGGCTACGCGACGTTAGAAGCTGAAAGCAAACCGGAAGAGACGGACACGGACCTTGATAAGAATTTCTTAACCAGGAATGAATGAACGAGCTATCGAGAGTCAGGATCACCGTACAACCGGATGTCCCCGGCTGCAGTGAGCTGCTTTTCCACCGGGGGGTGAACCACCGTGTGTGCAAATTCAACGCGAATCCATCATTCGATTCGATTCGTTCTTCGAATGTACACACAGACGTACGTGTCCAAAATGACGCGTAAGCCCGCACTGTTCACCCTCAGGACAGGCGGCAGAAGCGAGGCAAGGCAACCCCAGCATGACATCTGTCAATCCCCTGGTTTTGGATTAGTACGAATACCTCCGCTCTGCACTGTATGTGAGGCCTGGCACACACTGAGAAAAATTTCATTTTTAATAGTAACTAAAAAAATTCGGTAAGACAGGTATCGTTAAAAAAACTGTTTGAATATTGTTGGAATTACGAAAAACGAGGTGCGCCTAACTATTTTGCGCTATTGTCGATCCTTTTTTAGTTAAATAAGGCCTTAACGTCAATTTATTCTTGCACAAGCATTACATTTTCGCAACAGTTACAAGAAAATATAGCAACAGTGATCGTGATGAGAAAGAATAGTAACGGATACTAGACTTTCTGGTAACACCTGGAAAACTAATTTTCATTTTTTACCTAGAACTAAATTTTTCAATTGTGGTAAAAAATCAAGATAGTTAAGGACTGAGCGATAACCGGAACTAAAAATTTCTCTTACTGCAGTCGGAGGAAAGAGTTTGTTACAATAAATGGACGTTATATTCTTACGGGAATGTCGAATTGTTGCTCCGTAAGATAAGCCTGCGGGTACAATTATTTGATGAGACTCATCGTTTGCAGTTCACAGAGAAATATAAAATCTCCTTTCGGAGAAATCTTGACGTTCTATGGAATTGGAGGTATTTATAAGATATTTCAAAAGAATTACTTCGCGTTGTGAATTTACGAACATGAGAAGTGTATTCTACTCTACATTATTTTACATACCACGATCCAACTTTGAATTTGGTTCATCACAACATTCTTCTCATGCTATCAAAGAGACGAATCAGTTTGTGATTGTAACAAGTCAAAATATACATGCAATTATTGTACCAGGAGCATAAAATGTACGGTATACACTGTTAAAAATTTCTGTATGGAACTTCCGACACTGTATTGTAAGTTTTACTCGGATATGGAAGAGTGAATTCACCATACATTTACTGTCTATTAAACTTACAAATATAATAAAATAACTACACAACTGAGTGAATTCAAATTACTTTGTTATATGTTTCCCATAAAGCTTCGTAAAATCAAAAATTCTCACAGTAAACTTGTGACAAATACACAGTAATTTATCTAGCTGCACCAAATTTGTAAATTTGTAACCTAATTTGGTAAATTGACAACTCTTTTGCACAGTAAATGTGTAGTAAATTGACAATCAGTTTTAAAAGTGTGTTTAATAAACAGAAGCGTTTAACAGTGTCTCTTTCATGTTACTATTCGGTACGCCTAACCTAACTTTGCGCTACCATTCAAATCTATGAAAGGCAGATTTTCACATCAAATTCTCATGCTAGAATACTTGATAATGATTTAACGAGAGTGGCGCGCATTAACAAGTATCTTTGAACCTCTAATATGAGAAATTCAACAACTTCAACTGCAACATATAAAATCTCCATATGTCCTCAGTTAGTGGCTCACATCTTAGATTACCCCAAATAACTGAGAATCAATAAATAAATCCGTAAGCAGCCTCGTGTCGTTAGTCAGATTTTATTTAACTCCTTGTCTTCAGTTTCGGCATGTTCGTGATTGAAATATGCTCTTTCTGTCTGCCGAACATAAATCACGATTGGGAATTCGTAATTTTCTGTTAACACAGTATACCTACATCAACTTATGTAAGATTCTGCTTTTTTCCAATATATTATCTGTCTTTCTTACGACACAGAGAATCAGACCTTCTGAATTCGAAGCGTAGTGTAGACTTGAGGACTGTCATGTTTGCGACGACGGAAATACATTCACTGTCAGTCAAAGAAAAAACGCCGGCAACAAGTTCCAAAGAAGATAATCCGATTTGTTATCGTCTACAGTACTGGAGTGCTAAATTTGTAGTTGAATAAAATACAGTTGGTTTTGGAAAAACTATATCAAAGTCTAATATATGAAAATATATCGACGTTTCCGATTTCGTCCAATTTCGCATGGAATCGTACACGAAACCAAAATTAATTATTTCCAAACCAATTATCCACGTATGTTCAACAATTCTGAAATATTTGAAACGTGAATTCTGCCAATATTGCAAGTTCGTTCACTGTGGTGATTATACGCCTGGATAGACGTCTAATTGCAGTGACTAACCGATCCTGAACGATTGTCAAATTATACCATAACCGAAAAAGGTACAAGGTACAATAAGCGTCAGTTAGTCGATTCGATTGAAGTCAATCTATAGTTATCACGGCACATGCAAAATATGAGAATATAAATATTGATTAGACTTGCTTTTTCGACTTTCTTCGCCACGAACATCGGGGTTGAACTGCATCCAATCGGTTGCGTACGTGGAGTTTTTGGCCATAATAAAAGAACTCCTAGTCAACGATTGTCTTACGCGCGACTCCAACTGGTTGCGAATCACGAATTCATGTAAGATTTATATCGCATCAACGTCGATGAAGACTGAGATGAAAGCAAGTAACATTCTCAAAATAACCGAAATGCGTACAGGTCAAGTGTCACTGTCAAATAGGTCAAAAAAATATGATAATTAACTGCAGCGATATGGTATCGCGCGGTTCGAAAAATAATGAGCAATAATGTGAATAAAAACACTGTGATAAAAAAATTTTCTCACAAAACCTCAATTAAAACACTTTTTTTCATCTGAGAACATCATTACTTTCAGTAGATACTGAAACAGAGCTTGGGCGACATCTGATAACCGAATTTGGTGTCGGTTTAGTCGATTGCGAACCGTACGTAGCCTCAAAATACCTTCCCTTCCTCGCGAAAAAAGTATGCATTCGTACCAGTGGCCCTATCGATGGTAATCTTTTCAATGGTTGATAAGATAAAGGATGTAGCATCTTCTTTCGGTCAACAATACGAAGTTGAAGCACCGTAGATATATTACCGATTGAGCTAAAGCACAGTTGGTAAGGTAGAGGGGATGAATCTCGTGAAAATGCCTACACGCCTCAAGATGCCTCAGGAATGCCGACAGTCGCGTTTTTCGTGTTCCTTATAATTTAACAAAGCCGTCTGACACGAAATAGATTTTTGGAACTGATTTGCAAGATGCTTAGTCGGTATGCGCATGTCGGTAACCAGGTAGGTACTCTGCCGTTTTTAGTATCACAAACGTAAATGGTACGGAACAATTTCTGAAGATGTGTAGTCGAAACCACACAAATTACAAATATCAACTGCTTCCGTGATATTAGTATGAAAGCGTACAGATCCGTTACCGACATGCATTTACCGTCCAGGTACCTAGAAAACTAGTTTCAAACATCAGGCTCCTCTCTGATTGACAACAAGCCAGGAAGCTGCAAGGGTGAAGTTGGTAAGGTAGAAATTCTCTCACGAGGGTTCAGGATAATGAATCGATAAAAGAATGGGAAGGGATTTTTAATACCACTGATGATAAAGATGACGAGCCTTATAGCCAAAACATGAAGAAAAAGTGGTCCTCCGATTAAAGCTTGCTAAATAAATTGGTCTACTTGTAATTATAAGCGTGTCAATCGTAAATTACATAATATTTTTCGAGGCCAATGAATTTGAACATGAATCAAGCTATAGCTTTGGCTGACTACTGCGATAGATTGAATTGTTTCACTTTAAATCACGCTCAGTATAGACGAAAGTTTTGATGCGCGTATGAGATAACTGGAGTTGTAACATTATTGTTTTCATCAGGCAATAGACACAGATAATTGTTCCATACAGCACAGAAAGTCCTTGAAACCATATCAGTTGTGTGATTTATATAAATCAGTGTTTGATAGACACGTTTGCCTGTGTTTAAAAGGGAAATTTTCCAGAAATTGAAGTTTCGATATCAGAACCACAATTCCAAGTTCATTTTACAGGTACCATACATAACTATACATAAAAGTTTCATTACCACCAATACCCAGGTCACTGGATAACATAACGAAGGTCATAAGTCAATCAGACATCTTAATGGGATAATGGTGAGTGACAAATTAGACATGAAATTAAAGGAAAAGAAACGTAAGAGCATGTTATACAAGTGGTAAATACGTACCAGGCTAGTTTCTTCTGTAGATTCTCAACAAACTTCTCGCTCACTGCAAATAAAGAATAGAAAACCAACATTATTGTCAGAATTATAACAGTAGGCCGACACCATATCAATATGTGATACAAAATATATTTAATTGAGATAAGGACAACATTTTCAAACTTCAAACCACAACACTTTTTTTTCAACCATGACCAATCAATATTTGCCCGCACTCCCTGTAGAACTGAGTTACTAATTGATTATTCTCGTGTTTTTTTCCCTTAAGTCAAAGAGTGGATGAAATATTGTAAAGCTCGAAGCCAAAGCAGCATAAATTGATTAAGAAAAAGTCGCTCACACCATGGCTCTCTAATTTAAAAGTATTCAAACAGTTTAAAAATTTGAATTGGGAGTACTGCAACAGTATTTGATTTTCAATTGTCGTAGTTCGTCATTTATATTATTATTTATAAATATCATTTATAAATAGGCTGTAACTAGCTTGCAGTAAATTTATGGTCATGACTTTACAGATTACTCCTTTCAGTATCTATTCAGATGTTGTCCGAACTAGTTTTAAAGTACACTCTGCATCCAGGTAAATTGCAACACGGAATTTATGAAGATTGATGCTGAATCTTTGAGCATGTTTTGCAAAGGGTAAAAAAACTGTGAAAAATATGACCAAGTTCTGAAAATTATTTTCGAGCAGTGGCTGCAAGAGCATCAATCATCGCTGAATGATTGAAACTACGAACAATTCACAACTGAATTTCATGCTATTCATAGCTGTATATTACATATACTGCAGCCATTTGATCGAAGGCACTATCTGAGCTTAAAACAACCAACCTTCACAAACTCTATGAAGGAGAATAAAAAAATAATGAATTTTCTCCATTATTATACCATATATTTCCATAAGCAAACAACCAAGTTGAGTGGAAATCTTTGGAAGATATGTATGTATTTAAAAATATAAAGTGAATATAGAGACAGTGAGAGAAATTTAGTGAATAGCGTAAAATGGGAAGGGGGGAATATGGAGAACAGTTTCTTACACATTTACATTGATCTGTATCGCGATCTTGTTCGTTGCATTTACATTAGGATACTGAAATTAAGAAGTCCAATGGTGAGCTATGACAGCCAGAATGATATGACAACCCATATGGAATATGTAAGAGAGAGATATGATAAAATAATCAGCAAGACGAGAACTCAGATAAGTCTGACATGAATCTCGATGTATTTACAAATCAAATATTATACCATCAAGAAGTGAAAACCTTTCTCCATTTCATTCTCTTCTCATTCCAATTTTATTCTCTGCCTGAATTTGAGGTCAACGATTATGTAAAATATGACTGACAATTAAAGACATTGTTACCGTACTATTGTTCATGAAATTGTTACATTCTGAATGGTACCAACGATAAAAAACAAAAGGCAGAAGCCAATAGTATAAAACTCTTCACAAATTGTATTACACCTTTTTCGTTATAATAAAAAAACAATAAAACTACACAGACAATACTGTTAGCCGGTGCATGATAAGAAAAAAAGTATGTTTCAGTGAATGACACAACATAAAGTACGTTTATCAGAAAGCTGTGAAAAATTTGTGTTTCAAGACAATCCCCAAACTCCAGAATCAACCTCAACTCCGAGATCAGTATTTGCTGCTTAGTTTCAAGAATACGAACAACCGACATTTGAAAACTGGCAAGAAATCTAGACCTAGCTCAAACTGCAAGATGCTAGATGCTAAATGCAGAGAAAAGCGTAGCCCAGGTAGATATTCCAAACTTCCAATGCAATGTAGAAGCAGGTTAGGTCACTTTAGGTTAGGTTACATTAACTGTCAAAGGTGAGAGGAGTCGCGTAGGGCAGTGTAGGGCCTGGAATACTAATTTATCGAGATCATGGGCCCGTAGGGCCGCTGCATCTGGTGCAGCTGCTTGCGGGAACGTAATATGTCGCTGCAGGAAAGTATTAGGTTAGGGCAGAGAGAAAAAGGGCCGAAGAGATGAAAACAAAGGAAGACTGAGCGCGTCTCGTTTGTTTACAACGGTTAGGTTGGTCGGTTCGGGCGACAGTAGAGAACGAGACTCACCGATTGTTGGTTGATGGGCCGAGGTTAGACCGGGGAAGGCAGGCGAGAAGAGTTTCACTTGTTTCCAGTTTCATAAGAGTGACAGACGACACTCGACGCGGCTATTTGGCCATCGCACACATTGCAAATTTCGTTGAGATGAGAGAAAAAATTGTTTACGAAAAATACACATGCAAAGACGCTCGCGGAAACGTCAGACCCAGCTCGACGTGACAGCATCGACACTAGGCGGCCATATTGTTTCTGTGCGTGTTGCCTGCCGCGTTTCTTGGCACGTGGCGCTAGGCTGCGAGTTTTTGCTGAAACTCGATACGAAATCTTCGTGACCGACCGCAGCCGGCTTCATCTGTTTTCACATCACCCTTTGATGTAACCGCTCTGAGCCATCGCCGTTCAAGAATGTAGCAGATCTGGTATGCGGTCTGTAGTACCGGCACGGATGAACGAAATACCGACAATGATGATGGGCCGTTTCGCATTTCACGTGTTAGAAAGAGAGGTTCGATCTGTTATTATCGGCCGAGTAACTTATCCACGCCCTCACTCATCGACAAACACCAAGAATTATCTGATGATAAGATACCGACGAACACTGTGCACATTTGAACTGACAGAAAATATTGCCCGGTGATGACTATTTTCTGAAAGATATGATTGCCAGTGATTTCTGAAACTACTTTTACCGGTGAATATTCAGGATTGCAAATGATTGTTGGTATCGTACTTAGTCAGCGATAAGGACTGACCCCCAAAGGGTTAACGATGCATCAAATAAACGTTTCGGTTAAAAGGCTTTCACCAAATAGGTATCGTAGTTTGGTACTATCACGTTTATTATTGCAATGTTTAGCTATTGGAATTGTGACAAGGTTTTATATTCTAGTGGGTTTTTTTTCCTTCCATGCTTATTTCTTCGTTTGTTTTTTTTGCTTATTTGTTCGTATTCCCGTGACGGTGAAAAATCATGACTCCATTGAAAAACGTTGCTCGCTAAGAAAATTTGTATGAAAAGTGAGCACATTCTAATATCTCGTCAATACATGGAAATACACGCAATTATTGAGAATCGTGTTTGAATTTGCCAGCTCTATATTACATTATGTTACCTTACCTCTAATTTTGAAATGATTTTCCAAGAACTGATCGAAGAACAATAAAAATAATAAGATGCTGTAGATGAATACGTTAGCATTAAAAAATTGTTGATTATCCGAATCAATTAAAAACAAATCAGAACATCAGAAAGTCAGAACAGTCATATGAAAAAACACGAGCCCAATTCGAAAGGTAAAAAAGGGTCAGATCCAGGTCCAAGTTGTATGGAATGCCTCATAAGTGTGGAAAAACGTGTAAGATAGACGTCAGACAGCACGGTAGAAACATGTTGATATCATCGCGACACTTCAATGGGGAAATCGTACAATTTATAAACTCGACTTCCGCGAAGTCTCTTGAGACTACTCGTGTGGTATTTAGATTTTTTACGACGCATTCTAAACAGAGTGGCATTTATACATATTGTGTTAAATTTTTATACAACCTTTACTGTACTGAAAAAGTTACTCCGGCTGTTGTACGAACTGAAATTATACAAAATGGTTAACGTTCACAAATAAACTATTGGACGACGTCAGATAACATGGGCTTTGGGAGCGTTCAAATATCAAATAACATTTTTTACGGCGGCAGGAGGAGGGGTTAAAAATGGCCATAGAAATCGTGATATTTGATCGGTCCATTCCAGTGGAGTAATAAATCTTCGATCGATGTGACAAGTGCAACTCGAAGGGTAAAGGCTTTGTTTCAAGTCAGTAGGCTGTAAAATTCTGGGCGTAAACAAGAGGCTGTAATACTTTTACTTTGTTTTACTTCCTATTAGTCCGTATAATTATTATTTCTGTAAAAGAAATTCAGATACCTGTGATATTTCGTTTAACGCACATTTATAGACTCCTGGAATGAACCATAGGTGCAAAAACCTCGTTTACGTATTAACAAAAAAAAAACGCAAATGTCTCTTGTGTGCGGCAGTTTTTGATAAAATAAATGTACGGCAATTTAACACTCTGTCTCTTGTATCTTCAACCTGCTATCTGGTTGATGTAACTATTTTGTACAGCAAGCAGCCACTCGGTTTACATACCCATTAGTTTATCTAGACAGAAAATTGAGGCAAATCGATCACTTTTATTATTGCAGCAACAGAATATTTTACACTGACTCTTCGAGCCTAAGTTTTTTTTTTTTTTTTTTCTTAGACTTCTACAGTTTTACGAAAAATGTGTAGAAAATACCAATTAATCGATCAAAATGAATTTCATTAATAAATCATGAAGAAAATAAATCAAACGGAATAAACGTTCGTGAGGAAAATATGAGGCAAAAAGAGTGAAAAATAGAATCGCTTATAATATCAGCTCTAATACCTGAGTGACGTCGGAAAGCTGTCTTT
This sequence comes from Neodiprion pinetum, assembly GCF_021155775.2. Lineage (NCBI taxonomy): Eukaryota > Metazoa > Arthropoda > Insecta > Hymenoptera > Diprionidae > Neodiprion > Neodiprion pinetum. The sequence goes on from NC_060233.1 coordinate 26,413,549, forward strand.
CTCTCTGCGAGTCATACTGTTTACACAAGGTAATTCTACCAGCTCTTCTGAATTTAAAATCAATGATTCTGTACACGAAGAGCAACGTTGTGAATCTTATTTGACTTTTTACGGGCTATACAGAGTATGACTACACAGTCCAACATGTTTTGACAAGACGGAATTTATTGCGATTTGTTCCTCCAGTCTTGTACATGATTTCGTGATTCGTTCCTCATATTAGATCTGCTGGTTTGCAGATCTAATAACGGTAATCATCAGAAATGAGCGCCGTGTGTGATTTTATCAAATATTATAATTTCGCACGTGATAGAATTTGTTGATATTTTCAACTGCGGTGAACTACCTCGTTAATGATTAATTTTTCTCATTTCAATGTAATCCTTAGATTGAAGGCTTCGCAAATGGAGCAAATGGTTTCGTCCGTCGCAAAGATGAGAGAAGCAGTCATTCAAATTGATCAAATTTATCAAATCAAATAAGGACGAATGGTGATACGATTTAAGACGATAGCAAACCTACGAAGCATGCAACGGACATCCAAGTTCAATCAGTATCAGAATTACAAGTACATCTTTGAAAGACTCGTGACAAAATGCTGGTATACCGGGACAATCTCTTGAAACTTGAAAATCAACTGCGCATGCGCGAGTTTTATCGGCTGTTCGTGCAAGCTGGCCATCTCGAGTTTCAGCTGTTAGACTGTTTCTGGCGGCGATGTAGTTGATACGAATTTTCGAGGTTAGAATCTCAAATAATTGAGGCAGTGACTCGGAAAGATTTGGGAAGCATTTGTTACTGGGCCGGAAAGTGGATTCTTCAAAGAATGGTCGGAATTCGATGCTTGTGCTATGAAAATTCAAACGTACACATTTTGTGTAGGTTGGCCCGCCTGCATCGCAGACAAGAACATCACCGCGGGAAGATTTCGCCGACCAATGAGATTGAATTAATTGGCGCATGCGCGGTTGATTTTCAAGTGTCAAGAGATTTTCCCGGTATACACACCCTGTCACAGCTGATCTTAGTTTTGGGGAAGGTTCATTGAAATCAGGAGCAATTTCTACGCAATTATTGAACATGAGAGCATAACGAATTCACAGACAACACGTGACACGCCTACTCGGCAGCTGAACTTCGGCTTAAAGCAGGAAGTGGGCGCGGCGTCCGCATTTTCTAATCAGAAGTCAGAACGGACCGTTGAATATGGAGTACGACATTTGAAATTTTATGCAAACTGGTACCCGTGTATAACGGGTGCGGAGGGGCAGCGCGGCTGTTTTAATACAAGGCATACCTAATCCCCGAAGCCGCTAGAAATTTCCAAGCTGCCAATATTCACGGGAAAACGTTACAACTTTCCAACTTTGACGGGGTGGAAAAGGGGAAACCGAATGGCAAAGAGACCCTGCGGCAGAGAGGAGCGACGAGGCGAGAGGGACGGACCCCGTGCCGAGGATGACATCCTCTTTGAACCTTCGTCACGTTGGCCAACTCGCAAACGAGCTCGTGTCTCGCGAATCTTTGCTTCAGATGCCGAGGGAAGAGCGACGAGGGACGCGGACGAAAGGCGCGAGGGACGTATACAAACCAAACATGCGTATGGGATATTTCCACTGATTTTACTCAGCTTTCAACCATCCCCATTCCCAATCCTGATCATGCAAATTTGGCACTCCATGGTACTTTTGTACAGCCCAAGTACTCGTAACAGTATTTTATATTTCTCGCATTTTGGAGGAAGCTGTTCGGACTCACTAGCGTCTTTGAGGGCCCAAGGGCTTCAAGTTTCGATGTCTAGGTGGCAAAAACAGTAAGTGACTTGAGAAAGAGAAGTGAAACATATATCGTCAATTTACGATATTCAGAGAAAGAGAACTCTGCAGTCTTCGCTGAGCTAGCTGGAAAATTCTAAGAACCAAAATTGAGGACTCTTCGTGTAGAAAAGACCAATTGGTAGTCAAGAAGGACCCTCTATCTTGCCCCTTTGTGTCCGTGAATAGGATCTACGTGTCACTTAGTATTTGAAAAACACTGTAGTCAGTTAGAACCAAACTAGTATCAGGTCAACATCAATTATCCATAGTAAACATTACGAATTATATACTTTATAAATTTTTTATGAAATTTCCTATTTAATTCAGATACCCATTAACCATCGAAACATTGAGAACTCATTGGGATTATGTGAATAGTACAATATTTGTCAATTGTAAACACTAATTAGTACAATGTGCCAGCCTCCGATACTATAATCAATTCTGTAAGATCGTGCGTCGATTACTAATAGTTACAGATCCTTCTTCTGCGGTGCGATTATTGCATAAAACTGAATTATTTTTGCAGATCTGTGTTCGGTATTGAATGTCGAATGGGGCTATTATAAATAGGCTTGAAGAATAGACAAAATAAGTGACACGGATATACATGAAAAAGTAATATTTTCCAAATTTCGATGATTTTTATGACTTTTTTACATCCTGTTACTCATAAATCATCAAATTCCGAAAGAACATTCCACTACGTAGCACCGTTTCGTATAGGTATAACCATTTTTTGTTAAAATGATGGGTTATATTCAACAGTTCTTACGATACTTACAATATTCTGATAAGATTACATTGTAGTTTTCTATAAAAGTGGAGATGACTTGACGAGCAGTCAGGAATTCATGTGATTCACCATCGTGATTACCTGTTTTGAGGCTAAAGTACTCATGAAAATTCTAGCCTCCACTTTCGATTCCAGAACAACAGAATAATCACGAAGCCTCAGGATTCGATAATTTCACCATGGCAGGTAATTCGAAATGGTCTTTATGTTGACTTTCAATATCATGCAAGGATAATGGTCCCAAATTCCGACCGTTTATCAATTCTCGTTCTATTTAAAACACGTGTGAAAATACAATTAAGTTCGATAAACGATATAATTTTACCTTTTACAACCTGTCACACTGTGTCTTTTCGATCGAACGAGCAGCTACAGACTTGTGAACAAAACGAGCTCTCGTTCATCGATGATAGGCGAAATACTGTGACATCCGTCGAGTTTTCATTAATTGAAGAGTATTTTACATTGGCAATATACATCCGAAAGATCGGCGAATGGCGCAAAGCCGAGTGAAATCAATTGGAATTACCCACGGATGCAAACACGCGTGAGAATGGACCACACACTCGGATGAAGAACCTGCAACTGGTGGCCAGAACTTGAACACGAACGTGGTAACGGGGGTGGATCGTGGCTCCAAATTGAGGATGCGGACCCATCGAGGGATGTTTGCGACTTTGATCAGTTGGAACCTACCCCAGTGCCTCACGGGCCGTCGAAATGGCGGAGAGATTTTTCCGGAATAGAATAAGAGAAATCGGATTCCTGGATCACCACGACGCTGATCCCGAGTCAAGTCAACCGTTCAAACGATTCTTCCGCGCTCAGCTACAACCGTATATATTTTCTGCAAACTTTTCGCAAACCCAGCAATATCTTCCAAATTCGTATACATACATATATATATATCCCTATGTGCCTTTTCGCGCAGCTGTGTACCAATTTTGGTGGATATCCGCCTGATTGGAGCCATGCAATGCCGCTGTTTGCAGAATGTCTTACAGATTTTTCGGAGAACCCTTGATCCCGAATCGTGCGTGAAAAGTGTAGAATATTAATCCAACGTTTGGCGAGAGAAACGTTGAGATCCTAGTTTGAGAGTGTGGCAAATTTCAAACGAACAATTATCCAACTCTCCGAATACCCAAATGCCAAGTGTGAAGCTGACCTGAGAAAAGTGTCGATTTGACTAAAACATTTGAACGTACAAAGAAAAGGTAATTATTTTGTCAGAGATTTTTTTTACCCCGTAGTCATCGTCTTTCGGTAAACCGAAATGTACGACTCGATTTGCTGAGTTCTTTTTTGTTGATAAAGCCATTCTTGGATTTTTCTTTACCAAGCCCTTGTACCAGCCATTCGTCGTGACACGATTGGTTCTCTCAGCGGGTTCTATTCGAATTTTTACCGTCGTCAAATCTGGCTTGAATCAAACTTGAAGTACAGTATTCCAGAGATACGGGAATGGTGAAAAATGAAAGGGAATAAATTGTGCACCTGAAGGTAGCAAAAACTATGCCGATCTCGTTTTTACTACAAGACGAATGACACGAGTAATGAGGCGCAGCCTGCGCGGCCGTTTCGCTTCACTCTCTACACGTACCGTTGTTTATTCTGCATTTGTTGGTGGATTCAGGATGTAGTTACATACGGCTGAATGCAAATACGCGGATCACCAACTAATGAGTTAGGTCGTTACGACATGTCAGTCACAGGTGCGATCGATCGAGAATAACTGGGGCGAGGGGATCTCTACTCAATGGATGAATCCGTATCAGTGTGTCACCGCCGGGCGTGGCGCAATTTAACTTGCTGCATGATCAGTCCGCCCCAAGTTTACGCCACCTTCCAACCAAACCTCCGGTTCAAAGCCGATGCATTACGCGTAGCTGACGAATTTTTAATCAGCCCGAGGAAAAACTTGTTGGCTACCATTTTTATTTTTTTTTCTCTTTTCTGGTTTTTCATTTTTAAGTCAACATTTACCATATTCCAACGAAAGCAAAAACTACCCTGAACAATCCCGAACAACCCTTAACTCACTTCCGTTATAGAAGTGTTACATATTTGATTAATCCCATCGATAGAATAAGCTAATATATTTCTCTCAAAATATTAAAGAATTGCATAATTTTCTGAACTTTTCAGTTTATTTGCAATAAGTAAAAATTGGAATAGACCATTTTTCATTATCAATAAATAATTCATGCTGCAATATACTGGAAGGTAATAACTAGAGTTAGCATCTAGAGTGAAGTCACTACAGGTACTCAAAACTTGAGAATTTCCGCTTCTGAAAATCTTTTTTTGAACAATATATTCGAAATATACGTTCGTAATATATCTTCAACGTTTTAAACAAGACTGTTGGTACAATGTTGTTGATTGACTCAGTCACGGCGTTGATTAAGACAGTTGATGAAACAGCTAATTCGAAGAGCCTAATCTGTGGATTGCATTGTGGTTATAATATTAATTATTGATGTTGTTATTTGTAATACATTGTAATTATTGATGATGATGTTGTTGGTTTTAGTAATTATTATTACAACTTTCATGGTTTTTGGTATGATTCTCATTTTTCGTACGGCCATCATTTCCTTTATTTTATTATTTTCATCATTTCCGTTATTTTCATTGTTATCGTTACAGTATAGTTTTTTTTACAATCGTGTAATCTCTTCGACTAGTACGTTAAAATCCGATTGATTACAATAATTCGGCTGTTGAATATATCCTTGGTCAAATTTTTTCGTTCTAGTTCACCATCTTGCTAACTTTGTGGGTAACGTTCTTCATAATTTTTCTGCATTTAGTAGTCATTAATAAATATAATCGTTGTAATTGACAGATACGATAAATAATAATCCTACAATCTTGCTGGTTTCATTAATTTAAGAACGTAAATCAATAAAAATTCAATTCCACAGTTATATTCGCGATATTGTACAAAATTGAAAATCGAATCATCGTTACACACATTCTACCTAATTGTCATTATTATTTTATTAGCTGTCAACAAACTGATGATTATGATTATTCTCTTCGAAATTAGTTCGGAAATGTGGCAAGTGGTGAATTCGTAACTGCCCTTTTTTCAAAACATTCGCAATGCCTCTATATCAGCGAACTGCGATCGGTAACCACGCCTGTTTTTTTTTTTTTGTTTTTTTTTCGTCACTTTCAAAAATCTCTGATACATATATTGAGTCTTGTGTGTGTAAAATATGGTGGTTGCTTTTCAACTTTAAACCGGGTTCTTGTGATTTTTTGCGCATTCATCTAGAAATAAAATCAGAGGGCTTGAAGTTTTTTTTAAGTCAAAGACGTATTCTTTGGTGTTTTATTTTTCATGATTCTTTAACTCTATATTTTCGAAATTCTGTGAGACTTACGAGTGTGAAGCGAAGGATTAATTCCCTTACGTAAATGAAATATGCAGAGTATCTATGGAGCGAAAATGTAAATTCAAACAATTTCACGTTTCTTGCAAAATTATTCGTTCCAATCTGCATTTCCTTACTTTTTTTCAACACTCTATTCGCACTATGACTCAAAGCCAGTTACCAATGTACAGGAATAATAACATTTCATTTGAGTAACTATAGGTATGTTCCTTCCATGTATCCCACTTTATTCCAGTCTCTCCTATAATATGTAGGAAAATGTTCTGAAATTTCTCTAGTCGTAACGTTACATCATTTAAATTGCCGAGTCATTCCTTGACATCCTTCACGATGTCTCGCTACTAAATTTTTTTTTTTCATTCGTTGAAATAACAGCAGTAAGAAACCCGGGTTACATTTCTAAAAGTTCTAACGTCGATGATCTAATCCAGGCTTGTTGTGAATAACAATTCTCAATCTAGCAAAACATTATCCTGCTTAATAATTATTAAATATTCTTAGTTTTTCATTCCGGTGCTCATAATTTGATAAGATTGTGAAGATACATCGGATCCCCCAGTGTTATGCAATCAAGAATTTATAATATTTATTGATCAAGTTGAAAATTTATTCTAATCTGTCTGCTTGCTTCAATATTCAAATATTGAATTACACGTTTTCGAGTACAAGACAGTTTTAATTACTTATTGCAGGTAATTTTCTTCAACTCTTTAACCAAGTTTGGACATCACGTATTCTACATTTTTCATTGTTCGCATGTGTTATGTTCAATTATCATATGCTTTGTTTTCGTCAAGGTACAGCGACTTGAATTCAGGTTACCATTCAGTTGATCGTTACATGCAGTGTTTGTGCAATTACCGTTCCATTTCCATCCACCATCGACAGAAATGTAACTCAGTCAATGTAGCCTGAACGAACTGATTGTCCCAATTACCATGGCAAGATCGATACAGATCTGTGCTTGCGCTTCATTCGATACCTTGTATTGTATTCTACCTTACCTATTGTTTAAAATTGCGCCTTTCGCCAGTATGTCTGATACTACTCAATAAATTTTTACGCACCGATTGCTAGCCTCCGATTTATTTTTCCATCTCCATTTCGAGTTATTATCAACCGCTTACACCAAATGAACCCGACTCGTTCGGTTCGAGTGAACAAGTACTTTTTAAAAATCGGTTTATCAGATATTCCTAAGAACAATTCCCTGCGTTCGAGCGCTGAGAGCGATGAGGAGTAAGTTGATGACAAATCATGCCACGTTCTAACTAAGTTTGATAAATTTGTTCCCGAGTTGTGAGGCTGGTATACATCATACTGTCAGCAAAATTCGTGCTAGAACACTGTGCCGTTTGTCTACACATTAAATTACGCAGTCTGATTGGAATTTAGCCTAACTTTACTCCAGAGTGGTGGATACCACTAGGCAGGAAGTTGATCGCAGTTTCGGTGGAAAATGTGCCTGCTTCGTACACACATTTTTGTGACGTACGTAAGGCATTTCATGCAAAGAGAGCAATTTCTTGTTTTATCAAGTATGTTGCGGAGTGCTCAGAGTATCAATTTACCAAAGATTACAAACGATTACAGAGATTATAAGTATTACAAGAGATTAAAAAAATTTCAGCTGTCACAAAAGATTACAAAGATCACAAGAATTACAGGAGATAAGAGAATACACAGGGTTGCAAAGAATACAAAAGATTACAAAGAATATATGCGATTACAGTAACCTGTGTACATCAGATTGTTACAGTGATTAAGCTCTCGCCTATACACTGAGAGAAATTTTTAGTTCCGGTTACCGCTCAGTCCTTAACGATTTTCATTTTTTACCACAATCGAAAAATATAGACAAGTCTAGTATCCGTCACTATTCTTTCTCACTACAATTACTGTTAATATATTTTCTTGTAACTGTTGCGAAAATGTAATGCTTGTGCAACAATAAATTGACGTTAAAGCCTTATTTAACTAAAAAAGTAGAGTAAACCTCACAAACTGATTTTGCGTTGCAATTACCAAACAAAGGATCGACAATAGCGCAAAATTGTTACGTGTACCTCGTTTTTCATAATCCCAACAATATTCAAACTGTTTTTTTTTTTTTTTTTTGTAACGATACCTGTTCTACTGAATTTTTCCAGTTACCATAACAAATGAAATTTTTCTCAGTGCGAGCATCACTTTTCCTCTCGCTGAAGTGTCTACGGTAATAAAAATCCAGCATGCAGGTAAGGCTCACAGCGAAGTAGCGCTGGAATGAAACGCACGTTTGTATAATTTTTACTGAACAGCAGATCAATAAGTTGTTCGTCGCTTAGCCAAGGCCTTCCGATTCCAAGGGCGAAACAGTGAGAAGGTGCGGTGGTTTGTACCGCGGGCAGGTATTGCACCCCATATATTTTTTTGCCCATAAATAATGCAATTTTTCTATACACAATGCGATGCCAGCCCGGGAATCCCGCAATCAAAATGTACAGGCGGTCCGCATTGTGTTGGTCTTCTGGTTCTGGAACCACATAATATTGTCCCCGTCGTCCGTCTGCAGTCCTGCATGTCCCTCCACCCACTTCGCGTGCTTTGAATAAAGTATCCGACCCGCAATTCTGCATCTATATTTCATGTTTCAATGATATTTTCACTGCGATATGATACGGTGTACGCAAAGCCTGCAGTGCTTTTCCAAATTTTTCACCCCTTATCGGTAGGTAGCCTCCACCTACTTCAAGGTCAATGAAGTAATAGGAAGCACTAATTCTACGATTGAAAAGCTCTACAAGTCCGATTCGATATTTATAGCGATTTGCAAGTTCTTTCAAATCTTTTGTATAGTTGAAAATAAGAATAACTTTTTTGAAATCACCACTTTTCGAGTTGTTTGGTTTTGTACTATCTGATTCATTTTTTGTGGATGGGTTTCAATTGTTTCGACAGAAAAATTGCACGATGATTTCAGTCCACAGATTTGCAGAAGTCAACTAATATACAACAAATTTGTAATTCTTGTAACGGCTGTCCAATCTTGCAGGTAATTATAAATTTCACGTTAAAAATTCCTTTTCCATACTTCCTTGATTAGCGATTAGAATAAATTTGAAAAATCTGACGCCACGTGTGTAGGAGAGTATTATCAGTACTCGCGTATCGAACAGTCAAATCTAGCAACTGCTTTTTGACTATTTTGCAATTCAAATTCGTTTCTGGAGGCACAAAGTCTGAAGAAAGAATTCTGGCTATGTCTGCGAGGATTTCGAAGACTTTCCTTCATTTCACAGAGAATTTCGAAGGTCTTTATACTCTTATATCCTTTTGATTCTAAGAGTTCGTATCTATATTCTATGCACGTCTTGCATACATGTACATGTGTATCGTTGAAATTTGCATACTCTGCAGGGTGGCCTCGTATCATGTTTCGTAAAAGAAATTTTAGCCTCACTTCGTACAGCTTATTCTTCTCTTTCCTACTGATGTTTGAATCTCCCAAAATAAGTCTGCTCATAGTATTTTTTTGTAAGTTCTTCAAGCGGTATAAAAGTATCGAATACCCAAGTACTGCGCAAAAGTCGAATTTCATTTTTTTTTAATTTGGTAATCTTCCAATTGAAACAGAGGATTCCTGTCACTTACGAACCTCATGTACTGTAATCTGCACTATTAATGTTCTCTAGGTGATAAAAATACAAGCTGAGTAAATATGGGCACGCAAAATCTCAAGTTCTTCTCAATTCTTGAATGATTCGTAGAGCCACGTCGAATCTTAGTATACCAAATGAGGCTTCAAGTATGACATTTTGTTGGGATCGGAAATTGACGAACCGAGAGATAGTTATTGTCATATGAATATTATTGAGAGGACGAATTATATAACATTGGATAAGTAAAAATGGACCATCGTTTCAGTTTTGAAGATACAATGAAATTAGTACGATAATACATTGTTAATGAGTTTCTGATGATCGTTATTTTTCTCAAGACAAGATCTAAACTATATTGAATGATAAGTCAGGGACCCAATAATTTTTGTTTACTTTTTGTATCACGCTAATTTGTTCGCCCTTGACCGTATTTGCCTGTTATCGAAATAACTCTATAATTTACAGAAAAATGTTATCAGTCAGTATTATTAATTGATTTAAAAAATGACTGTGAATTAAATCACGATATTATCACACGAGGAGAAACACTCTTGAGACGAACGTCTCGAAATTTTTCTTATAAGATAAAATCCTACCCTTATCGGCACTTTGATCTCTACCCGCAAGCTTTGAAAGCTTATAAGAGTTGTGCTTTTGTCTATAATAGACTACTGCTAACAGATTTAGGCAGTGGCGCCATTTAGCTTTGATTTCCTCGAACTCTGCAAGAAGTTACCACAAGAGTGCCACCTGTGGCATCATTTGGCCAAACATGACTAAATCCAGTCCATCGAAATCTTACGAAACATTCGAATTTTAGTCACGAAACCATTACTTCGACAATGGAACCACAGAATGGCCTAGGCAGAAATAAAAAACAAAAAAAAGAAGCTGCGACTGAGCATTCCGAGTACCCAATATTTGATCATCAGTATGCAAAGAATTTGTTTCGGTAATACTAAAGCTACGAACTGACTCCTGTTTTGCTATATTTGTTTCTTGCTGAACGCGTTTGAAAGTCTTCAAAGCTTATCAGCAGTTATGGCGCTTGTCGAAACTCGGTGAAATTGGAAAAAACAACGACTCTGGAATAACGTCGACTGAACCGATGAAAAGTGAAAAATGAATAGCATCTTAAAAATTCTCTCAGATAGCTATTTCCCCAGGAAATGGTATTACCTTGCAGAGGTCGAGGCACGAAGGCATCGGCTGAAATGATATCGGACCTGCCAGAAGCAGCTCACAGCATGCACAAAATACTTCGCGCATTGCTATGTACGTGTAATAAGGTGCACTTGCAATGGCTGTGCCAGATGTACATGGATTTGCATGAACGTGTGTCTGCCAGCATTTACAAGTGCACGCCCACGTATATAAGGAGTCAGGTGCTCCTGCAGTAACGTTGATTCAGTTAGTCGCGGAAATTTCAACTGCATCTCGAACACGTAGGTAATAGCTGTTGCTGCAGCCATGCTTTGCTCGCGAGAAACGCTGTAGTTTAATCAGTTTTCCATTGTCACTACACCGGCAGAGAGCGCTGTATGCGCGCGTTCTGACGTCAGCTACGAAATTAGTCGGAATGAAAGTCCCGTAAGTAATTATCAACCGTCTCCGGCATTAGCCTGGAATCTAGTTACCTTTTTCATTATATGCGAGCCTGTGAGCACTGAAGAGCCACGGTAATCGGCTGTTCAACCATTACCATCGACTTAGTCGTGTCGTCTAATTCCCAATGGAAGACTGATTGTCAGTCACATCGATGAAAGTTGGAGAGTTTATGGAACACGGGTATTTTTGGTGACGTTGCGTCATATGGAACAGCGAAAGCTCTCGAATAATACTTCTGCGCATATTCACAGCCGCCTGTCATTCAAGTGAAAGAATAGAACCATTTAGAGAATTGTCGGCGTCCATTAACCTCGTGTTCGAAAACAGTTGCCATAATTCCCATAGCATGCTGGTTGCGCAGTTCAACGCTGCATCCTGTCGGAAATAATGAATAGGCGAACCCGTGATGGAACGGGGGAACCTACCTTATCTTCTAAGTAAAGCGCTTCCATCTATCGGAACTTCATAACCTTGTTTGTTAGTTACTAGGCAACGTAAACGTCCGTTGTTTCAGTTCCACTCTTACGTTACAAGTCCGTACTGAACATTTCCTACATTCACGCACTAAGCTCGTAAGAAACATGTGAACTCCGTTCCAGGGTAAGTGATATTTCATAATCGGAATAATTTCAGCCAGTCAGTATATTCGATGTACAGATTCTCAACAATCTTATCACATCATTATTTAGACGAATTATTCCAATCGTACCTTCTTTTCTCACAACTAACTTAGCTAAAAGTGTAGAGCCTCAACGGCCCATTGTAACGGGCTATATTCGACTTGTGACGAAGGCTGGATTTCTTGTTCTCGGTGTCGAAAGCGGTCCCATAACTCACGTGCAAGTTTGAACGGCGAAAATAATTTGCCATACCGGCGCCTTTTTCAATAAACGCTCTTTTATACATTTCCGGTATATTAAACGTTCCTATTAATGAATTAATACTCAAAATCTCGTCTAAGGTACGTCATATCTAAATGTAAACAATAAAGAATGCTTTTTTTCACGAAACTATCCAACATTAAGTACCTCGTTTCGCCCTGCGTTCCCCTACACGAGAATGGGCTATTCGACAATTGAAGTTAAGGCACCAGTAAATGTTGCGTTGAATCAGATCAAAGCATGAACGGGTGGCCACTAGGATGTCATATTAAATGTCTTGGAGTGGTTAGAACGTTTTCTCCACGCGTGCAGCGTTTGTAATTGAATCGATGAAAAGAAGGTTAAATTAAAGACCACAGCTGTTAATTGAATTCTCCTTTCGCTGGTTACAGTCCGCCCTCTGAATATCGAAGAGAACCATAAGAGAAGCAAAAATCTAAATATACGGGTGAAAGGTAAGATCTTCCGAAGCATGTGTATCTTATATACCTACACTGCACGGGTGGGTTTTATACCTAGCGGCGTTGCTGGATCAGCTGCCTTTCGACGTACGACCTTCTTCATCGATCTCAAAATCCGCTTAAATGACGCCCTTTCCGTAGCTCGAAGCGAGCTCAGTTGCGGGGGACATGACGTCTACCAAGGAACCTGGTCGGATTAGCATAGATATTGGGCACTGGGACTACCAACAGAAAAACATTTTAGACTTCGTAAAAGCAGACCGAGTCCTCGAAGCCCCACCTCCGACCTTCGATCTTCCGGCTCTTCGTATAGCCACCACCCCTGTAATAACCGTAGCGACTCTCTGTCCCGGAATCAGATACATGCCCGCAAATTGCCCCGCTTTACCGTGACGTCTACCAAAGCGGTTCGCCACTAGGCGGTTACACTAGCGACACTCAAGTTTCATTTGCATTTCAGAAAAACCATTTTATTTCTTCGTTTCGGCGATTAGAATGGGCGCTTCTTGGCAAACGAATTGGCCGGTTCAACTCGGGTGAAAAATAGTTAAAAAATTGGGTCAAAGTTTGTCACCTTTTCTCAGATTTGCGAGCAATCGATCACGTTACTGGTAAATTAGAATACAGTAGTCTTAAGAATTGGATTGATCGTTCATATTTGTTTCTGGAATTGTTTTTGAGCATCGATAGTAATGTCAACTGATCATTGAAAAACTGCAGAGAGTTGTGAGAAATTCGGTGAAACCAGGTATAAGAATTTGGATTTATATTTAAACGTAAATAATAGTGGAGGGTAGCCAGGTTGAACCGTGACGCTTAGTAATTGCTCTGGGACACGGAGTCGAGAGAAAATCGTCGTAAAGGATAGACAAATTATAACCTTGCTGGTACAATTCATTTTATTCCCAGTTCCAGAAGTTGGACATAAACCATTTCTCCATCAAGTTCGTCTTTATTTTTTTTTAACTTGTATTAGAAAATGCATCGTAACATTGAAACTTTCACTTCATAACATCGATACTGTTGATATTAAAAAAACTTATTGCGTTACATAATTCAACATGATATCGGCATTTTACAGTTTACTTGTATATTACTCTTCCCCTAGTTTGATAAATCAGTTTATCATCAAGCTTATTTCTTTGTCTATTCGTAACATCGTATCGTGACCTATTCATTGGTTACAATACGGAAGCTAGTTTTACATTCTAATAACTTTGTTGGATTTTTGAATTTTATTTTTTTCTGTAAAAAAATCTGGAAATTATAATCCAGAAAATATATTATCATTTTTCGGAATTGATACGCCTTTTAAAGAAACTTTACTTTGAAGTTTTAAGTATTTATTACCGCGGTTAAGGTGACGCACGCAATTTAATATTAGTTTCCATGAAAAATATTTCGAGTATCTGTAATATAGTTTGTATCAAGCTGTTTTCAGAGAATTTATAAAGAAATAAACGTAATATGTACAGTGTAAACATATTAATAAAATAAAATAAGATTTCAAATAATACAACTTGAACATCTTTCAAGTGTTTTTAACTTTCTTATTTGGGAACTTGACCATATAATCATGATAATTTCTGATAATATTCTACCGATCTCAGGATAAAGTTTAAAAAAAAACCGTCACAGCAATGACGAATTCTGAGCATTGATCCGATTTGCCTAGTCAAGTTATTACATTGTGACTTAACGTGCCGTCAAGAAAGGAATTGCAAACGGGTTTACTACCGTACATTCTCAATGCTACGAAGAAAAATTAAAGGCGTCGTTTTTCCGTCACGACGTCGCCATGTGTACTTTCTTCGTCGGTAAAGTAACAAATAACATCTGTAAAAAACATGAGTTTTTTCTTTATTTTTTTCTTCTTTTTATTATTGTTTTCACAACAAAACATCTTTTACCGCAATAGCTCACGGTGCTAGAAAGGAATTACCAGACGTAGATCAGAGGGTGGTAGCCAATTGCCTCGGGGCACGGTCAATACAGAAATAAATCGGAAGAAATAAAAGTGTAAACTAACTCGACTGCACGGCAGCTTTGAATTGTCGCAAGGACTACGGTGCAGTCGACTTGGTACGACTGCTGCTTCTGCTGTTAAAGACACCGGACAACGGTTGCCCGTTTGACTTGATCCATTTACAATTAATCGCATCTGTTCACCGCAGAAAAGCCAATAAAACGGTGAGCGATGGCGGCAGAGGTATTGACCATGGGACCGAGGAGGTAAAGAGAAACGAGGCGGTGCAAGGAGCTGGAAAGAAGGACGTAGCAAGGACACCCTCACCGAGAGGCAAGAGTGTCTAGTTTCCGAAGCTCCGCTGCACGGACAATTTGAGGGAATTTATTCAAAGTTATAACCCACTTCCGGTGCCGGAGCCGCCGACTGCTGAGGTGAGCCTTTAAAAACTTGACGAATAATCACTTATAGTTATTACACCGAGGCAGGGATTCTCACGCGGCATCTTCGGGTCCATTGTCAGGGGGTTTATACACTCCCCGAATTGAGCACCCAGCCCCGAGTTTCCGCAGTGTGGGGAAACCTTTGACGCACCTCTTCAAAGGAACGACTTATACTCTTACAATTCTTTTCAGGGGTACACTTGGATCAAATGACGCCCTCCTTTTACCGCCTTTTCTTACTCCTCTCACCCTTCTATTCAACCAGAAATTGACTTTGTCATTTTTTTCCCCTTTTTCGTCCCTTTTGCATTCTCGCATACCCCGGAATTCTTTTTTGCCCTGCTTTGCCGCGTGATGGGCAAGAATAGTTTTGAGCTCACTAGCTCTGCGTGTGAACATGTAACGCGACGTGCGCACACTGGTTTTTAATAAAATCGAAACCACGTTTTATTAATTAACGTTCGTAACTAGCAAATACTGTACTATTTACACAAGCCCAATGGGTTCTTAATATGTCGATGTTTAATGACTGACTTCAGTAGGATGTTTCACCATGTGTGAAGTGTATGTAAATATGTTACATGTTTGATGTGGATGTTTGGTTCTAACAGTTAGGAATTCGATTTCTAACCAACTCTAGATTTTGTTAAAACAATGTTATGCAGGCTCTGCTGAAGTATCTCATGAGTGGGTAGCAACACTCGTGATTGGCTGAAGATCGCTGAGCTAGCTCATTGTAAAGAGTGTCTTAGAACTTTCCCCTTATGACCATCACGTAGCCTTTATGCTATTTTCACGAACTATACAATTTATATGTTTTTGACGGACTTCGAGAGATCCTGGCCAGTATCGAAAACTAACAATAAGAGCAAAACTGAGGCAACCGCCCATAGAGTCGGTTTTCCAGAATCAGACCACAAATCATCCTATGTAATATACAAAGGCGAAGCAAGGATCGTCACTTACAAATTCTGGTACTTATTAGCTCTAGAATAAATTTAATAAATTTTGCACTGTATGTCATAACAGAGAAATGTGACTTGGCACGGAACATGCTCCCCTCGGTTCATCCGATCCTAGGGTAGTGGATCCGAACAAATAGGAATCAAGCATTCTGATTTTCTGCTGAATATTTATGAAGCAGTTCTCCAATTTTTTCATCTTTTCTTGTATAATAGCGATTTACAACCGTTTGGTAATCAGATAGAATAAGGCTCTGATAAAAATAACTTTGACGAAGAGTTTGAAGATACAGTATACAGGCGGTAGAACACTCGTTTATTTAAAAATTGAACATGTGAAATTATTGTCAACGTATTGAAGAGCAATCTTTTTTCTTCATTTTGTTATCAGTTATCGCTGAATCTTTACAAACGACGTCAGAATGCCGTCCGCTGTTCAACCCGTATTATTGATTCATTTTTAGATACTTGCAGATTTCACTGAGAATTATTGTTGGAAATATGCTGCTCAAGATTCCAGACACCAAATGAGTAAGCTTTTTACTTCATGTTCCTATGGGCTTCTGCTTGAACATTATTATTTAAATAAGAAGCTATGCAAAACTTTGAATGCTTATAGAAGCTATTTTCTCATAGTTAAAAAATATCAATACTTCTAGTTTGACGAATATTTATTTTCTGGATCAACCATGGATCATTTATCGCCTGGCAAGTCAAAGTATAAGTATTAAAAGAACATGTCGAGGGCTTTAAACTAAAAGGACGTAACACACATTCTTTCAATCTTCGATGATTTTATTGTCATAAGAACGTGTGCAAAAAAAAAAAAAAATGAAGAAGCAGAGCGAACTTTTCCTGTAAATCGAAAAAGCATTAGGAGACTCTCTTTTGGTTCTTAGCCCGCGATGTAATACAAATGATGGAAGCCAAGTGATTTGCAGTTACAAAAATCGAGTACCTACCAGTAAAGGTAAGATATAATCTTTAGGTTTGTTTAACAAACTTCATTTATCCTACTGTGCGTTAATGACAACGATAATGATGCTCCTCGAGCACATGATGAGTTACCGTTGATCAGGTAAACAGCTTCAACACTCTGGGGCCAGGCACGATCGTGTCACGAATTTGCCGGATATTTGATAGCGAACATATGAAAGACGCTCGGGAATTTAACCGTACTTGCTTTTCCACCTGCAACTGTGACTGAGGCATTTTCTAGAGTCGTTAAAACCACGCCTGCACGGGTCGGCTAGTCATTTTGAATCCAATTAGAATCTTGCTACGTGCTCGCAGCGTTAACAAGGGTCACGTCGAGATATGCCATGTGGATAATGAAAGTGTCTTCTTGATTAAAAAGTAGAAAAACACTGAAGGAGCAGATCCACTTGGCCAGAATTCAGCTAAAAAACCTTTCAAGTTCTCCCCTTCAAGTTGACGCTCGATAAAACATCCCGGTAACCCTTTCATGCCGGAAAAATCATTCGCGCAGCGATGATACGAAGCACCAAGAACGACGAAGTGTTCCATGGCGGTGCGCAGACCCAATAATCCAGACAGCTCGCAGGATAATTTTCATTTCCTCGATGATGTCGGATTACGCAGATAATTGAAGTGAGCCGACTACAACGAGTCGAGGTAAGCAAGTTGACGGGTGAATTAAGCCCTCAATAAAAGCCGCAAGCTTACGCACATTGTTCACTGTCATATTGTTTTACGTAGTTGGGCTGGAGGTCGTTCTGGAGATAAATTTCAAGCACCGTACGTAGCCGCATCTTTCAAAAGACTCACGCTCTCTTCTTTGCATTGTTTCGAGACGTATCTTGGAAGACTAGGCGAGCTGTAATAAAAATCATCGCACTGTTTAAGCCAGCTTGCTTCAAAGTCTGAGGGACGCGGCTAACAAAAGCCAACTACGTTGCGTCGAATAATAATTTCAACTCGCGACCATTTCAAGCCAAGACATCCTGAGACTGGTCTTGTGCTCCGGAGTATTTACGCAACATCTTTTATTACGTTTCCGGAGTAAATACTTCTGGCTTTCTAAAGAGATATCACGGGGGCTTCTGTCAAGAGCTCAAAACACTTCAGGCTTATTTGAGGCATCCGTTCGGGGATGAAAACCGGAGCAAGATGAAAATTCTACGAGATCTGGCCCTCTTTTAATTCCCAGACATTCTTCAAGGCTTCGCAGAAGTACCTTTGACTTCCGAATGACGATGCCGCAGCGACGTCTCTGACTTTCCAGGAATAACTGTCCCTCTCTTTCACTCTGGAATCCACCGCGTCATCCCGGATGTGACTCAATTGGTTTGACGCATCTTCGCCGTTAATCTAATATCCTTGAGAGGCTTGATGAGGGGAGCTTTACGCGCCCGGCATACTTCCAGACTTCGTTAAAACGTTACGAGAACTCCTCTGGGATATTCGATATTCCGTCAGACCTCCTCGGGGCGTCAGTGTGCTGGCACATGAGACAAATTGACGCAAACTTATTCAAGCCTGCATGCGTCAGCTGAGAGTTGGGGATGAACGCCACCCTAATTTAAAAATCACTTCCCGTATAAGCTTTAAAACTTTTCACGAAAATCTTCTCCGCCTGAACGATGCCTTTGATTCACAGAACGCGATATGTTCTCCCAGGTAATTCACTCTTGACTACTAAATCAACCCTGAATGAGAGTCTGATTGGTTCGAAGCATCTTCGCCTTCGCTCTAAGACTACGGAACAGCTTGACGGAGGATACTTTTCACTCATGGAATACTCCTCTTCACTTTGCATTCAATATTCTTTTGGGCTGAGGATTGAAGAATCGAAGAAGTTCGTAAGCCGTCCTGGCATTAAGACTTTGCGGAAACTGCAGACTCATCGGGATATCGACAGAGATGTGGGAGACCATTGCGGCCCGGTTCAACATCGGCGATGATCACCACTGGAATCGAATTAGCACGACTTCCATTATTTAAATTCAGTGAATATAAAGGAAGGATCAAGGCTAAGTCGCACTGCGAGACGTAGGTATTGGCTGCCGAAGCGTTCATGCTTAGTTAGCTTTATACGCTTCCTTTTTGAAAGGAGCTGCGGTGCTGTAACAGCGCGGGAAAAATCGACCTAATAAAGTGGACCAGCGGCGTATATCCGCGCTCTTCAAGTCCACGCCCAATCGAGGGCTCAACCAGCATCCAATGGGCCGACCCAAATCGGTGTTTGCAAAGCCCGAGCTGCACACGATGTTCCTCTTTCATTAGGAAAAAACGGTTCAAGAATCGATCAAAGTTTCGTGTCATTCGAGTCGCACGCTTTACGGATCTTCTCTCTGCTTTCTCTCTCGCTCTGCTCGTTCCACCCTGTTTTTCTCCCCTTCTCGATCAAGGATGACGTCGCAATGTTTCGGCCTTAAACGATACGCGATTTTTGATGACTGATCCAGACCAGCTACACGAATCTCAAAACAAAAGTTAGGTCAGGGTAAAAACAGATTGATCGAAATTCTAGATTGGAAAATGTGAATATTGCTATGACTTCAACTTTTTGTTTACAGCGAGGCAAAATCGAAGAAATCAACTCACCTCTCGATATGATATTTTATCGAGAACAACGACATCTCAAAATTTGCCAAACGTTGATTACAATAATTCAAAAAGTCAATATTTTTTAAATCGAATTTCAGACGTTCACTGTTTGGCTTACTCACAAACAATGAAACAAAAATCAGATACGCACATCGAAATCCAAAATCTTGCAACGGTGAAATATGGACTTCAAAAGTCAATATAACATATCATACGTACCTAACTGAAAATGAATTTACACAAGTTTTTAAATATAAAAAAAAAAAACAACAAACTATCTTGACAGGTCAAAATGTAAGGAGATTAGACTTTTGGGAGATAATTTATCCATTCCTAAACAAATTGCACATTTAACTTTTCATAATCTACGTGTGTAATTAAACTGTTCAGATACATGTTGCGATAAATGAATTTGGATAAATAAAATGTCCATACGCGAATTTGCTAACGGAAATAAATTTTTCGCTCCTGAAGGCTTCTCGTCTTCCTCTAGCCTTGTTTTGTTCCTTTTCAGACTATTTTCTGTTTCCAATTACCACGTGGAATTCTGCTTGATTTTATTTAAACAACTTATTTGCACTGCATACACGAAGTCGCTTGTCTGCCGCTCTGACGTCGCCAGCTTGCGTCTCGTCGCTTCGCTTGGCCCGGTTCTGCCGTAGCCAGCATCGCTTTTCCCGTCTACTATACACATAATTTTCATCCGAGGGAATCTAGAAAGTAGAACATGACGGAGCAGTTGATTAGAGGCTGTTTGTATGTAGTCTCGAGTAACAAAACTCATGTCCTCTCTCTCTCTCTCTCTCTCTCTCTCTCTCTCTCTCTCTCTCTCTCTCTCTCGCTCTTTCTCTCCCCCTCCCTCTCTGAGAACTTTACACATCTTAGTTGCAGAATTTCGCATGTCTGTATATACAAGCCGAGTGCCTCTGCGTCTCACCCACCACCGAAAAATTCAACCCTGCCATTCTCGCCTCGCTCTATATCACGATGAATTCCATGACGTGACCGGCGTTATAATCTCAAGAATGTAATCTATCCTTCAACTTTTCAGGCGCCCAAACAATGTGTGTTGAATCTCTGACATACGGTGGTAGCATTTTTTCTCTCTGGGTACACAGAACAGAGAAGAAGAAGAAGAAGAAGAAGAAGAAAGAGGAATAGCATTCTTCCGCATATCCGAAAGTGAGAATGCTTTCAGCCTTTACGAAAGCTTTCAATATTTAGTATGGATTTCTGCCAAAAAAAACAACATATATATATATAGCTTCGTCGTCAAATTGAGTCATTAAAAAGTGAACTCTGTTCTTCCGTGATTCTCTTATCTTCCAAGCAACTCCAAGTACATGCTCAAAGCCCAGTGTGCAAGATATAAGTATGATTGAATGAATTTCTTCAAATTAAACGGTATAAAACTTACACTAGAGAAAAGTGTATTGAAAGCATGACGAAATGCAAATGTTCAGATAGAGACAAAAATAATGATTGTATATAGATGTACCGATCAGGACTTCATATCGATTTTCATTAGATTTTGATTCACGATATTTCAACAAACGGCTATCGGAATGACCCAGTTGAATTTTCTTCTATACACAACACTCGTCGAATTCCATCACGTTTTGGTTGAAAAATTCCATCCCACGAAAGTTGAGGTGTCCATGATTCTTTATCGGTTGGTGCAATTATATCCGATCTGATTTTTACGCGAGTATCGCGGTTGTTCAGTTTATGATACGAGTATAATATTCCGGAAGAAAAGGGTTCACCCCTGCCATGTAAAATTGCCGGTATCCCCCTGGCCGGGTTTTTATAGTCATCGTGAATAATCGCGGCGAGGTCGAACAACTCTGGTTTACTAGGCCTTAGCGAAGTTATAGCGCTGTACGCAGAGTGTGTATTATAAATATTTGTTTCGTGAACAAATTACGTATATACATATACATGTATAGGTAGTACGCGGAGCGAATTGCACGTGTAGTTAGTTACTGTCGGATGGAAATAAAAGGAAAATGGAAGAACGGAGGGAAAAACAGGAAAGAGTAGAAAAAAAAAAGAAAATAACGGAATTCGTATATCGCACCCGGCTTCGTGCCTGCATTGATATGCACGTGTACATGCATACCTTGTACACGGTTGGATGGAAATGAAATTTTATTGTCAATGCATATATGCGCAGGCATCGCGAGCAGGAAACGCTTGTTGGGAAATCCCCGTGAAATTTGAAAATCGACCTATGCAGAAGCAGGTGGGTAGACATTCCGCATAGATAGAAACGCTTGACGATGCAGACAGTCAAATTAGCATTGACAAGCGGTGCCCAGAATTTTACAGCTTCATCGTCTTTTTCTATCTTAGTATAATCAGGGCAGGTATAAGAGTCTTTCAATTTTAATTTAATTCCTCGTTTGAAACGTAATGCAAGGCAAAAAAACAAAAATTCTTTCAAAAGTTTGAGAATCTCGACTTTTCGTAGAGTATAGTTTAGATGATCGCTGAGAAACAAATTTAATGTTTGCGGCTTTCGATTTTTTAACACCTCGATAATTTTAGCAAGTACACTCCGTTTTGGAATACAATATTATTTCTCAATAAGAAATGACCTTACAATTCATATATATCGTATGTACTGATCGCTTTCCTTATTGATTAGATAAATAATTATTGATAAGAACGACACGAGCAATTTTTAATTTCACAAGTTTTCATGAAAAATTTGGGGTAAAACATGTTCACTGCGAATCAATGTGACATAAAAGATATTAGAAAATAATACAAAAAAAGTAGTAGCATGAACAAAAACGTCTCTTACAATAAGAAAGACCGTATTATATGATGATGACGTAACCGAAAAAGATCATCTACGTAATTGGAAATATCAAAGGCTTGAAAAGTTTATGGAACAGTTTCATCGGATAATTTACTTGACCCTCAAATACAAATGTACCCAATACGCACTTTACTTTGCAGTCTTGCCTGAACAGGTGAAAGATAGTACATTCTGGATCAAGGGAATAAAGTCGACGAATCCCCATATGGCCTCATATGTCCCGCAAATTCGTTAAGAGGGAATAATATGCTACTTTCGTCCCGCTTTTCATGTCAAAAAATTGACATTACGGTTGAGTTGGGAATGAAAGTACATTATGTCACAAGGGAATAAAGTTGACTTTCATTCCTGTGTTACATATAGGACTTTATTTTCGACTGAACTCTGCCCGCAATATTTCTTTGAAAACGGGGACTTTTAAATCGGGCTCATATTTTCCGCCGATTAGGATTTGGGGGAAAAATATACCACTTTCGTTCCGATTTTGAAGTCAAAAAAGTTAACTTTATGGTTGAGTCGGGAATAAACATAATTACGTTTCGAATCACTAATTCTTACATGTAATAATCGGTTCTAGGATTTGATAAAGATCAATTTTTCAAATTCCCTTGTTCTCGTTTTTTTGAACACCGTGTTTCAGTTCAGGACTTGCGGGAATGGTGACTTCCAGCTGGGATAATAATCGCGGAGGGTAGTTTGGCGCCCGTCGTGGCTCGGCTACAGTTCTGGAATAATTTCCCGAGTAATTTTTCACCCCCACAAATTCGAGGGGCTTCGCACCGTGCTAATCTAACACCGAACGGAACAGATATTGTCCCGCTTATTAGGGGCCCAGGGCTCTACGGGTTGGACGGTACTTAAGCAGCGCGGAAAATATGTTAAGTGCGTCGCGAACATGTGTCGCAAAAACTCGGAAGTTATGAATCAGCATAAACTGTAATTCTAATTGGCTCTACGAAGCTGTACCGATGCTGTATAAGGTACACGCTAAAAACTTAACAACTTTTAAATACTCAGTGAAGCAAAAGAGTGGAAAACACTGAATCATGTTATTAACTACTCACAATTGGATTAAACGTGCGTCCAAGCCTCGCTAAGCGCAAGAAACGCTGTCGATCCTGTAAAAAAAAAAAATTGAGTATTGATGTTCGAGCGGTTCACAGAAAATTTAAGACAATTGATAAACTTCAAGAAAGGTGGATTTCAACGGGTTTTTGGTCGAAGTTATCTCACTTATCGGCTATGGCGGTTAACGAATGAATTAGGTGATGTTTTCCTTTGATTTTTCCATAATGAGACACAAATTGAAAAGAAACAAGAGACGTTCATTGCACAATTTTTTCTTTTTTTTTTACATAAGTTCTGCTAGTAATGTAATTTTATAATTTTATACTTTGCTTGTCACAAGATTTTAGCTATACGAATCTTTCATCTTTATAAGTACACTTGCAAAAAACAATTCCTGCGAGTTAAAAATTGTCCTTGAAGTTAGTCAGTTTCCATAAATGTATTGAATTGTGAGATAACTAGTATCGTAATAGTTTTAGGCATTGTAAAACTTACAATTTCGCAATTCATCGGATCATTGTCATTTTCATTGCTTTTGCTGCGTTGGATTAGTATTTTAATATTACCTATGTTTTTTTAATTGTATTAATTATCTTTCAACCAAGTATAACGAATCTACAGTACAATCATCGGATGCACTTTGGGATAAGTACTTGTGTCAGTTAATTTACGCTCAATTCTAATTATTTGCATTCAAAGCATTATTCTGGCAAATACACCATGAAAATTGAAAAAAGGCGTTGAATCAGTGTCAATGTTTAATACATTTCATTCATTGCAAGTGGTTAAATTGCTGTGAAATAGCGTATATATGTATAACTGTTTTGAGGATGAAAACTTTTTCAAATATCATTAATTATCCTTGTTTCAGTTGTGAAAATAGTCTGCACTTTTGCGAGATATTTTAGTGCCAGAATAACTGAGATCAAAAAACAACCCTCGGAATTAAAAAAAAATCAATCACAAACAGAAGAACAAAATCAGCAACGAATATATCAACTTCAATTCCAAATTTCATTCCGCGTCAGCAATATTACTGCAACTGACAACGATTGAAACCTTGCAAGTCGTTCAGTCAAGTAAAGTGATCATTGCTGCCGAATGATTTTCCTATTTTTTGCATAAAGTCCGAACCTTTGAAACCTGAACACATCCATATTCCTTCGATATTTTTTCTTTGCCTGAATTTTCTTTGGCAGAAAAAGTTCACTGTTGATAAGTTCATACATATAGATTCAATTACTAATCTGTCCAATGGAAAACTGTGGCGGAAGTGATAAAATTCCCGGCGATATTCGGTACTGGGGGGCTCAATGACTGCGGACGAGTGATCAATGTATTAGCACAGCAAGTGTTTACTAAATACTGGTTTATTTGACAAATAACCACGCACGCTACCTGCATACTTGACAGTGTAGTTATAGCTCCGCCTATCTTTTGCTGCACCACTCTGTACAACCTGCGGACAGAGATGGGCACAATTACGTTTACATATCTCTTCCTGCCTCTCGTACAGGCCTGCTTATACACATGCGTACGCAGCACGAGCAGGCCGTGTGTAGATTGCGTAATGAATTTTACTATCATCGTTAGCCCTGTTTATCCCCCAAACGACATATCGAAACGATCAGGATTGTCAATCACGGAGGCAAACCGATTGGTGCTTCCAAAACCACCTATATCTCTTTTTCACGACCTCACTCTCCAAGAGAATACAGTATATTTTGGAATTTAAGCTTTGACAATTTTCTTTTGATTTAATATTGTGTGAATCTGCAGCGTATTTCTAACAAGTTTGCGCGTTGTACCATTTTTACAATTTTGGTGTACAAATTTGATGCTTTTGTAAATGATGTAGTAATTACGTAAAAAGCGTAAAGCACACAAACAGCGAAGTCGTTAACGCGTTTTCGAGTTAAAATGAAAAGAACCAGCTGTGCGTTACCGGCGTTTAGTCTTTAAAAAAAGAGTCGACAGCTTAATCCCAATAAACTTTAAAGAAACGTTTTTAAAGCAGGGTGTTTGTTAAATAAAGTTTTTCTTTTACACCAAATCAAATTCCAATCCTACTAGCGTACTTCCTCTTCGAGTTTCGTCACGATTTGTTACCGCGACATTATCTGAGATGGAAGAAGAAGTGCGCCATTTCACGTCGTGTTATTGAAATGGGAATATGATAGGTTGGGTCAGGCAATTCTCGAACGATTTTATCGAATTTGAACACCAGGAGGAGATAAATAAAAATATGCGCAGTTCTTCTTTTGCGAATAGGCCCGCTGATGTTTTTTCTTCAGATAATAGGCAACACCTATTTATTTTATATTAAAGAAAGACATTTTCACATCAAAAATGTAACGGATGTCGTATTGCTCTACACTACAAGCGATAATATCTAGCGACACTAGAATTTATAACAGTCCAAGTACACGGGAATTTCCCGGAGTTCTTGAATTCCGTGAACTGTGTGGAAATTTATCACGCAATTTTACTTGTATCCTGAAAATTTCTGCACAGTAGAACCGGCAATACAAAAGAAAGATTTTTTTGGAGGCACCGTTTGCTCAAGGAGAATATAGTTGGATCACAATTAGGCCTTAGCTTATCGTTAAACAGACCCGGCTACGGATCGAGTATAAAGGTTTTGTAGTCCTATAATTCTTGACTTGAGTGATCAATCTTAGGCATGATTTCTTCCAGATGTATCATTCATTTCATTGTACCGAGATTTTTGTTCGTACAGTTTACCGAGCAGAAAAAACGTTTCCATAGACTAACCTGTCGTGAATTCTGACCCGGAAAACCTTATTCAACCACCATTGCCCTGTGGCGAGAGAACGAATAGACGTAGAGCCTTAGGGGTGGCTCCGTCATGTTGTAATCTCAAGAAAAGGGTCTACCGAGATTAGCCGCTGAGGACGCGCACTCGCCTAAGTACTCCGGGCAGTGAGGCAGCTTTGCGGCGGAACAAGACGGGCATGGTCGATCCCGTAGTACAGGGTGTTTGAATGAAACTCTGGAAGGGCTTTTTGGTTGATATATTAAAGTGTAGTATGCCTGTGAAGGTCAACGACTTATTTAGTGTTATTGTATAGGAGGATTCGAGACGCTTTGGAAAGTATCGAGATAAAGTTGATCACAATTTATTCTCCGCAACAGAGTGAAAGGTGAAAATTGGCTTTATAACGTTTGGAAGAGCTGATTTCGAAGCACTGCCTGTCTTTGATGATTTGAGTGCAATGGTCTGAATTGACTTTTATACGTTCTAGCATCTGTCAATAAAGTTCTGAAATTGGCAAAAAATTGTGATGCTGACGGATGGATGTGGAAATAACTAATTATCCAGCAATTGCTTGGAGAGTTGGATTTTTTAAGCCTGTGAAGCCTGCGCAAAGTGCCCCGTTTCTCAGCAGTGCGGTAAAACGACTTCGACGCATGCGCACAGCTGAAATTCTCGATTTCATACACTAAGGTGTTTTTCGGCGAATATCACTTTCAATTAGCTTCATTCTACGCACCGTGTCATTGCGAATAAGTTATCCAATTAAGTTTTACGCATTTTCAGTGGTACTTTCGGTACTTCTTAAATCGAACATTCCATTACAGGTGTTCAAAAAAGTAGCGCGTGTCACATGTGCGGATGAACGACATCTGATTCGTGCTATTGCAGAAAAAGAGAGAACTTGATGGACAAAATGAAATTAGAAGTCATCAAGACAGCACACCACAATAGTGTGAAGAACGGATCTCGATTAAATTAAGCTCTTTCTAAAACCATGAATTTTTAAAGAACATTACAGTCCTGACTAAAAATTCTATCAGTCAAATACCGCGTGCTAAGAAAGTTTTGAGCAGTTCCAACAAATTATACTGTTCGTTTTTTCAATCCCAAGTTTTTTTCACTTTGCTCAAGCTGACCCTGTTTTTCAATCTTGACTATTTCATTTCTCAACCGAATATCATAAAGATTCATTTATTCTACCTTGCGATTTGTGTTCGTAGGTCGACTTTTGTATCACGGCAATTTCAAAACACATTTGCGAAAGCTGTACTGTTTGGCCTACTTTAGAGTATGCACTCTTCCGACCTAACGTGAACGCTCCTGTATACACGTAGATAAAACAGGTGGAGGCAGATAGCCTTGCCCTATATCTACAAACGCGGAAGAGTTTTGGTACCAGGCCATGTGCCAGGATAGAGGCTGGTAGTAGCAGTGCGGTTTGTTGACTCTGGTCCGCAGTTCGACCTCATATCGTTTGTGGGGGTCGTAGAAGCGGGTATCTCCGCCCGTGAAAGATACTGGGTAGGTAGGTACGCCTAGCCAGTAACAAATTGTGGAGATATTCGCGCCGGTTGAGTCGTATTAAGACGAGATTCGACGGCGTCGCAACCACGACCTTAGTGGGAGTGGGAGAAGTTTCCCTTATTCCCGCGAGTACGGGACGTAAAAAGCAAGGTTCACGGCTAAGGCCTTGAGCGAGGATCACCGATCCAAACTCAAACCGAATCTACAACTTCCAAGACGTAATGAAATATTGAAATTCAGTTGGAAACAGACAGCGCGGTTATGTCTCGTGCGTCATGCGCATGTTTGAACCCCGAAGTGCCTGAGGCGAATACGCAGCTTTGCAGTGTGATTTGGCGACTTGGGGAATCGTCGTTTCTGGTATTCAGTCATCAAGTTGCCATATATAATAAGCGAAACAGTGGTTTCACAATAAGATAAAGAAATTCATAAGATTCAGTCCGAGTTCGTGACGCAATGGGCTTTTGAAGACGCTGCTTTGAGGGGACTTCCCTAAACTCGCTATTACCCGATAACCAAGTCGTTATATTGGCTTGAAATTTTTACAACGCACATAAAACATGCTCACTTTTGCGGTGAACTTCAATTCCACCTAAAACGAATCACCGTTTATCGCATGAGAAATTTTGTCCACCAAAAAGTTTCCTTTGAAAATTGAACTTTTTGAGGTTCATTGCCCACTGATGTGAACGAAATTCTTCTCTTTGATTCATACACTTTTTTCAGGATGCCAGTGATTACAAGGGTTCACTTTCAGGGATGAATGATCTTCGATGGGATCGAGGACTAAACCTCTGATATGGATGAATATGGATCTTAACAGCAGGCGTGGCTTGTGCAAAAAAACATAATCTTCACTCCGCCATAACTCTGTGAGGTTTGATTCTATCTTATCAATTTTCCTCTCCTTTTTGCTACAAGATTCGTGTTCCAGAAGTTGACAAGATTGATGTAACTTTTCAAAATATTTATATTCGTTGAGAATGGACATTAATTGCACAAACTATTCAACTTCATCCAACATATCCGATTGTGCAGTTGAGATCAAATGAAGAATGTTATGCTAAGGTTCGTTCGGCGCTGTCCCCAATGACGAGATATTGGTAAGGTTCACATTGTACCGGTTCTCCTACTTATTGCCTATTCGTTGTCATAGCATTCTGCAGATAAGGTTCACGAGCGAGGAAACGATTGGAAATCACCTTCTTTCAGCTGCACTTTGATGCATCAACGATCACTGGCTCCTTCCCATTTCGTTCCAACGCGGGCTTGACCTCGTTTCTCGATATTTCACCGACCTCCCCAGGTCACGTGGCTATCGTCAAAGCATCCCGTAATAAAGATACCGACCAACGACATCGCGCACGCCACGTAGATACGAGTATCTTCACATTCCGTAGAATATAGACGTATAGACGCCTACACACTACATGAGCCATCGAACGAACGAAAGGGATAAAAACTTTGACGGCAAAATGGACGTACGTGGAAACACTTCGGATGCGACGATCTGCACTTCTGCACTAAACACTGTATAGATATCGCTACAGTCGACGAACATTGATAGGTTTATCCCTCACGGAAAGAAAACCCCACTTGGTTGTAAATTCGTACCCCCAACTCATAGATAATGCTAATTTCCCATAAGAAAAAAATTAGGGGTACGAATTTACACCCAATTTGGGGATTTTTTTCGTGAGGGACAGTAGTCACTCCCAGTAGTGGAAAAAAGAGAAAAATGAATCAGACACACGTTGGCATTTTCGGTATGGCCTCACTTTGGGCAACAAGGTGTAGGTACTATACATATATAGGAGAACCTTCTTCAACGATTGAATCCATTAACGATACTTTGCTTGACGATTGGCTCGCTGTAAGGTTACCTCGATCCAATCAACGATGATGGACCCGTTACGAAACCTTGATTGAACTCACAATCTTCTAATCAATCCTCTACCACTATCCTCTTCTGCATTACCCAACTTAACTTCGACCACACCAACACCACTACGGATCCTTGTGAAAAGAGCGTCTCCTGGTAAACCAATTCAGGTATGAGGTGTAAGTGATGGAAAGTCCGATTCAAGTAGTTAGACCCTAAACAATGTATGCCAATGTGTAAGAATCCGAGATTCTCACGAACATGAAATGGAAACGGATAGATTGCGTACATTAATTGGAAATGTATGGAAAAAAAAGTAGACAGTGTCGGTTGTATTTTGATTTCTGTATAATCTACTAAAAGAACTTGACACAATACAAATTTCTCTACGATTATGAAACATTTTTGAAGTTTTGATCATTCGCTGCTAGGTAATCTTACAAAGAAGAAAAAAAACAAACAATATATAATGCGACCATTTCGATTAACTTTTCTTAGAACAGTCACTGGATTCAGATTATTGATACAACCGACGATCGAATAATTCCGATGAAAATTGCAGAATATATATAATATATAAATATAATGGGTTCGGTTGAAAATCCCCGAATATCCCGAATTGTTCGTTCGCCAAATTTCCTGGCGAAATTCCACACGGTCAAGTGACTCGACCGAATTTCCCCATCCGAAAGGATCGGTTATATTTCGATTCAATTATTCATAATTTTCTCGCGCCCTTGGCAATATCCTGAAAATAACCGCGGCGTCGATACAACTTGTAGAGATTTGATTCCGCAGTGAGGTGAAAGAAAGAACGAGATCGTTGCGGAAATGCTGCGGACCGTCTAGCTCGTCAGTGATTTGAATTTTTTTCATTTTACTTTCCATTTTTCACGGTTCAGGCCGATTCATCCGTATGTGCGTTCATTCACGTAGAGAATATCCCCTCTGCAACAATGGGCTTCTGTTCACTGACCTGATACATTTTTGATTCAATGCATTCTCTCAGCGGCAAGAATTACCGAATATACGCTGCTCGAATCAATTGATCGCATGTGCGGGGCCGACATTCAAACATTACTTAAAATACATCTCTGTTATAATAAATCATCCGTTCCTTACGCGACCGTAATTATTTCCGAGTCCTCTGATCTTAACTCAAAATCAGTTGAGGTGTTCATGTATTGACATTCATCAAGCAGCTCATTAGGAACCGGCAGAGATAATTTTACATCTGCTTCTCGTATCTATTTCACTTAATTTCAGACGTATTGTTGTATCGAAAATTCACCCATACGTTTCATATTTTTTTCTCATTACAGAATATCCTACAATTAAAAAAATTGCACGTATGAGTGTTGACAATATTTCTCAGTGAATGTCATTCAATAACTCAAATATAATATCTGTTTCCAGAAATGTAGAAACGCCGTTTCGGAACAGCGAAAGCTCCGTGCGTTGAAAGACGAAATATTTCTACAAAACAGCGCCATTCCCCAGAAATTACCCGTGTGTGATATACGGTTTTCGGATACGAATCCAGACGAGATTCCATTGGACACAAAGGGCAGTTGGTAAAATGGTGCATCCGTGTACAGTTGGCTGCAAGCTGCTGCGGTTGAGAAATTTACTTGCATGAGAATTGTGCTTGAAAAAATGTGCTCCGAATCTAGGTTAGCATTCATTTCCTTCCCTGTGAATTGCAGAGTAAAGGTACATGGATATCTGTGTAATTTTCTTCCCGTCAAGGTCCAGTCCGCATATCGATCTCTCTCTATTTATGGATAATCTGAAACGAACTATGATATTGGAAACACATTTGATTTGCGATTTTTGCCAAAGCTTTGTATTACTCAAGAAAATTACAGTAGTTTTCGGATACACCGATAGCAAGGAGGATGAACAACTTCGTGGGATTGCACCTTCCATTCTGCCAGTTGTTGCATAATTAATTTCAGCCCTCCAACCTTCCCTCACCTTAACGTCGTTACTCCTCCTTCTTTCCTTATGGTACCTTATACCTTTTTTCCCTGGGACCAGCCACACTTGTATTCCAACCGTCGTTTATCACATGTAACAGTTGTTTTGCCAGCTTACAACCATTGAATTCACACAGCATATTCTGCGCTTCTATAACTATGTCACGTCGCGTCGCGTTACTATCAACGAATCCAGAAACTGGTCAAAGAGTTCCGAAGTTCGGATTTTCATCACCGAATTTAGGGTTCAATTTTACACAATTTTCTTGCTGTGAATTTGTTGGCTGTTCAACGTCAACGTTTGATCAAGATTCCCAAGCAATTGCTGTATACCACAGTATATTAAAGGATATTGGAGAAGATAAAAACATTGCGGAAAATAAATTAAAGTACAGCTTTCCTTACCGCTATCTACACGGGTTATGTCAGTGTACAGGAAGACATAGAATCGCATGCGCAAGCAATAACCAATAACGACGTATGACGATGAGAAATCATGAGAAATAGAAGTTTCTGTAACATCGATGTGTACTTTGTGTTATTAAGACTGATCGAGCAATGAATCCGGGTTGTCAATTTCACTAATTTCTTATTTGAGAAATGGGACGCTTATCACTCGAAGTCGAATGATTTGCTTGATGAAAGGCCGGTTCTGTGGATAAAGCTTCGACAGCACGAGTGATGTACATTTAAGGGAGATCCACGTGGCTGATATTAACCTTTTAAATAATGATTTCACAATACTGACATGGATTTCATTTATTATGGTTACGACAAAATTCTAGTGAAATGAATAGCGCGCGCGCGCGTGTGTGTGTGTGTAGAAACTCAAAACTATTTTGAATGTATCTGTATCGTTTTTCCAAATATAGTTGAAAAAAAAATATCGATTTTACCAAATAAAATCTAAATTTGATATATTATACCAGCTTTTTATAAACTTTATTTATCATCATCATAGACTTGGTATTCGAAGCTTTTTTATTACTAATGCTGAATATTATCATTTTGATGATTGAATACGCCGGATCCGCTCAAAGCCGCACAGTGGTCGGAAATAAAAAAAAGAAACCGATCGATGACTCAGTTTCCAAAACATTTCAATCAATTTGTGATTACTGTAGAAACTAATATCCGGGTTTTCAATAAATCATAATCAATAAGTATCGATATTTCTACTCTACCGTGACAAACATCAATCCGAACGAAATCAAATTTTAATTATTATTCATTGCCATTAGTCTGGACTTTTATAATCTCGAATTGAAACACGTGTTTCACATTGAAACATATGTATTTTGATTCCTTCAACACCAGCGACAGTTGGTTTTTTGTTAATATTGACATTCTGACATAACTCGTGGAATTGAAAGCTGCTAACTTTTTGGCGAGTGTGGAATACTGTTTCTAAAAACTTCTTTTTTGTGATTTTCGAATTTGATTTCACTTATTTCGGGTTTTCTCAAGGATGAAGACACGTTCAAATAATTTCAAGGTTTTGTTAGGTTAGCCTTCGAGGACATTAGTAATCAATTGAAAAAATAAAAATTAGCAACCTTGGATCATCGTCATTTTGTAGGCCGAGCTTCAGCCGTCGGTCCCTTCATAATGAGTACGAAAATTCTTTTACGCTGTGAAACAAAAAGTGTGACTACAGAATAACGAAGTTTCATTGATTTGTCCTCGATAGAAAAAACAAGGATTATCACAAAGCGGAGTAAAATTTCCTAAATTGTACACCTTGAATGAAATATGAATACTGTGAAATGCAAACGCGACATTGATTTCCGATCAAATGCCACTTGATGTAGCGGAAATGAAATTGAATATTAAAATTTAGCTCATTTATAGCTGCTAATTGGTGCAAATGGATAATTGAAGCTGAATTCGTTCACCTTTATTGAACGAAGAACGAATATTATAACGCTGAAATAATGTTTTCTTTGACGAGCTTGTGCGAAAAGTTGATTGGAGGGTATGCTAGTATCATCAATTTGTGGAGCAGCAGACTATCATTAAACCGAAAATTGATAGCTGAAAATAAAAATCTATTAAGCCGTGTTCGACGAATATAAAACGTACGAAACGCTATTAAAGCGACGTCGGTTCCCCATCGGTGAATGGAGAATTGAAAATAATTTTTGCTAACCGGTAATCGCTCGCCAATCAACAATCGTTGACCGAACATAAAATAAACTGTGAATAATCTCGTTAACTTCACGGTTTAAATATAAAACAGGAATAAAGAACGAACCGTCCGCCGTAGCAAAGCATTGCTAATGACTGGTCGCGGAACAATTCAGTACGTTACAAAACCGAATAGAAAACCGGCAGGAAATCATTCACGAATGCCGGGAATTATTCAAAACTTTGAAAATTCGCGGGTACGACATTGTCGCATGAAGTATTTCCCGAAGTTGAATGAAAAGCGAGTATATACAGGATGGAGAAAATTTTCCGACTCGGTGATCAAAAACTAATCGAAATCGGACTGCAGTTTGATCGATTTCTCCATCATTTATCTACCCTGGACTCAATTCGAACTTCCATAATACCGACTCATATTTATTGCGAGGGAAGTTTTTTTTTTTTTTCGTTTTTCCAGGGTTTGATAGCAGAGGCTTCACGCTGTGCGTGAAAAACAGCTCGTACCTACAGCCAGTTCTGCGCGCGATTGGTATCAATAACGTGGAACTTGCGTGAAGAAACAAAAGCTTTGGTGTTTTGGCCTATGCCCACCTGCCGGCTTTTGTTTCCCCCAGTTGTTTGGGGGAAAATAGCGAAGATTCCAACGGCTTGGTGCATGCTTAAACCTTATAACTTAACCCGTCGAGGCGTGCTAATAAATTCCTCTGCGGCATACGACGAATATGCTTATATACCGTATAACCGTGTTTAATAAAAATGCGAGCCGTTCTTTCCGGCCACCGACGATATTCCGTCGTAGCTAATACAAACTAACGGTGCTCCTGTAGAAGAATTTACCTACGTAACGAGATTTGCCTGATTACTCTTTACCTTGTTTGACTAAACATCTGCATATTACTGTTTCGTTTTTATTATTCAAATCCTTCTGCCTTTTCTTATCTCGTCAATTTATATCCTCCCCCATTCGCAAAATCTTTATGCGAGATTTCATTTGTCCGTCGCAAAGTAGAAAAGAAGACACGGAGTTTGGTCTAACATTGTGAAAATAATAACCGCTTCGTGCTGAATGTTTAAAGTCATTAACCGTACTTGTAGAGATCTTCTCCGCTATTATACTTTCGAGAATTTTACATTTGTTTCAGAGGGTAACTAGCTTTGAAATATGAATTATTTGAATATTTATGCGATCTGCTCATTAGTCGGAATGTGGCTTAACATAGTAAGTCGGTTTCAACGGTTGCTGAAACAATTTCAACCTCTTAAGAAACAGCTCATCATTTTTCTTTTTCTTTTTTTTTCTTCAGTTTACATTTAGAAAGTCATACATCAAACAATTTTGTGCAGATGACAAAGTATTTACCAAATAAGTTTTTCATTTGATAATTAAATATGTTGCGGTTTGCTGCGAAATGCCACATAAATAATAATAATAAGACAACATTGTTTAATGCAATGATGAAAATCCATAGCTTATTTCCATAAAATAACCAAGCAAGAATTGCGTGTACTCAACTACACTTTCTAGCGATGACGATTCACTGATTCAGTTTGTTCGTAAATGCATAAATCAGAATCAGATATCTCAAACTTTTTTACGTCAAAAAATGTGTATCACAGGTAGAAAATTAAATCCATTAGAAAAATTCGACGTGATAATTTGTCTGCAACTTTCTTCACGGCTTGTTTTGCGTTTTTATTCAACTGCATAACGTTAAGGTTACAGAATATATATTGCAGTGAAAATGGTTTTGCCAAGGAAGATGCGACCGGGTGTAATAACGGAATTGAAGAACAGACGAAGCCGCGTAATACGTCAGAATTCTTACAATTAAATCTTTTCAATGGCTCCAGCGGCGTTCCACGTGTATAATCAAAGGGATGAAAAGCGCGAGGGTGAGTTGACGCTGTGCAACGTCGCGTCGTGTCTGCGGTTTGAGGGTTGCGGAAAAGGGCGACGAGAGACGGAAGGCGAGAGGCGAGAGGCGAGGGATGGACGAAGACCGAGAAGCTGGAGTGACAGATTAAAGGGAAAACGTGTACAGTCAGCCTCGATACAGACCGTGCTAAAAAATTATACTTTCTCGGGTTTTTCGCCTTTCGATTTCTCCATTTGACGTCGCACCTACAAGTGTATGGGCTTACTTTCTTGCTCTCGCTCTCTCACTTCTTTGTTTGTTCTCTACTCTTATTTGCCTGAAAATTACTTCCTTATAAACCAGTGATCATGAAGATCCTGCCCGAATTCCATTAGCGGAGAGCACGGCCAAATTATCGCACTAAGAGAAATCAAAGAAAAGTTAGGTTTGCAGGTCATTTTGTGCGTTATAATCTTTATCTTTCGGATATAAACACCGTGGCTCTCATTCGACAAAATTTCGAGACAGCAAGACTCAACCGAGGTTGAGTAAACTTGATCCTCCAAAATTAATCAAAAGAAACTGTAAATACAGTATTTTTCGCGGTATTTTCATCGTCATACGAATCCAATGCATTCTCCCATGTCCACAGTTTGAATTGATTGTGCTGTGAATATTAGATATGTTTTTTCTACCTTACTATCACCGAATTGATCGCGGGATTTTTTGGGAACCGATGGACTCATCGACATTTTTTTTTAAATCTGATTTTCAAATATTAGACCCTCAAAAACCTAGAGATTTCTTGATACTAAACACAGCTATTTTTCAAAGAAATCACCACTTTTTCGACATCGGCATTACATAGGTGCAGATTAAAAGTAAAAAATCACGTGAAGATCATCAAAATTAAATGTGTTTAAATGTGAATTTTGTGCTAGTGTAATTGATAAAGTAGTATTAAGAAGTGCAATATGGTATGTTACTTTTTTTTTCTATTCTCCAAGGTGTTTGATTTTTCAGAATGATGTCAAACGTTGTGTGCTGCGATAGTCGAAGGTTTACCGTCTGTATACAAAATGCTTAAGCACGATGAATTCTAAATGTAAGGGGGAGTTTACTCATTAGTTGATATTTTATTTGTTACTGCCTAAAAATATGTATACATAAATAAGAGGGTTCAAAAATTCAGTTGGTTTATAACCACGATCATCACTTACAACTATACTGGTTTTCTTTCATGATGTAGGTGTTAGATGTTCGGTTCAACGAATCCAAATTTCTCACAGTATCATCGAAATATGAGCCCCACATTGACAACCGTCGATACTTCTTCAATAATGAACTCGGCAATGGAGGAAAAAACAGATTCTAATTTCCAACGTTGCATCCATAAAAGTTTCAGAGATACCAAGTGTGATGAATTCTGAACTTCTGAAATTGGAAAACTCTCAACTAAGTTTAGACAAATGAAAAATACACAAGCCTCAAGTTGGTTCAGACTTGACTTGCGCATTGGCCTCTGAGGGTAAAACGTTGAGCTACGCTTCAAGTGAGCGTCAAGCTGATTCACCCAGCAGTTATCGCATCAAAAATTCTTATACCAGTCTACTCTACTCGCCTGTTGAGTAACGTGGGTAATCATATTGTGAAAAAATAAGATGCCTAAAGATCATTGAAGACCAAGGTTAGTCTGTCTCCGTTTCTATCCTCCTTTCCAAGGAACATTTCATGGACTCACCAACTGATAAGGTATTCCCAGTTATCATGGTAGCGTTATGCTGCGTCAAAATTAGTGATATATTTTCCTTGCGTGCCTCTGCGACGCGCCCAGCAGTTTCCTGTGCACACACTTCGTACTCTACACTGTTGCCTAGCCTGCACTTGGTGTACTTGGTACGCGGAGGAGGGTCCTTAAGAGTTGAGGCAAAGCCAGGCTCGTAAACGACTCATCGATCGGGCAATTAGCAATTAAACACTCGCCCGTACGGACAGGTAACTAGCGTAAATTTATTTTTAACGAGTCCCACGACTTTGCAGGTCTCGTTACACCTTCGTCAAATGTCCTTCCGCCCCCAATTATCTAGATTTCTCCCGACCTCGCCTCCGAATCGGGGAATTTCAAGAGCGCCTGATTCACTTCTAATTCTAAAAAATAGTCACGCGAAGCTTTAAAATGTTGGTAATTACCAGATTTCTTAAGTTCTCTTTCATTCGCTACGGCGACTTCTGTACCACGTTTAATATTTGCCTTCGTATTTTGGCTCATTGACAGTCATTGCCATATCTCAGGAGAATAGCATTCGTTCTACTGACTTCCTGCCAACTCGAAGACGAATTTTTCATCTATCGACATTACGCCTGTTTTAACTTGCCAGATGATAGTCGATATTTCGACAAGTGTGCTATCATGTTGCTCTTTGGTTTACTAGAATTTTGTGCATAAAAAAGCTTAACAGTACTTTTCATTCTTGTAATTTACGACCAAACTGTTGAACGAGAGTTTGAGTGGAAGGTTTTCTTAAAATTCATCACTTCTCGTTTATAAATCACAAGAAATGAGTTGTACCGGTTGCCTGTAAGGAAACTAACAGTAGCACATGGACCGTTAATACTGAATAGAATCGAGCAGAAAATGCATGCGTTCCAAATTCTCAAGAATTTCATCTGGTGTATGACACGAGTGTACTTTTTGAGAGAAATTAATTTTCATCCCACGAAATTGTTTGAATTCTTATAACGAAGGGTGATTGTTTGTTCGTCTTGAAGCAGCGCCGAGATATTGCGATATTGATTCTTAGGGTCCAGAGAGTGTCAAAAAAGTTTTAATTGTAATTTATACAACGGCTCGAGGCAATTTCACGTGTAAAATCGACTCTTTAAAAACAGCGAAGGCATTCGAGCGACAAACTCAATATTTATTTCAAATTCCGATAAAGTACTTAAAAACTCCTGTCACGCAAAGTACAACGATTCCCATTAAAAATTAGTCTCAAACTCTCTATATCGTGCACGATACGCAGGTGATAGTAATAGTTTCTGAACTCAGTATAGTAACAAGTACTAACAGTGTTCCAAATACAACCCTAACCTTTTTACGACCGGAAGGCCTGTGGAGAAAATTTATTGGACGCAAGAAATCGATTGAATCTTATACGGTTGAATGAACTTTTATCGGTTAGATGGAAAAAATATCAGTTAGCTGAGAGTTCGGTTGAAAATATTCAGCCGAATGGCGATGCCTTGTAGTTACACAACAATCACAAGTATAATTTCATCTGTCTCAAGGTCCCTTGAGTCCTCGAACCCTTCATCAATGACAAGGTTATTGTGCTGTACTTATAAGAACATTTCATATACCCATTCATGAATTAGTTCAAGTGGTGAAGTTCAATCCATACGTGTTCATGAATCCTGTATCAAATGAAACTTTCTGAACCCATCCACTACCTTTGCACATTTTTCCAAGAAGCCATTGCCAACTCTTCAGCGACAATTGCTACTAAAACGGGGACCCAATGTGAACGACTCAAGCATACAGATATTAAATTGGCTGAATTATGAGCCAGCAGCCGTAATCTGCGTGTCAAATTTCAATACAATACTGATTAATATTATTGTTTCCCGAGGTGAGAGTTACGGCAATACTGGCCAAACGGTTAGCAATAGTATGAATTAGGGAGGGGTGGAAAACGGATGGAGGGAAAAAAATTTTCGGAGCTAATAAAGCTCGTTGGGTATAATGGCCCGGTATCATAATATTTATGCATCGTGGAGTAATATCTCTGAAGGGGGAGGTGAAAAGTTGTGCGCAGGGTATTATTATCCCGAAAAATTTCGCGGGGAATGCGTACTCTTCCTTGTATTATTCATTCCCTTGGGCCATTGCCTGTTGGGAAACTTTTTTTCTCCAAATGCTTCTTTTGTTTCGACAGGAAAAGATCCCTAACCAAATCCAGAAGCGTTCGATGACGTCCCTTGTAATTATAGTGTGCCTAACCAACCATTGCTTGATTAATATCCCACACAGGATTGGTGCGCAGCTTGTGAACCTAGGCAGGTGTGCAATCATCGGTCTAAGGGATTCTAGAGCGTCGCGTAATCCGTTAACGATTTTTCATAGTTGATTGAATAAAGTCGAGAAGCGATAACGAGTTTTCGTTAATCCATGTAAATCGTCCCCGGCGTTTTGTCTCTTAAATTCCTACTTTATTGCTAGAAATCTCTATTTACGATATCTTTTCATATAAGTTTAGTTCCTACGTACAGCGACTGAGTGAAACCCGTTTCACAGCCCCAGTGTGGTTTTCATTCTATGCTTAGTTTCAACGCGATCTTTTCACAAATAAGATAGTAATAAATATTGCCACTCGAAATGGCGCGTGTTTAAAATCGATTGTCATACCGAATGTGTAATCAGGTACGAAAACACGACGAGGTGTGCAACTCTCTCAACAATGAAGACATTTGAAAGTTCAAAGTGAAAATCTGAGACGCAAATTTTTCTTCAAAACACACAGTAAACAATCAGAACTACGATCCAGGTGAAACAGGCAACTGAAGAAACTGCGAGACAATGGCATTGCGAAACTCTGAATCAAACAGCCAGCCCAGCAGCTTCTGGGTACGTATTGTTCGCTGTTATAGCGTAGCTGGTTGCTCGTTTTCCTCCGCACTAACCCGTCGCGAGCACACGGCACTCACGGTTCGTGAAGCACATAGAGGCTGGGAATAAAAAGAAGCCCGCAAATTGGGCCTTGTTTCCTAGATTGGTCTCAACAGGCCTGTTTTCTGCGTCATACCGCACTCGTACGACCGAGATTTGCATCGTGCAATTGCTGAACTCGTATTCGTGTGAACGCAGCACGGGCCAAGAAAAGCGCTGCAAGCTTCACACTCGTCGGAAATTGCCCACTTTCCGCACTAGTCACATAAAACATCATTATTTTATCAGCTTCCAATATGTGACACATATCTACGCAATCTCTTCAATGAAGATGGAACAAGCTTTTACCTAAATGCAACCATTGCCTAATCGTTCATCCGTCTTGGACGATTCCTTGCCATTTGGACTGCTTGAATCTACTCGGGTCACCCGGACACCTAAACTAGAGCTTTCGTTTCTCCTCGAAATTATTTCCGTCCGTAGAAAATTAGTCAACTATCAACGGATGTCACCGTTTTTTCACAATGACATATGCAGAATTATTTTCGACGTATTTTAATTTCCAGGCCTTGGGTTGGATCTTGTATTTTAACCTTTAACTCGCTTGTAAACGTCGTGAATCGATCGAAAATGAAGCCAATCGATTCGGTTATTTATAAGTGTCTTAACGTAAAGAAGCATAGAATAATAAGGTGGTGCTTTTTCTGTTTTATTAAACAAAGAAGGTTAGTATTGTTACAAGTAAGCGAATTTCACTGATTGAAAAAAAACAATAAAATACAACCCTATTACGTTGGTTGGTACGCTATTCATGAGTGACGTCATATCGTTACAGCTGTAGGCCTGTTATATTTTCGTTAAATTTTTTATAATCGAAAAAAGCAGTATAACCTAATCATTTATGGGTTTTCCTCTCAGTATGCATAGAAAATTTTTTCATGCAAAGACCTAATCAAGGACAGCATATGTGGACCATAATCAAAGGCACTGCCCGTCACGGAATTCTCAAAATCTCAGGATCTCGATACATCAGGATCGATGAATTTCAGGCCAAGATGTACGTACATTTTGTGTTGTATGCTAGGTTTAGACCCGAATTCCAAATAACCATCATCCCATTACTCATCATAGGTAATTCCAGTTTCCCATCAAATGAAAATCAAGGTAAACATTGTTCTTCAAAGTTAGCACTTGATCCAAGCGCAAGCGGAAATTTCTCTGTAGCAACATGGCCAAAAAAATGGAAGAAACATTTATCCTCGAGTCGTACAGTGTACTGTGTTTTGTACCAGCGAGACGTGGAACAAAACGCAACTACTTCATCAAAAACCTTTCGCGCGTCGAAGCGCCTTGGCGATCTGTCGGCTATGCACAGCCCCACGTACCTCTGTTGGCGTGAACAAACATATATCTATGCAGGTACACACGTGAAAAAACTTGAGAAGTATCCGTGGGTGAAAATGCTTTTATCCGGTAGAAAAGTGCAACGCGAAGAAAATATTTATCTCGACCAAGGCACAAGGAAACCGGATTCTAGGTAGAAAATTGATTCTATTGGTGTA
Organism: Neodiprion pinetum; assembly: GCF_021155775.2. Classification (NCBI taxonomy): domain Eukaryota; kingdom Metazoa; phylum Arthropoda; class Insecta; order Hymenoptera; family Diprionidae; genus Neodiprion; species Neodiprion pinetum. The sequence continues at coordinate 26,455,392 of NC_060233.1, forward strand.
AGGCACTTATGTCTATACGACTGCAGTTATACAACTTCACAAGCCTTGCCAGATGGACCACACTTTCCCAGGTACATTCGCTCCGGAAAGAAATCGATGATTGACACGATCTCCCGACTGATTTGAAAATGGAAACGACTCCCACTCTGGCCGTGAGGGCGGGACCTCTGCCGCCTTTCTGTCTGACAAAGAAGGGGCTTCGACCCTTCGCCTTTTCTTTTCCTGTTTCTTTTCTTTTTTTTTGGCTTCGAATTCAAATTATTAGTTCCTTGTTCCTTTTCTTGCGTCTTTTGGTAGGTGATTGTTTTTTTTTTTTTTTTGCTTTGATCTGTACTGAGGACACAGGGAATTGCATTCTTTAAAGGCTGAATTGAAATTGCGATGGAGTGTGGATGTAAGTTTAGAGTCCAAGATTCGAAGTACTCAGTATTTATTTGATAGATTGCTTAAGATGGCGTTTGAATGGCATGTTGTGAAATTGATCGGAATGAGGAATGCTTGCGTAAAATATTCAAAGCCAGTTGTTTGTACAATTTTCAAGTCGTTTTATGAGCACGCTGACTCGTGACTTGTCGTTTCAATTAGATTGGAATTCCAATAAATGAATACTGAAAACATGATTAATTATGCACTGACGTATAACTTCGGAAACACTAGGAACGTATTTTCCATATCGTCTCGTAACAAGTTGAAGGTGATTTTCCTCGAACAATCAGTCTCGCGTTTTTGACAATTAAAATCAAATGTCTACGCGCTGGAGAGTTCAGTATAAAAACAGACATGTTTCATCGTTTTTGATAAAAAACAAAGTAATTTCTTCACTGCTTAAGGTCGTGTTAACAATTAATCCCTACAAATTTAATTCTTTGTTGTTCTGTAATACGTCAGTTCCAACTTTTTGCCATTCATGCATGCGTTTTTCATCACGCAGACCTTGTTTTGTCTTTTTATTGCGATCGTATATCATCATTCGGACAATTACTTTCTTTGTGACACAACGACGCGTTTCATACCAGAAATTTAACAAGAAATGATTATATTTTGCATGATACGAGTACAAGAAAGCAGACAAATATATAACAATTACGTCTAATACTGATAGTACGTCGGCTTTCGAAAGTGATCTCTTCTCATATAATCTTAACCAAGACCAACTCATCTCAACTAGGATCGAAAATTGTGCCTGATCTTTTTCACGACAAAGCTTTACGAGAAATTTAAAGAAGAAAATTTTTCCTCATTCTTATCGCCAAGTTTTTGCGGCCCGAGCTCGATTTTCAGACAATTCAGATAGAATTTCACCCTCCAGAGCGCACATGGCGATAAACTTGACGTACAGGTAAGTTTGCAAAAATTTCCATGAGATACGAGCGTGGCGACGGATGTATGGAGAAAAACATTTTTATCCCTTCGCCACGATCTTAGAAACGGGAGCAAGTTTCCTCGATTTTATCATCACGTTACACGACGTGGCCCCTTCAATTTAAGCCGCAAAGCCGGGCGCTCTTTAGCGTTGCCTGTCGTCCAACGTATACTGGTTGATGAAGAGAAAAGGGGGAGATCCGAAAGAGATCCATCTTACTTCTTGACTCTTTGACGCTGGATGGTGCAGCTATCTCTTCCATACGGGAATTCCTGTACCTGTAATGCTGGCCCGGAAATTGGAAAAATCCCATTATCATACTCCTACTTACAGTGAGGAAGCTCCGTCCTGCAGAACCACGACTTAATTGACAGATGTGCCCCGTCCTCGTTATAAACCTTCAGCGCAGCTGTGAGGGCAATGTTGTTTGAAGTTTTACGCGCAGTTCGATGTGCGAAGTACCAATGAAATACTTTCTTCCTTTAGCGGTACTTCCAGGTCCCGAGGTTACGAGTTGAAAAGTAGAACGGTCAATTCGCAGAAAAATCATGAAACCAATTTTAAAAAATGCGAAATTCAATGTTAGAATAATGAAGGAAACGAAGAACATTTAGCCAGTTTATCGAAAAAATACTTTCTAACACAGTCATCCAATTGTCCAAAATTGGATATTTAGAATCTAAATTTTAATTAGAAAATAGATACTTCTAATAGAATAGAGTTTCTAAGGATAAATTAAAATTTTGATACGATCAGTCTTAAACTTAATTCGATAGTTCGCGCGTTTATTATCTTGAATCATCGAAAGGATTTACGGACCTTCATTTTTGGATTGTTATCAAGTTGATTAGACGGACTGTTATTTCATACTAGGTTTTTCTCTACCTGGAAAAATTTCTACATGGATCCTCCAGTTCGGATTGTCCGTCCTTCTATTCTGTAATATTTCTTGAACGCTTCGACCCTCATTCGCTTCCACGGACAGCTGCGCAAATCGAGTTCACCAGAGCTTTGTTGTTTCAAATTGAGTTCTCATGCCCTTGTATCCTTCAATCACTGTACCAAAAATGAAAGCATAGCTATAGTATATAGCCTGTCCCGTACCCTAAACAAAATTCGCGATGCAGAGCTTGTCTGAACATTCTGTGAAGTGAAAGTTTGAAGAATTTAGCAAAACAAAACGAAGATATGTGAAAAGGTCTGCTCCTACATGTGGTTATGCCTGAAACCTCCTGCGCCCCGTCTACCCTTTTTTCGTCGGCTGTCTCCTGGGGCAGTTTTAATCCAAATTTTATGCCCACAAAGGAACAGGTGAAACTTATTTCTTCTCGGCCCCTTTTTGTGGTTGAAATTTTTTTCTTTTTTCTGCGTTCTCGCAGTTTTTTGGCTGTTCCACTCGTTTTTTTTTTCTATTTTTCTTTTTTTTAGGTCTTCCTTTTTACCCAGAAATATAACCGGTGATAAATTTTCACCGTATACCTTTACGGTCATTAGCAGAATGCGGCGTCAGCAAGCGTCAGCCGTATATCACAAAATTAAAATGCTGCCAAATAAGCTGATTAAGCTCCCCTTCGTATTCCCTTCTCTCCGCCCCCTTCCCTTCACCCGTAATTTGTCCACAGGCTACCAAATCCCTGGATTCCGGGAGAACGAGGGAAAACTAAATGCAGACCGGAAGAGAGGAGAGAAAAATCTTGACCATGGTACGCGACACGTGTGGCAAATGGGGAAAAAGCAAAAAGTATGAAAAAAATCCTGTCGTTTTATGAACAGACAAACGGAATGCTAACTGTTTTCTCTGAAAGAAATCGAACGCCAAATTAGGCTGGTAATTTTCTTATGCCTGAAATCGTAAAGGATTGTCCAAATTCTTCTGGAAATTCGACACCTTTTCATGTATGCATGCAAATATTCCAAAAGACATTGCAACATTTCAACACGAACAGATTTTTGCCAGCTGTAAAGTGTTTTGAAGTGAGCATCAGAGAATTTTGTTATTCGTTTCAAAAACTAATTTTATTTGCAACGATGTTTAATATTTCCACAACGATATCATAGACAGACGGTGTAAGCTAGTAGTTCAGTAATAGTAAACGAGACGAGAGGTGCCTCGTTGTTTCCTTTTTTTTTTTGGTCGCGGGTTTATTTTATAATATTCTTATTGTGAACGCAAAACTGCGCAGCGCATAAGTGCTAAAATTTATAGTTTGCATTAGTATCAACTACATCAGCTACCTTGTTGGATTTGTGAATTTTCTTCGGAATCTTTTAGTCCGTGAGAAATTAGAATGTGGCTGTGATTTATTTGATTCTAGCATGTAAGGAATGGTCAGTTTGGAGGAACTGTTTCATGTATTCTAACATTGCGTTTTATCCACGCATGTTATGGACCACCATGTCCGAACGGTCAAAACTATACTTGTAAAGAATATTTCTTACTTCTTTATTCTGTATACTTTTTCTGGTGTTCCATCTCACTTAACCTTCCCAAGAGCAGTGTGTACGAATTCAACGTTGCCGACATATCAAATTTCAAACTAGCCGCTATTATATCACCATTGCATCTGTACCCAGTTTGAAAACAAGACACAAAGCTTTGTCGTTGCTGAAATGCGGTTATCGTTACATCCCTAGCAGGTACTTTTCTGCCTTTCCGCCCCCCCCAAAATCCGTGTCTGTGTCATCATCAGTTTAGGATCATTGTAATTAATACTGCTACCATCGTCGTTTGCTGCTCAACTACGCCAACCACCTGACTAGGGATCCAATACCGAGTTGGACCAAGGGCTGATATAACTGGATCAGTCAGCACTGGTTTCTTCACCTCTGATGAAATCTGTCGTCAGATTAACAAACGATGGTTTCCGTCCGGCGTGTTAAACCACCCCATCTGTTGGCGAGGGTTACTACTTTCTCTTCGGTGAGTTGAAAACCGCTCCATCCACCGGTACCATGTCGCAACTGTTCCTGCTTTGATGACGCTCAACCTGGCGACCCCACCAAGCTTTACAACTTTTGACAGAGACACGGCGAAATCGTTGAGCACCGTGGATGCCTGGCAGGCCACCTAACGGCTATATATCTTGATCAACTCTAAAGTCCAAACAACATCGCCTCATGTCTTCCTTTTTTTCGAAAGCTGCTAGAAGAAGAACGCTTTTAACTTCGCCATATCTCGACCTGTGACGGTGAAAACTTGAGAAACTGTTCGAATCATCTTTTGGGTATCGTACCTTGTTTGTATTTAATTCCGTTTGCGGTTTGTCAATGATCTATCGTATCGCCTCTGTGTCAATCTTGATGTAGATTATCGCGAGTAAGACTTATCGTTTTTCTTTAATTATTGACGGAGTTTTCTTTGCGAAGAGGTTAGTACGTTTTACCTCCACGACCCTCTTTTCCCTCACAAACACTGGCTGCCTTAGTGTGTTTTGCGTTCATTCCTTGTATCGTGTACTCCCTGTAATTATTGTTTGTCTTCAATCACATTATACACCCATTTCAATTTTTTAATTGTGATAAAACATCAAGTGATACCAAGATATCTTTTCAATTGTGTCATCGAATCAAAACTCTTGTATCATCACGGATTTTGATTGTGTTACTGAAAAATTTACCGTATCATATCCTGTCAACATTGTTTTCTCTCATTGTATTTCGACTATTCTATTGAATACAATCATATTTGATTTGTCTCTCCCCACTTCTGCTTGTGTTTTCTGCGACGTGAATGACGTAGTTTGTTTAAAATCTGCGTTACCATCTTCCTGGGACCGTTTGCACTGAGCAGTATAGTTGAAAACTGCTTTACCTATCCGGAAAAAATCTCTCTTTACCCACTGTTTTCGTTTCGGTTGAGTGTACCTTTCTCTCCTCGGTCACTCGTTCTCCTCTACCAACTCCTGACGGTTGAACATATCTTTTGGTCGGCGCAACTTTCTTTATTAAATTTTATCTTACTTTATAGTTTTGTTTTGTCGATTAAATTTCGTTTCGTTGGCATTTAGTGCCTGGCACCAAACATTTATTCCGTATCTCTTTTTTCTGGGTCTCTTCATTTTATGTTTATTCTGATATTTGCTTTTTCTGATTTATTTTGGGTGTGCCTGCAAGCATACCCATGTGAGCCTTGATTCTCCGTAGGGTTCCCACAGCCGTTACCGTATATAGCTACCTATCGGAAGGCCGGCTCTCCATCTCGAAGCCGGACGATCACGGATAAGGGTCCGTGCAACATAAGCATGTCCATAACTGTAGGTATATTGTGAAAGGAAAAAAAAAAAAAAAACCCTGGCTAGCGGTCGTATCACTGTGGGCAAATGCGTCCAGTTTCTAAAATCCTCTCCCTTCCTTTCGGCTCGGTAAACCTGCAGTACAATAATTTCACACCGTAAGGACAAAAAAACGAAAGACGACACACATATACATATATGAACTACGCTCATGCACGGACAATGCGAAGCTTCTGAAACGGTGCCCTGTTTCCAGAAGCTTCATACTGATAGATGTCTTAGCTCTCTTTACAGTGCAGCAAAAGTTCCTAAAGTTTCGAGAGGAGTAATATAGGACGAAGACAAAGAGGAAATAGAAAACACTCTAGACTTGTGGATTTTTCACGAGTTTCTTCTTCTCTTTTTTCCCTCAGTCTACATAGCCAGGTGACCCAGGCGGTTGAAAAAGTTTCACCAACAATTTCATGTCCCAGTTCTCAAAAGCCCAACGTTTTTACCACACGATATTTAGAGCCGTTTTTCGCATGCTTCAAGGCGCGTGTATGCCAGACAATCGAGATTATGCACTTTCGCGAAATAAATGGTAGGTGAGCACAAACAGCTGGTGGTTGTCTATCTTCACCTTCGCTGCATAGAGGTGAATATTTTATCTACCAGTTTGAGACTATACCCAAAATATAAAATCGTGATGTATAGAACTATGATGGACAGGTTTGTGTTCGTGTAAGAAAAGAAAGCGAAAACGAGTGAAAACAGAGAGATAAAGAAAAAGGGAAAATATATTCTATCGGCCAGAAATTCAATGCCATAAAAATGAGTAACGATGGTAAATGGTATAAAACGTACAGGCTTAAGCTTGTAAGAATCGCAGCTGTGTCTGACCAAACCCGACGGTTTCGGCGGTCGATGATGTTTGAAACTTACTGATGAGATCAGACGAGGAAGTCTTTCTCAGTAAATGACGGTTCGAGATAGCTCAAGATGGGCACTGACCTTATCGCTCGCATCTACCCTGCCAACAAATGAGACACTTCTTTGGAAGGCTGAACCTCTTTCAAGGCATACCGTCAAATATAATCTGTTGGATCTTTCGCGTGTCTTGATTTATGTGCAAAAATTCACTGGAGTTTTTGGAAATAATACAAAGTGAAGAATGCATGTTCTTCCGTTGAATTAACTTTTTGCTGGGTTCTATTCATCGAGATTTTCTGCGGTGAATAATTTTTTGAAATTAAATGAATACGTATCTATTGTTGGAATAGTTTCGAGCTTAATATTTACTGCATGCATATTATATCACTGCTTTTTCACACAAATCATGAGTGTCCTGCAGTTTTTTCCGATATCGTAACAAAGATGGGTTCTCAACCTTGAAACATCCGCGATCTACAGGTTTTACTGTTCAAATTAGTTGTTTCATCAACTGCATCAATCAATAACCTCAGTTGTATCTACGAATAACATTGTAACAGTAAAATCGGACAAGATTTTAAAGTCGAATTCTTGATTTGCCATTTTTGGTTTTCAATTTCACCCCACTTATCCAGCAAAAGAAGCATCTTTGAGTTTTGCAAAATACTCGACTCAATTTGTGCTTCGGCAACAATATTTTAAAAAGTTTTCTGTTTCAACACTTGCATATGGATATAATTCGAAACGACAGAGATTATGTAAACATCCGAAACCAGTTTCTTTGACATTGAAACAAAGGTTTATGAATATATACGAAATATATTGAATTGCTCTCTGTAAAAATATTTACTCAAATCAAGTAATATTCCCGAATTGAATTCACGTGAACTTCACGAGACATATCAAGGATGTTGAAATCGCTGTTTGCTTATAGCATAATCAGTTCATCATATTAAATCACAAAGATAATATAATACGAATCATTCCATCTGTTCAGAAACAGTAAACTTTGAGAAAAAGCGTTATCGAAAGTTTAGGTATAGAAAATCGGAAGAAAAAACAAAACGATATAACAAAAATTATGAGAAGACCGACTTTGCGAATAAAAATAAGACAATTCGTCAAGGAAATTCTCGTGACAAGTTACAGAGGATCTCGAAAAGAGCGTCTGAGAGTTGAGAAACTAGGTGGACTGATCGATATGAGGAGGGTGGAGTCCAGGAGGGAGATGAAAAATTGCTGTCTTCTCGCGTCTGAGACGAGACTCGAAGGGAACTACCGGTCGTTGGTTCTTTCCATCGCGGTGGATCTCGGACCCTGCTGGAGAAGAAAACTGACGAGCAACAAGCCCGCCGACGGATGCATGTGTCTCGCTGGGCAGTTGAGAGTAATTAATCAAAAACATTTGACGATCAACCCCGAGACCAACGTCACCTGCCCACGTTTCCACGCTTCGCTCTCGGCTCTGAAACTCCACAGGAGAAAACACGGATAGATGGACTTCTGGGTTATTCCGAAGTCGCGATCGATGCTTTTGTCTCGTTTTCCCGCGCTTTTATGTAACCTCGAGAGACCCTCAAGCACGCCCGCTTCCTAGTTGCCTCGCGCACCCTTACCAGGCACTCTCGAGCCAAAGAGACACACCTAGGTACCACCCTGACGCGAAAATAAAAGCTTTTCTCTTCTTACGTACCGGTCTTCGTCACATTTTTCCAGTCCAGTCTCGTGTCGCCTTTCCTCTGTAGCCATGTAAGACTGCATCTTCCGACCCCATTTAACGGTACATCTTACAGCCGTGTGTTTTTCACTTACACTTTGGTTTTCGTTTACATCATTGCGATTCAAGTAGTGAAACCGATGGTATGATTAAGAATGGTGATAGTCTTGGCATAGCGATACTAGCTGGAAGCCTTCGACGAACATTCGAAAGAATCTGCGTTCAGTAACCACGATCAAATATTCGGACGACGGATCGATAAACCCGAATCAAGCAAATCTTTTCTTTTCGCTAATGCAAACAAGTACCATTTAGGTCGATGAAACGTTTTGCCTATTGGGTACATCGCTATGGTATCGCTACCGTTATTTTGCTTCTAGAAGGGAGTGAAATCTTGCCTGTATGCAAAGACGATATTTGCTTTCAAATTTATCTTCACAAGCTTCGATTGTACCTTGAAACTAAGATTGAATGGTTTGTGAAGTTGATACTTTCTTGATTAATAAAAAGAGCTACTCTAACCAGGCACTTCGATTCAAATAAAATTTCACATAGGTATATAAGTAGTATTCAATGTACTGATCAAAACAATGTACGGTGTTCGAGCAGCAGAAACCTAGAAGCCGATCAAAAACAAAAAAAGTTCTACCACCAAACCTACCTATTTCTTTAAAACCGAGCAGATCAAAACAACAATGAAAATTAAATAATGAGGTAACGCCAAGAGCGAATTCAAAGTACATCTAGTCCGCGTATCTTAGGTCAAGAGAAGAACAGAAACAAGGAGGGGGGGGGGGTTGCGAATAAATAACCTTTGCTTTCTGCCGAACGATAGCTTAGTCAGTCAGATCATAACACCCGACGCGTTCGGACGCCCATCAACGTCAAGTATCGAGAGTGGAGTGAGTGTGAGTGTAAGTGCCAGAGAGCCAAAAGAAAATTTACGACCATCTTGGAATTATATTATCACCAGCCAAGGTAATAAATAGTATAAACAATATCGACATCTCTCCTTAGTTAAGGCTTATTTGTGCTCCTCTCCTGCACTTCTTCCCTTGTAATTATTATCAGTCAGAGTTAGCCGGTATATCCTAGTTCGATTCGGGGATAGGTAAGGGAAATCTCACCCTATCTGGCTCTTAAGTCGTGTATCGCTGACACACGAGAAATAAGGCCCGAATTGTGCCCCTAGGACGCCTTCGAGGACTTTCCAATCGATTGCGGACAGGATGCTTTGCCAGAAAATATCCAACACCCTCGATTTCATGCTGTAAATCGGATAGTACGCTGACATCATTTGCATTTTCCAAACGCATCGCTGCAATCATCACGATAAACATGTTTTCGTGGCGGTAATCAGTCAGAACTTGACTGGATGTTCAGTATTTTGAGAAGTTTGCAGCTGTACAGCAACTAACCTACCAAGAATAATGCCACACTTTTTCTTACCCCGGTGAACTGAACTTATCGAGGATTGACGATTGCGTTTAAGAAATATTGTCCCTTTGATTTACATTAAAATCCCTCTCTTCAAGCTGCACGCGATTACTCACAATTCTTTCAAACTTTTTCTCTGTACAGAAGTCTGAACAGAAATGAATGGAATTTCAAGAAATTCACGCTCGGGTGTAACTCTGTTGATATATAAGCAACGTTCCAGTTCAATTCCAATCCAGTTTATCACGGGTATTCCTGACGTGCAAGTAGTTACGCAAATGTAAGCGCTCAAAACTCGGAACGTTCAGTCAAGTCCTTTTTCCAATATCGTTACAACTCATGTTACCACTATGATTCCAACGATGCATTCGGAGAACGTGAATAGTGTAAGCGTACAATCTGCTTTGGACATGGAATTGAGGATGTTCGTTATAGTACAACTTCTATTCCACGAGTATCCAATTGTTAAATTATTATTGTTATATTTATCTGCTTGTTTCGAATGACATAGGCAGATTTAGTAGTAGATATTTTCTTTCATTTTTTTGATCGGCTTCCAAGTCTTTACTACTCAAATATCATACATCATTTTAATCAGTACACGGAGTAATATAACTATGTCTAAAATTCCATCAGAAGGTGAGTGACTAGTTAAAGTTACTTTCCTTGTAAACGATAACAGAATTGCACCTTCTTATATGGATACAATTAATCTGTTTTTTTTGGTTGACTTATATGATCCTGTTCCGGCAAAAGACAAATTATCTCGAGCGTTTCTAAATCTGCCGTATCTAAATATAGGAATTCTTATTTCTCGTGCATTCGTAACGGCTCCGAAACAGCCGTCATCAGTTTACATCGCGTTCTCACCTCAAGCAAACGCATACACTCACACTACAATTCACGTATACACACTCGGTCAGTGTCCCTCGAGGACCATCGAACGATTAGCACGCGTTTCTAAATAAAAGTTGGTCTCTCCTACAGACGTGTGTTATCAAAGTCGTTCTCTACTTCCGTCGCATGTTTTCTCGCATCCACTCTGCCCACAGTTTCCTTGTGAGATTTCGCTAAAACAAAACAGATCCACTGCCACATACATTATTCTTCATATTAACACCGTTCCGTCTTTATAATTCTTGTGTTCAAGAGCTTGTAAGTATTATGGCTATCGGTTTATTGATATGTTCAGCTGCTATATCGATCGTGCAACCTTTTGGTAAGATGAATTTTGTACAAACGAAGAAAAAATGAAGTTCATAAAATATTATACTCTGAGCTGTATCTTTGATATCAATCTTTTGTGCCCTTCGGCTTTCCTATGGGACTGACCAACTGCTACAAGAAAAAGGTTGGTTTCTCAGAATAGGTAGTCTTTGGCTCACTTCATTACCGCACTTGAATATTACATGTTATTTACGTGACCTCCGAAAGTTTTACTGTCTCTCTGATCCCTTTTAACACGCATGGATCATTGTTTATTATTATTATAATTACCGACTAATTATACTTGGATAATTGAATGCCCGTAGTCATAGTGGTGCGGTACCGATATCTTGAGGCAATATTATCAGATTAGGTTTGACAGGTATTAATTACAATAATTTGATGTTAGTCTTTGATTTTCAAGGTTACCCAATTTGCACTAGTAAATCTGCATATTGGGAGTTGTTTCACTTGATTGAATGCAGTTAGCATCGAATCCAAGTTGAACCGATAATCGGAAAGCCTGCAAATAACACGTTTGATATTGGAAGACCGTTGTCAAGAATCAGCATTGGAATTCAGTTTGACACTGTTACCTACTTTTACGATATTCAATGTCACAGGGAAATAGAAATCACAAAAAATACTGCATATCTCGGATTCATTCAGATATGTTTTTTTACCTTCAACTGGCTTGTCTTCTTCTTTTTCGTCGTATTCTTTTTCCAGGCAATGCAAGTCCGTACCCACTAAAAGGATCAGGAGAACGTCATCAAGATATATACATACAGATATATTCCCTTACACTCTGTTTCTCTGAGTTGGGTGAAATTTTGGAAGTGGTAATGACCAGCAATTCTCTCGCTACAAAATTCATCCCCTAAGAGGGTCTGACGGCGCTAACAAGGATAATGTCCGAAGTATACTTTACCGAGTTTCGTTATTCTGTGATATGTTGCAGTACGTTAGAAAACTTCTGACGCGTATTTTTTACGTGTTAATTGAACCATTTGATATCACCATTTTAAAATTGCTCGGTTATATCGTAAAATGTTTGTATAAAACCAGTTGGACCTCAGTCTCTGTTACCAAATGATAATATTGTGTTATTGCGTATTTACCCTCAAGCGCTGCTTCCCTTATTTTTGGCTGTAAGCTTTGGGGGTGATTTTTACCCCGTAAACAGCTGAATTGGTATTTGAATACCTGTGCTTTATGTTTTTCATTTACTACGGCATATCATAGAATTAGACAAAATTGGTGCGGTACATGTCGAATACTTTTCTCCTAAGTTTTGGAATCGAACGATTTTCATTTTCAATACGTTTTTCGACTTCATTCTCGTTTCTTTCCACTAGAAAAATTCTCGTTCATTTTCGCTACACGCAGACCTCGAATGCTAGTGTTTCACCACGAGCGAATCCCTGGAGACAGGTATTTCAATAGATTTCGAACGCTGTTGCTCTTTCCTCGTTATTACAGCCACACCAATGAAACATTTTCACCCGTCATTGTTGTCGATTTCTCTTCTCTTCAGCTACACCGTCGTTTCTTGCCTGTTTCTTTTATTCTACCTTTTCATTATTTGTAGAAATTTTTTTCTTTCCAACGTCTCGGGGAGTGACGAGGTCGACAGATGTTTATAACGCTCGACATCGCTAACCTAAACCATTCCCAACCCGATTCCGATCAATAACTTTCTGACACGTGCCCCACAGCTTGAGAATCTGCGTATGTGTTGGTGGATTTACGTGTATTTTATATACGAGCACACTTGTGTGTAACGTCTATTACACCTATATGCAAGTGTGGTAGGCACATGCATTGGTACCGCCATACATACAAATACCTATACATACGTGTAAGGCAGGCATAAACTCAAGCCGGGAATTTAATCCGCCGGACGGAAATGATGCGAGATTTTAGTAGTAGGCGGGATTAAGTACCTTATTCAAACCTGTGAGCCTTGCTTGTACACCATTGTATCTAGACATTACCTTATTTCCGGAACGATGATTATTCATTCCTACGTCTATAATCGCGTTCCAAAACCCGCTGCACTGGAAGATACGTACGTAAATTGCTTGGTGGGTTTATGTTTGTTAAAGTGTTGAAGTATTGCCTTGATTATTTCTTTATTTTTTCAATTGAACTTAAAGAAAATGGGTCACTCCATGAGTGAAAAATTGTATTCTTAGGACAGTCGTAAGTAAAAAAAAAAAAAAAAAAACTGCAATCTCGGAATGCCATATATTTTTATCAAGTGCTTTGCACTCGATGGAAAAACATCAGTGAAGAAACCATGAAATGACAAATTGTATGAACCTTGGCGTGAAACCAGTTTTCCATTTGCAGTTTCACTATTTCCTCAACATCAATAGACAAGTCATTCTTCTTTCGGTTCACAGTTTGCCTTGATCTCAGACTAGAACTCCAATGATTGGAATATTGGTTATTTTCCACGAATCGTTAATTGTTAGCGATTTTCCAGTCATGTGAAATTACGATGTATCACATTACGCGTGAAAATTAAACGCTATCGCAGAGCGGACAATTTGATATTCATAGCATTTGAATTGATTAGTTTAACTCTACAATCCCTTCACGCACGTTTGGCCTGCAAATTCGCTGGTGAGCTAGCGTTGAGATTCGATTTGGGGGAGGGGGTTTTGCGGTGTCTGGATAGCTGGTCGAAGTGGCCGAGCGAGCTGGCTGCACGTTAGCATAATTATGAATTCATACATGCGGGTTTTATTGGAGTTGGCAGAAATTAATTAAGTACTTGTAACACACCCTTGCCTATCGCTTAGCTAACGGGACGATATAGCATCAGTACCGCTTCCGCATCTCATCTTATATTTACTCCCCGTTTAATTGCTCCTCCTAGTACCAGGTTGACACTTTCTCAACCCCGCAGATATCAACCCCAACTTGACTTTTCTCGTACGGCTAACCATTCATCCTACAAATTCGTCTCCTCGTTCCTCAGCTCAGTAAAGTGTCATACGTACAGTCGGGTCGGGAAAGGTGTTGAAACAGAGGCTTGGAAAATGAATTCGAATCTGAATGATTCCGGTTTAAAACTGTCCAAATTAGTCTCCTTTGGTTGGAGAGATGATGAAAATATGTGAATCTCGACTAAGAAGGACAATAATTGAACTCTGAACAACATCGGTCAGATTGTTCCCAAATTGTTGACCGGACGCTGGATATTGTTTATCTGATTTTCACGAATAAGAGTTCGTCCTATTAATAAATCAATGCTCTACTAATCGCGCCGGATAGATTTTCTTCTTGAACTTCTAAAATCATCAGAAATAATCAGGGTTGAACAATCCGTACCAATTGATAGGGTCGAGTTCGTTATTTATTAAAGAATGCATTATCGCTGCGGCGATTGGAAACCTTGTTAAAGAAAAAAATAAGCTACAATTTGAATAAAAATTCGACGATATTCAATAAGATGAAATACTCCCACCTTTCCAATGGCAATCATAATAAGGCTTTATCAATTTAAATCTGTGATTTTATCGAAGAATAATTTTTTCAGTCGAATCAGTTTCAAACAAACTTTGAAATTATTATTTTACACTTTCCTTTTGCTTTCCCCACATTTTTCCCTGTACTGTACTGATGATAAATCCTCCACTTTGCGGATCACTTTTACATCCCTTCGAAGAGAAAATAAAATATTTACCTCACCGTACGAGTGGAAGAAAGAGGGAGAGAAAACGACAAAAGAGAACAATAACTCGCGTATCTTAGATTCATAATTTTAATATTTTATTTTGCTCAGAATAATTTTTTTTTTCTATTACTTTCTCCTTCACAAGATTACCGGTTGATCTGTTTCTCGGGGGTTGGATGCAAGGCCTATATCAATTTGACCATCCGTCTATGTGTGATACACGTATCAAGGATCGAGAATTATTGTTTAGCTACGTGCTACAGGGGATACGAGTGGAAACATACGTGTCCACGTTACTAATGCCGGTTCCATCCAGCCGTACATAGGGGTAATTACCCAGTGTGGCTGAAAGTTCACGCGAGTCATAATTTCGAAGCGTATGTACACAGTTCGCATGTGTACGTACATTTATTTCACACACAGTCGTTTATATATGCACGGTGAGATTAATTAGGTTGCCCGATTATTTTATTTACTCTGTCTGTATCGTGTTGTTTTTGCTTCTCTTCCTCTTTTTCTCTCTACTTCTTTGTTTTTCACAGGTCTATAATTATTTATGCAGGGATCGTTAGGGTGCCTGCAGAGATGTAGATTAACCGTTACAAATTAAATTTACGAATGATGGACAAATTAGTTTATTCTCTTTGCCAATGTTTTTACACCCGCTGAACTGCGATAATTATCTCGGAGTAATAGTCCTTTTTTCAAATCTACACATCCATGTTTTTTCTAAGATCGGTCTAGAATGCGTTCATTCTTTTATTACAACGACTATGCTTCAAAAGTCTCGGTGTGGTTCAAATTAATTAACGTTTTCGTTCCTATTTTATTTTTAGCTATTCTTCTATTTCTCTTTCATTTTCTCTCTTGTTCAACGTTTAATTTCATCGGGCTCGGTTTTGAAAGTTTTATCATGAAACCTGTCAGGTTACAGCGAAATACGTGTTTTGCACACTAAATTACACGAATAGAAAAATTCGTTGAGGAGATCTGGACTTTATTCAGTCTTTCGGGTAACTTATCTCAAATTGAGACAACTCAAGTCACGAGCGTAAAATACAACCAGAATGTTATATTTTGTTACAAGTGCGGAAAGTAGGTGATTTCCGATTTATGCGAATTTTGCAGCGTGAGCCGCAAAGCCAAGTGCTATGTTTGCATGAATTCCACTGCTGCAATTACAGGAGTCAGATATCACCCATCCCCCTTATTAACACAGTTATATTTTCCCACACCATATGTGAAGGAAAGTTTGATTTCGCAAGCAATGAAGGTGCTATTGACAGCGCGTGAAATTGGGTACGGGTAACTTACGCTCAATGACACTGTGCGTAAAATTGAACGGTTCGAAAGTGCGCATGCGCCAAAGAAAGCCCTAGTGCGTAAAGTGCAGTAGTTCAATTGTGCGCATGCGCCAACGTCATTTCACTACAATGTTCGAAAATGGGGCATTTTACACACGTTCTACAGTTTTTAAAGAGGTATGAAAATTTCTTTTTTTTTTTGTTTTTTATAATCTTGTGAAGTCGGGGGACATTTTTCCGAATTTCACTCTGGCCCTTGGAGCGGTGAATCGCTTTTACTCGAAGATGTATAAGCTGTAGGTCGGCGGTTAGCCAGCGTTGTTAAATATGATTACGTTTACCAAGGGCCAATCATCGTCACGCAGGTCGGAAGATAACGTCAGACGAAAAAGCTTCGCGCGAATCTTTGACGCGACTCTCATGCAGCGTGACATTGATGACAATGAAAAAAAAAAAAAAAACACGATATGCTGAAAAGAAAATAAAATTACGGTTTTCACCCGCGATAAAATTCAATGCATATTATGTTTATTGGCAGGCGGAAATTCTTGAACGTCGCGTCATTTACTGTGATGGAGCGAGGGTACAGCAGGAAAGTAAAAAAAAAAGTGGTACGAACAAAAAGTAAGCAGAAAAGACGAAGAAGAAAAAGTAAAAGAAGACGTCGCGTCGTTGGCTTCGCATGTACTTGCGATAACATGACAGTTTGCTACGCAGGTCGATTTATCGTACCGATTTATTGCCAGCCAGCGGCTCTTGAGCGCGAACTTTAGACAAAGTTTTACGCAATGTTTAAAGCACACACGTCAAGACCGCGGTTTTTCTGATCTGCGGCTTCGCACGTAGGCTCAAGACACTTTCGTTTGCCTTGAATTGTTTCATTTACTTACTCCCCGAAGTCCAAGCTCGCCTCTCACCCCTATTATATCCAGCTCCCTTTCAACCTCGATGCCATTTACAAGTTTTGGTACAAACTGTCTTGGCAGCTTATGGGTATAATAAATTCGAAAACTCGAAACAACAACGACAATTGGGCGTGGAGTCGGTTGTTTGGGAATAACAGTTTTTTAAGAGAGAATGTGTATACTAGGGTCTTTCCAAAAAAAAAAAATAATCATCGATTTTCCACCGTCGCGCACTCTACAAAGTTTGTTTAGGCTAAAGGAAGGATTCCGTCAAAATGCGAGTTGTTCCACGTTATGTGGAAAAAGGCGCTCATTTATTTTTTACTTTCGTTCACATTTTCTTGAATTTGTGAAGAAACGTGTTCATGAAAATCACGGTCCGTAACACATCAATACATCAACCGGGAAACTTATTCTCCCAAATTAAAGTTTCATATTAATTTACAACTACATTGTGAGATTGAATTAATAAAGAAAACGTCATCGGATACACGTTTCAAACATCAACTGGGAACTTAATATTACAAACGTGCGATGTAAGCAATAAAAAAAAAATCATATACACGATTCTTCGTAATTTAAAAAAATGTATGAAATTGAAAAAACAATTGAGCGCGATCTTCCACATAACGTAGAACGCTCATCTTTCGGCCGAAACTTTCTTTTAACCTAAACAAACCTTTTAGGAGGTGCCACGGTGAAAAATCGCAAATTGTTTTCTTCCGAAACACCCTAATGTATACCCCGTCGTAAATACTTTTGACTTTCTAGTAAGTATATTTCGAACTTGAAATTCTATTGCCACTGAAGACTTGGTTCCACAGAATTAAACGATAAAAAATCTCATGAATTTTGCGGAAAAAACTACTGTAATTTCTGCAACCTTTATTGCAAATATATAAAATTAGGTGTGTTGTTGGGTATTTATTTCCGAGTTGATGTGATTGTATCCACACGTCAAGTATCGTATTTCTAATTTGAACATTTTTTACACTTTGTTTCGGAACCCATGTACTTAACAGTTATACGAACTATGATTATCGTAAGAATTTGCCAGTCTCGAAGTTTCTTCTTGTTTTACAAAACACAGTTTCAATCCAAAAGTATTAAAAAAGCAACCAGTAGTCGGATAAACATTATTAAATCAACAAAATTAAGTCAGCTGATTCGTTCGAGTAAAATAAGGGATTGCTGCAGACGGTGGCGACGTACATGAAGAAAAAAAAAAAAAAAAAACAAAAATGCATAACGTATTATAACTGCGGTATTGTCAAACGATCCGATATACTGCGAGAATTTTCTGAAATTTAAAAAGCTTTTCAGCAGGCCTTGACACTTTAAAATAAAAATACCATATGAATCATGTGGAGAATTTTTTTTATACTTTCAATCGATTTCATCTCAAGTGATAATCATACTCAAACAGCTACAATCTATAACTGAAAATGTAAATGAAATATTTAGCGTAAATATTAAGTCCTTTATCTCCACCTCAAAAGAGCTCAATCTTTTCAAGATGCGGATGAAAAATCAATGTGATAACAAAAACGCAGAATTATATACACGTTGTGATTTCGCGAAGTTGTGCTTATTATAGCTGAAAAAAGACAGAGAGCTTGGGGCACGCATGTTTCATTAGCGGGGAATATAACAAAATTGCCGAAGCAATTCCTGCCAGTAAAGTTTAAAAATCAACTGAAACTCGCCAGGAGGCGACGAGGGGATGAGTGGCCAATGGTTTTGTCCCGTGACGCGGTCCGCAAACTGGTTCTCGTTTTTAATTCTCGCAGTTTTTTTCATCCCTCCTTACCCTTAGCTTTTTCTTTTCTCCTTGGTAGAAGGGACAATGGGGAGAAAAGTCCACGAAGAGAGTAGGCTCAAACGAGAACGACTGGAGCTTCAGAAAATGAGATAAGAGGGGGTGAAGTGAGCTGCACAAGGCTTTTCAGCCACGGCCCAACGACAAGAATATCAGAAGATCAAAAATTATAATTACCGCGAACATGGGATGGAAAATTTTTAAAAATGTAAAAAACAACGGTGGCCAAAATATCTGATTACAGAAATATCATGGCTTAAACAGTCGAGCTATAATGAGTTCAGAAAGGTCATGGTGTCGTAATCATAATGTGGAATCAACAATGTATGCATAAACACACAAAATATATAATTACACTGCAACTTCTGAAGCATGAGAAAGAAACAAAAGTACACGTTTCAGTAGGGAGATCATCGACCCTTAAAATCCATCACTCGGGATCCAGTCGATGATGATGCTTACAAAATTTGAATTTTGAACATAGGTAAATCAATGAGATGAATGAAAAAAGGAGGACGAAAATATTGTGTTCCAGGAACCCTTACTGATCAAATTTGTGCGTGAATCTCATTATAGAACGAAAAGCATTGCAAAAATATTACGGAGCGATGTCGCAACAGTGTGTTCAAAATAAGTTTGACAATGGGTATGCGTATATATTCAAAATGGATGAATGGTTTGATACCCAATAAATAAAACAAGAAGCACGGCAGTTGAAAGCAATATGAAATTCAAATAACGCTGAATCCTTTTTGTGAATCGGAATGAACGAATTTCACTTGATTGGCCGTAACAAATTAAATGCGTAAGAAATGTGATATCAAGTCTGACATCTAATACTTCCACTATGTGATAATTGTTTCATGTGATTAATTATTCTCAATGTTTCTATGTGGCAGAAGCGTAAAAAAACATGTTACGAGTAACCGCATAGTAAATGTCGAGATCAATTTTTGTTTATGGCCGTGATTTTTTTCGGTCTTAAGCACGTCAAACTCGCTTACGCGTTTGGTGGCCGTCTGTGGAACTGACAGTAGAAACAAACTTCAAGCAAGTCTGAAAGAAATCTGTTCTAATATAAAATCGATTCACTCACGGCTTCGGATATTGAATACGTCGCGCACGGTGTGTTGATGTATTGATACAAAACATGCCATATGAGCATTATTTGTTTGTGAATTTAACGCAAATATGAATAAATTCAATGAAAAATTATAATAATGAAATTTAATTCAACTATGATGCATAAATTGGAAAAAATATATCATTCAAATATCAAAAAAATGTCTAACGGAACATTGTAATGTGACTTACAGGCATTACAGGGACAATATTGTCATGTCGTATTGCAGTCGATGATATTCACAACTGATATTCAATTTCACACACAATTTCTTGAAATGCGCATGATCTGAATTTGAAGAAGAAATAATGTTCGATGTATTATGAACTTGACGGATAACAAGACAATTGGCTTATTAAATATGTAAGATGTGATGATTGTTCATGATGTAAAATAAATGGTGATAGTTATAACGGGTGTCTAGAAAAGGCTAGTTTAGACCGTTATTCGACATTGAGAGAGACGTAGATGAGTTGACGGTTGGTGTGGCCTGCTTATCCTTGTTAGAGACCAGTTTGCAAAAGTTCGTGGTAAAGTTCTTGAGAATCCAGACGAGGAAGAGAGACCACAAATATTGTGTGTCGAAAGCATTGGGTATAAGGATTCCTAGGTATAAAGGACGGGTAGAAAGAGGAAAAGAAACAGAGCAGGGTTGTGAGGAGGCATGAAGTTAATGTAGAAGAAAGAAAAATACCTAACATTGTTAGCGTAATCCTAGGTTGGTTCTACAACACGGTTTTCATAAGTATAGTACATTGTGTATTCTCGTAAGAACCGCTAGGATAAAAAAAAAACCTGTACCGACTACTTTTTTTATTCTAAAAAATATACATAATAACTCAAAATATGTACATCTGTGCCCTGCTGTGGCGCTCGCAAAATTTACCTTTTCATGATAGTGCCACCTACAGTATACTAAAAGTACATCTTTTATTTTTCGACTACTCAATCGACGTCGAATATTTTCCTCAATTTAATTCTTATGAAATTTTTTTGAAAGTCATACGAACCTAACATTTCACCCACTATATGTATTATATTCTTCGTTAGATTCTGATACTTTTGACCTTAGATTTGGAGTGAGGAAAATAAAAAAAAAAAAAAACACCGATGAAACCAATAAGTGTTCGAGAATTCGATCTTTCTTTGTTTTGAATCTTCATATCGCTGAGCTTTTCAGATTCTGCGTATATATTATCTCAACATAATTAGTTTCTATGACATTCGTTCAACTGAAAGCTCATCAACTTTTGTACAGTTTTTCTTCCTGACATATTCATTGTTTGCCCAGAATAACAGATCGTTGAATCAGGATTATTTCTACATCATTTGAATAGATTGTTTTGTACAATTATCTGCCTTTTAGAAACAAGGATTTGGGTGAATTGCAAACCTCGACCTAACCAACTATTCAATTTTCTTCAACTTTAAACTTTGATAAATCCATTTATGTCGACTCCCTGCTTTTCTCATTCTCGTCTCCCACCCCGTGCAACTTAGCACCCACCCTGTAATACCAGCTCTGCAAAATAGGCTAAGCAGCCATTCTTATTCCTGGTTTAGGCTCGCGGTGAAAGGCGGCTGACGGCAAGAGTCTGCAAGGCCTAGCCCCTGGCTTTCTGTTGCGAATTAGTTCCCGTCCCTCGCGAAACGACCTTTCGCATGCATACTCTACCCCTAGGTGGATTTTTCCCCGTCACTCGGCTTCGATCGCTTTTCTCTGGGGCCGAAGGCTAATCGATGAGTTGAATATCGATCGAAACACTCGGGCCGTGGCTCAAGTGGGTGGAAAAGGGCCTCCGGCTCTCCTCGCCGCTCTTTCCTTTTCGGGTTCACGTTATTAGTACCGTTTTACAACTTTGACGGGGAGCTGACAGCTCCTCCTGCGCGCGTCAGCTACGCGATGACAACCCGACGCCTCAACTTCGAATAACTTATCGCTGACACTAAACGGCGACTGATATCAGGTCCGATATACCGCATTATATCATGGCTATCGTATCCACGTTAGTCACGTTTTGAAAATCAGGTTTCGGAAAGATATTTAAGCGTATGACAGCTAGGAGATACTTGCGAAAAAAAGGAAAAACACGAACTTGATGGAAAAATGGTGAGACCTGCCGTTTATAATATGGTGTGATTGGAAAATCAATCGATACTAATTATTCAGTGTTGGGAATTTTCCGCACAAATTTTCGCACTGTATTGCTATGAAATTAGCACGTATATGAAACGCGTATCAAGTTTCGCATCGACTACAATTTATACGCGACAATTCAACACTGGTAAACTTTGCTATTACCTTCTAGAGTATCGAAAGAGAGATCGTTCAGCGCGTTGATGATTTGTCTAGAAATTGGTGGTAATTAAATTTTCATATATCCGACAGTTTTTTTTTTTTTTCAGATTTAAATTTTCAGCATCGAAATTGGAAAGCATTTTTTCCCCATACCTGCGACATACAGACAATACAAACGTGGGGTGAAAATTACACGGCGGATGTTTGATATACGTAAAAGATACCGCAAGGGTGAGATAATTTCATAGAATGATAACGCGACATTTTTTTTTTGCTTCTCCATGTGTTGTCCTCATAAATCTCATTCTCAATGGAAAAAAGAAAAAATCTGGGAAAACTCGATGAACGGTATCACAAATGAAATATAACATGTATCCAGGTAGCTAAATTTATACGCGAATTACGGAGGGGACTGAGGGCCAAAGTTGCGCCAAAGGGGTCCTCTTGATTATGAATAATAAATTGATAATTATGTACCGCCGTACATATCGGTACTTCTCTTGAAATCCAGTCAGCGTCGGTACCTTATGATCATCGATTTGTAATCGACTGTAGGATATACTTGATGCTTGTATAAATAAGTATCGGATTGTACTTATGGGGATATTAATAAGACACGCATTACCTATATTGAAACAGAATTTCAAATTTTTTGGTAACTTATCAAACCAATTAATTGATCGATGAAACGGCCAGTGCTGTGCGATTAAATATCGGCGGAAATAACTCTGCGAGTATGAAATTATGTTTAACTACTGTAAACTTTAATTCAATAATGTTGAGTGTAACTGCTTTTAGAGTCGTGGTTTCGAGAACAATTACATTAGCGTGCTGTTGGGCGGTCACACCCATGGTGATTCCAGTTCACGAACCTCATATCTCATATGAAAAACTTTAGCAAACATGTTTTGCTGTTTCCCTAAAAACGGCATTTTCTTGTTGTATCGTAAAAAGGGGGGAATTACGGGCCGTTCAGAAAAATTCTTAACCCTCTGTAAGTTAGGGATCCATAAAGAAGAAAAACGAGGCGAACAGCTCTCGTAATTGTTCAATATTGTACACTATCGATCATAGATGCAAATTTTTTACAGAGTTATGAACAGTAAAAAACAATTGTTTCCTATTTATCCCATTTTATGGTGGATGTTTTCATTGATAAATAAAAACTGAGGATTGTTTTCGAAAGAAAATAGTATTCATGATATGTTCTAAAGAAACTAGAAGAGATACGAGAAAACTTTTTATACAAAACTTCAAGCGAGTCGAGTGGGAAAGATAATGCGAATGTGCGTTGATTCGTGGATTGCGCTACTTTCGTGATTTTAGATTAATACATATTTTGACTATAACCAGCTGATAGCTTGTTGGAAAACGGATTCAAAACATAAAAAAAAATATCAAATTTTTCACAATTTTCAACAGTGAAGTACTAATGACCATGGTTCAAAAATATTAGAAATCGTATTTTCGGTGTAATCAACTGTCTCTGACAATCTCTTGGACACGAAAAAGTACCAGAACTTCAGGGATTAATGTTTTGTCTCAGAAAAAATGCTCGAGTACTAAAATTTTGAAACATTTTGAAAATCAGATATTGTTTTTTTACATTTTTGAATCTGTCTTCAAACCCGCTATCAGATGATGATAGTCAAAATATGTGTTCCTCATCTAAAGTCATGATGTACTCAAAAACTGTTGAAAGTGGCGCAATTCACAAATAAATCCATACCAGCATTATCTTTTTCTCTCGAAACCCTCCGTCTTTTTTTTTTTTTTTAATCTTTTCCTTTCAAGTTTTCGAGATCTTCGCCTGGCGCGAATAAAAAATTCCACCCTGTATGAGCGACCATCACTTGATGAAGCATTTGAAAAACCTTCAAAAGAATAAAAGAAAAAACAGAAGAAAGGTACGAATGGGAAAAATCACCAGCTGTCGAATCCGATGACTGTCCGCAGTTCAAGTTAAGCCATACAGTGAAAACCAACGAAACAATGAGAGAGACGGATAAAATTTTGTAAGAACTTGTATACAATACGTATTATACGCCTTGTCATCCTTCGAGGCGTAGAGAAGAGTCGGACCTGGAGGTTTTCGCCGAGCCAAGGAGAAGCAGGGGTGGCTTGCAGTGGGACCCTGGGATTAGTAAAAAAGGATGGAGGTAGACGGAAAAAAAAGTAAAAACGAAACGCTGACAAAAAGCCCGCAAGGTAAAAGAAAAAGCAGATTGGTTGAACACGGGGGTGTTTCATGACGTCATCGATCACTGGCGTCCCTTTTTACTACATCCAGTATAGGGTAAAGATCCCCCAGTTAGGCTCGGTCGCTGGAGCAAATTTAGGTAGTTTTAACGCTACTTCTTTACTACTACAAGCGAATAGTATAAAGTCCCAACGACTATTCTAACCGCTAAAATCTCGGCAAGTACACACTCGATTCAACCTAAAGGAATCGGTTGTGAAATTATTAAAGAAATGTTCGTTAGCCATATTACATGAAATAAAAATTTAGCATAACCAAAAATACATGTACTGCAACTTGAATTTATGGTAATAACAGTTAAAATGTTTATTATTCCGTAGAGAAGATGTTCGAATAATTTTAATTCGATCAATTAACCTGTTTTTGCCTATCTTTGCACAAAAATGTAGAAACTACTCGTGTGCGTAACGCAGCTATAAACCAGCATGGAATGTTCAAATACGATTCCAAACTAACTTGGTCGGTTCTTTCTCATCTGTATGCTGAATTTTTCTCATGATACTTCATTTCCTTTGTCATTTTATTAACAAATCTCTCGTTCTTGTCTTCATTAAAGTCGTTCTCATGTTTGACTGTCGGGTTTTAATCAACTCGTGACTGCGGTCAGCTCCTAATCACATCTACCCAAAGACCCTGTAATAAACAGCAATGTGGCTGAACAATTAGTCTTTAACCTTTTCAAAAGTGAAGTAACATCTCCAAGTACACTTTGGAGAACAATTTCATTCGACTCTTAAAACTATGGAGATGAAGTTTACTGCATTTATGAAAACTTTCACCTCAAGTATCCTCCGAAGTAATCTCAAGGTAACGAATTACCGTTGTACTTCCAAAGAAAACTACACACTATTCATTTCACCGTGAAAAGTTCAGGATGAATGTTACTCGATAAACTGCACAATTGACGATAATGGAAAACAGTTTTGCCGTCGTATTATTTACCTGTGTAGTTGTTCAGATCAAATCTGTTCTGTATTACTCTTCCGTCAACAGCCGTTCAAATTCTACCATCGATAATTGTTTCATGTTTTTGAACGAATGTGAAAACGCGGTCAGACCCGAGTGCTGTTCCGCAATTACAGGGAATACTGTCATGCCCACTTGCAATGATCGATCTTTGGCTCTTAATTGTCGTTGACATGAACTGCAGACCACAGACACGTGTGTCATCCATTTCCCTCGATCGTAGGAGCAACACGAGTAGCAGATTGACAGAAGTGGATAGAACATGTCTGGTTTTATTTACCTCATCAATGATGCTGCACATTCAAGTATTCACGTAATAGCGTACTAGTAGGTTCTCTCGTTGAGGTTCTACTCGTATGCAGAAGGGCTTCAAGTGTCTGATGATTTGGATGTGGGTATGTGCTTGTGGGCACGAATACGTACAGTTCAAGTTTAAAAGGATCCTTTGCGTTATATTCGGCTCGAGTGCAACTTGAATGGATTTAATTAAGCACCGGGTAATAAGCTTAAGCTGAACTCAGCAGAATCTCCAAGATCGCACGCAGGATGAATATTAACCAGCGGAAATTATTATGGAGCAGAAACTCACATCGATGCTTGTACAAATGGAAGGAATTTTCAACAGAGATAGAATTAAGCATTTCGTAATATCACTTAAAAAGTGAAACGGACGTAGCTTAAAATCTTCCCATAAAAGTAGCTACGTTTTCTCGATCTTCTTGCCGATCATGGTCAGTAATCATTGGTGAGAGTATAAGTTCAGAAAGAGAAAAAGCTAAACACAACAAAAGACCGTGAAGAAATTTCACGACCTTGCTCAACTTTCTTCACTAATACTTCCCAATAACTTAAAAACTATTCGACCAATGAACATCAATGGGTTAGGTAAACTCTTTAATGGTGAATGTAGTCACCTTGTACCGAAACGTATTTTGTTTATTTGAGGTGAAGATTGCAGGTCACATCTCGAAAGCCAACGCTGTATTCAATGTTTACAGAACCGTAAACTAACCAATGACGGTGCTTAGCAGTTTGCGGAACACGTTGACTACACACCGCGATCACTTCAGCCTGACTAACTCTGCGCTTGTATCATCGCGTAAGACATACATAGTGAGTCTACACGAATTTCGTCCTCGAACGCCATCTCGCACCAGTCTTCCTCGGCCGTGGAAGCTTCCTGGGCCAAGTTCGGCGGATCCTCACCCAGTATATCACGACTGGAGGCTACGATTGGTTTCCGGAGCTCAGCGCCTCCACCGGAAGTCGAGCTAGCAGCGTGCAGCACGCTACTTAGTACCGGGCAGAAGTGTGGGTATTATCAGCTCGGATTCTCTGAGGAAACAATTGTCTATTGCCAATTCACGGCCATGGGCCAAAATCACGTTATGAAGTTTCGATAGGAATTTTTTGTACCGTATTTTGGGTTCTAATAAGACACCACCAACAAAATTCGACTAGCTGAGTCTTAATTTATCCTCCTATTTGATGGGTGGACTACTGAGATGTGAGACGACGAAAGGACGGCAAGAGATGCAACTTCTTGGCAAGTGGGCATAAGACAATCTTTACATCCACTGATTGGGTATTCTTTCAGTGTATCTGTAGTCATCTAAACTTCACAATCTTCGATTGCTCCAAGTGTAAAAACATCATTACGAATCAATAGTCCAGCAGATAGTAAACAATGTGCCCTTTTTGGTAGTAATACTCATAGGTACCGAATGCTAACTATTAGATCTGAACAGTTTTGACTAATCTATCACAGTCTTTGCTGCTAAAATTTTAATGGTACACATAGCGAATGTGAAGAATTTTTACATAGGGTATACTGCTTAGTCGAAAATTCACGCATAATACGTTGCCCATGTGATCAGGTTACCATGTTTCAAGTTTAAGAACAACATGAAAAACTGTTTCATTCTTTTTTTTTCGAAAGAAAAAAAAAACTTAGCCAGTATTTCATCAGATCATCGCATCAAGATGGATTGCAAAGTGGTTATGCGTATTACCCGACCCAAGCTGCATGACGTGCGGTAAAATTCTGGTTAGTAAAAGCATTTTCATCGTTGGCGAGGTCGTCGTATTCTGCCGTTTCTGTCACGGCAATTCTCGATTCATTACGCGAGCTCCCCCTTTGAGCGCGTTTCATTATAATTGACGTAAGGCGGTTGTCTTGTGACGGTGTGAAAGAGCTCGTGCAAATGAAAATGAGATTGAGGGTAGAAGGTAGGACGAGGGCGAGGATGAAATAGTGGACGGACATAAAGTAAGCATGCGTTTCTGCGTGAATCGAATATATCCGGTTCTTTTGTAGAAAGCTTCAAGCTTTGAAAGACCAAAAGAGGAAAAGAAGAGTATCTCTCGAGAATAAAGACGAAAAACTGCCAAGAGTTGCGGTCCCGGCATAAGTCTCCGGAGTATATTCGCACTGTATTCATTACGAATGATGGAATTTAAATTTTACCTCAACTCTGCTAAAGTCAAAGTGCCCTTGACGATGCTTCAGAACCGTCTAGACATTTGCGAGCCGGATGCTGTCCCGAAAATCTCACTCGCCATGCGGCTGTGTTGTATTACCAGGAATGAATAATTGCTGGAGTGTAATAGCATCTCGGCCAGTCGGCGTATTTCTTGGTAAAAGATCATTATATATTTATGGAAGTTGATATTACGACTACTCTTCCTTTTTCGAACAACCGTAAGACCAAGTTTATCTTATTCTTATAAGTATTCAGCTCGTGTTTGCACAGACACCAGTGGCGGTATTTATTCACGCACGCGTGCAATCGACGTACGCTTTATAACGATTCAGAAATTTGGTGGTACCGTGTTTCGGGCTCACAACGCTGGCTTGCAATCGAGGATTATCTGAAATCCATTCGTCACACGACGTAATCTTCATACAAGGATGAGATAGTGCCGATGAGTGATGAGAAATGAGTAGTGCTGGTTGGTTTCTAAATTTTCGTCTCAGTTAGCGCGTCAAGAAGCACAATCAATTTGTGCATACAACTGCTGTCGAGTCATGACGAACATCCAACATGATAGACAAGCGTTGTCCAGTCGACGAATACTGCCTCATATCATATGAATGCTTACACTATTTGAAACCTTGAAAGGTTTCCACCGTTACTCGGTAGACCCAGTCTTTACTTATGGGATTTCAGGTCCACCAGGCACCTCGGGAGTAATCTTACTGCTAGCAAACAGGACCAACGATGTATAGTTGTATAATGGGAGCGGCTTTTAGGTCGGAGGTTTTGAGATAGGGATAGAAAGATAGGTGAAAGGGGGTTGGCAGAGAGAGAGAAAGAGAGAGAGAGAGAGAGAGAGAGAGAGAGAGAGAGAGAGAGAGAGAGAGTAAGTCACACCCTGGACCAGGCGGTTGTGTGCCTTCACCCTGGTGATCAATATATCAGACCCAAGTTAGGCGAACCGTATGAAAAGCTATCACGATTTATACCCCGAGGAATCCATCCGGTATTCCATGCCCAGACTGGTCTCCCCAGATAATTGCAGCACGCCACCTATTGTTGATTACCAATCACCTTCTTTTGCCAATTATTGCGCACGTGCGCCCAATGGCTTAACAGAACCGGAGTAATTAAGTGACGGTTACGATGAAAGGAATGAAAAAACCAACCACTCACAACGGGTGGTGACCGAGATTCGATCAACTCACGAACCTCATATTCGTTAATGGAAGAATAATCACATTTTGAATTCACACTGAGCTCTGAATTAATGAAGTCTCCTACGCCAGACAAGCCTTTCAGTAGTTTTCTCATCAAGAAAAAAGATTTGCTTGCCGCTGCACAAGTTCGTTGGACGGAAATGAAAAATTCTCTTACGGAGCAGCGTAAGCACTCCTACGTAAGGATGGTTCAGGTGGAATTGAACTGTTTTCAATTCACCCGGACGAAGTTAGTAAATTTGAGGAAGAAGTTCGTCGGGGACGGTAAAAGAATAATTGATTGAATAGGCTAGGCCCAGCCAGCTATCGTCAGGCTATTTATTTACAACAAACAAAACAAATAAACTAAAACTCAACAAAATGCGTGGTGCCATACATGTGTTAAGTACGTGTGAGGTTCAATCAATGTCATATTACAAGGTGAACAATTGACATAAAAGTGAAATTTGAATGCAATACGAAATGAAATATTATTTAAGTCTAAATTGACTTGTGGAAAATATAGTTGAATAACTATTGATGAAAAACTTTCGAAAAATGACTATCCCAAGTTCTTTGGATATTGATTACGTGGCAATCGGGGAGGAAGAGATATTTCGGATCGATATTCGAAATGATTGAGCGGAAATCGTACATTTTGTTTCAAGTAGTGCAGCAGAGTCAAAGATCAAATTGAATGGGTGGCAAGTTCAAATTTAAAAAATTTGTAGTAAGCGTTGCTGTAAATTGATTGGCTAATTTAAACTTTAAATGACGTCAGAATATAGATAGCTGGGATTTTGAATATCTGTTCTTTTTTTAACAGTATGATGTGTGAAGATGTGGATCATTTCTTTATCATTTATTTGCTTTGCTTGCTGTAAACAAACAGCTTGATCATGGCTGGCTGAGCCCAGCCGAAAGTTCGCAAAATTGCAACTAAATAATTTTGCAATCCGTCAGTCTTCGACCTTCGACGACGAACTTCTTCCTCAAATTATTCTTCTCGGGTCACCAATTTTACATTAATTATAATCATGTTGATCGAATAACTGTGTATCAACCCGAGAATTGGCACATACGTAAATTGATGGAAAAACGTTGTTTGTTTTGGACATTCACCATATTTCACACATTCTCAAAGTTGGGAAAAATTTGATTCCGGATGCTCACTGCACCTCGCGTTTTGCGGGAGTGAAGTATTACGTAACTCGGTATTGTTTCTATATAAATAGATGCACCGAATATCAGATACTTGTTCCAACGTCTAATACCATTACGAATTTACAGCTCTTGGTGGATGAAAAGTTTACACTAGTGTTTCCCCCAGCTCACTGACGGTCCAACCCTAATTTGTCTGGACTAAATAAATCCCGAACCCCTGTGTTCACATGCACCACGGATTTTTATAGCGTACTCCTCGTGAATTTGAAATTCTCTAACATTTACTGGGTCGGTCGGTGTGTATTCGCCGTTATTTGCAGTCCTAAATTTGGCTCAGCGGTGACATTCAAATACGACGGTTCTGCTTTACAGAAAATACTTTCACAGGGCGGAAAATTGCCTGCCATTTCTCATTCACGTACCTGCTGAGTACTGATGACTGATGCTCGAGGGTGGATCGCATTCACCCATCAAGACGTGCGATTGTACTTTTTAATCAATTCGAGGAGCTGCCATTAATCATGATTACACAGACGCAATGCTCGTTATTCATTAGTCATCCATATTGAAAGCTAGATGCATAGTTTGTTGGAGCACTATGCATGGAGTTATCCTAATTATGAAATGAACGCAGAAAACCAAACTATTACAACTCCCAACTTTCGTGCATCAGAAAATTTTTATTCACCATCAGCTTCCCAACACTGATCGTGAGGGAACAATATGCATAAATTTTTCCATTAATTTACAACTCATCGTCCGGATCTCGATTAAGAATTTATCAGAGAATTTTCTTTTTTCAATTCGCGTGACATTTTACATCTTTCACGACTCTGAATAATTTGTTGAATGATTGCGTACCCTCGAATGGTCAATATATCAGCACACAGCTTGAAGCCACGTATACTAGAGGTGTCTAATTGAATTACGATGACACGCGAGCAGTCAATTTGGACTGGCGTAGTGGGCGATCACAAATCACACGCAAAACGCGGTGGATGATGGCTGCAGGGGGTGGGTTGCAGGCGGCGCAGATATTAGGGGAAACTCGCGCTCGTAAAATCATTCGGATAAGAAAAACCAGGCAAATGTGCGATCGAATGTGGTGTGGAAATGAACGAGCCTACTGGCTGCTCAAAAAAGAAATGATGTGAGTACGTTACATGCATACCCAATACTGATTCGCTATTCTCGATGTTAGGTTTGTACGGGAATCTGATAAATTCTTCTGGTCACGTCCTATCCACTGATGTACAGTAATGTTCATTAATGGGTTCTCAGTGACTCACTATTTTTTTTTAAATCAAAACTGAAACAAGCTTTCTTTCTATAGAAATTCTTTGTATTGTTGGTACTCCTATCTCTTGAGTCACTAGTCATTGGACATAAAATTTGCTTAAAAAGGAAACTGGTTCCAGTTTTGACTCCAAAAGAATAGTGAGTCACTGAGAACCCGTTAACGAACATTACTGTATGTGGTCGCACTTGCATGAATTCCTCGACATATCTAGTTATTGACTGGGAAAAGTGTGTTTGTTATTTCGATTATTCTACTCTACAAGATATCCTTTCAGTACAATGTTGTGTAGGAAATGTAACTGTCTGCACTGTGTGAAAAATAATGAGAAACTATAATTTTTTACGTATTCGTGTTTGCGGCTTCCATTCCATTCGTCACTATTAGTTCTTATGGTCTAACTCATACTTGAATATGGTTTTCAGCTTCAAAAATTCTGAGCAGATTTTCAAATCGTGAAGTAGCACTGGACGAAGAAATTATTTGATCCTGTAGATCACAAATGACTTCTGAATAACCAGTTTCGAAGTACGAACGAGGAGAAAATAGGCGTAAACCTGTTATATTAAATGAACTGTAGCAAAACCGTGAATTTGCAGAAAGTCATAGATATAATGTAAAGATATCTGATATTAGCCACGCAATGAAACTGTGGTTACCATATTCTTGTTTTTTGTCACGTTGCATGCATCTGAATGCTCGCGCAGCCATTTTGCAAGCCTCGATCACTCTGACGTCCGGTAAATACGTACAAATTTTCAGGAACCATTGAAAAATCGGGATAATTCACTCTGCTTCCGTCAAACTTGAATATGAGCACAACTATTACCGAGGTCCGCGGCATCCAACGTTCTCTTATTACATCCTGACTTTCGCTCTGTCTTGCAAACTATGCACGCTGTTTCTGGTAATTCAGGCATCCAATTAAACTAAGCTCGGGATGTCCTAGTGGTTGACGTTTGCATAAATCCCACCACCTTCGCCATTGCAGGCAGACTTAGTTGTACTCAGGTTCGTGGGTTAGCTGGTATATAGCTGGATACCCACCGCGCTTCCATCTCGTCCGAATTTCCCGCTCGGTCTACCACTCTGTCAGGATTGTCGATCCACGGCAGATCCTCACCCAGTAGAGAGAAGCTCGCATCTGGATTACCTCAAATTCTGAGGCTGATGAAATGCACATCAAAAGTTATCCACATTGTGCCGTAATTATTTCGGATACCTGGCTAGTCTTCCACGTAGTAATTCATCCAATATTGCACCGTTTCAAATTCTCTATCAAATGGAAGTGAAACGATGGTGTTCCTCGTGTTATTTACCAAACCAAATTAAAAAGAGAGGATCCTCGTCTTTTTCCACAGACTTGCCAAGAAGGTACATACTGGCAGTTGTTCAATCTACAAACCACGTTGCGTTATAAAAAATATCAAATTTTGAAATCACTACATGCACATGGTTAATAACGTGCGATTCTCAAATCATTTTCCGTTCAAAAGAAAAAGGAAACGACAAATACTCGCGAGTTCAGAATGAACTTACATCAGAATTACCTCACGAAGAAAATCAAGGAGGCTTAATCGAGTGGTTGGACCGCGAAAGAAGAAATCAATTTGCGGTATGCGTCCAGTGTTCCCCTTTAACAAAGATCCAGCTACGCTTCGAGCACCAATGACTGGCTCGCCCGATTTATCACGACTGTGTTCGTGCAATTCGGATAGAAACCTGGGCTCACACCCTAATATATTACTGGAAAAAAGTTTTCAAATCTCTGCTCCGTGATGTCGTACATTAGTCCTTGGTGCTCCCGGCTCACTGTCTGGAGAGCATCGTTACCTGGGGTAGGTATCTGATTATATATTTACGTCTACCGCACTTCGTAGATGGCTCCAAAAATGTACTTGTAACTTGTCAAGCTTTCGTTCAAGATTTCAGCTGTACAGGTCCGAGCCCTTAGAATCGATGCCGAAACGGTGAATAACACAGGGGATAGATCGAAGCGATCGATTTACATTTGTAGGATGGTTTCGTGACCTGTGTTTTCACGGCATGGGATTCGTCGGAGACGAAGGGATGACCGGAGTCCATGGAAGAGAATACACGGCGATTCTAACTGGTTTATAATACTGGTAGGCGACACTGCGGGCAAAGTGGAGCGTGCGACATGGCCTTACAAAGCCGGGCTATAAATAATAAAGCGAAGTGGTAAGCCCCGCAGTTTGTATCATTGTCGTCCACTGGCTCATCCCATTTTTGTCTTGTCCCGGATAAGGTGTACCTCCAACCCTTCTTCCTGCTATCTACGTGGGATGAATGGCCGGAGATTTGCCGCAATGATAATTTTTTCACCCCCCTTTTTTTATCGCTTTCCCATTCATGTAGGCGATACGGACATGGGCTGCCAGCGTGTGTGCGAATCAATGAAAACTCCGCCATTACCGCTGCATCCCTCGTCACGGGACATCCGTGCCCGGTGTAATTGTAATGTGTAAACAGTTATTAAGATTGACACTTTATCACCACCGCACCGTCACCACAGCTTGAGACTCTGCCAATTCGATTCATCAATCTCAAATATACTGGCTAATTTGTAGTTAGACCGTGTTTTGCCTACTCAAATTCTAAACCTATGGGCTACGAGTGCTAATACTCCGTCCTTAATTACCGCCATCTGCATTCGAGCATTGGGCGACGCACCGAAATTGAGCATTTGCATAAGAATTTCGTGTCACCTCGTAACATGATTATACTATATCCGCAATAGATACAGCCTCGGGAGATTTCTTCACTAGTATCAGTATATGAGGTGTTCTTGATTTGAAAATACTGGGTAAATTAAACGAAGAGACATGCAAAAGAGAACTTCAAGGGGTTTACAATTTATACCGTTTCACCTCATGTTTCCATAACATTCGTTGGAGACCGTATGAGCTGTTAATCTGAACACACCTTGACTCGATAACTTTCTAGACAAATTTCTAAAGAAATCTGTATGAAAAAAATAATGAAAAAAAAGTATAACACAAATATGAAAGTTTGAAATTGGAGAGATTTTTTACCAATACTTTAAAATGTAAGCTCGAGTTTTACAAAACGTAACTATTGATTTCAGAGGCCATCAATGAGTTACTAAGAAAACTTTTTTGTTACTAAGCCATGTCAGATGCAAGAAAATCAACTTACTTCATGTATTGTTCGAATGGTTCAAAGCTGAATTGTGAAAAGTGGATAATTTTTTGAGGCCACCTAGATTTTGAGATATTTTCGAATTGCCAGATATCGTAGTTACATAATTTTGTCAAATCATGTCTTACGTCTTACGTCTTACGTTGTGTTTTAGAGATGACGAGGAAGGTACCCAAATAACCAACTCGCACTGCCACGTCAAGTTCGCACGCCCTCGCTCATGCCGAACCCATCAGCAAAGCCTCGTTTGTTCCCTTGCTATTGAATTTGAAATTAGCTTTCAACCAGATGCAATCACCTTTTATTAATTCACACTCCTCCGGAGACAGGGCCGCTTGAACGACGGTGCGCGTTTGGCGAAATGACTAATTATGTCCCCGACGGTATAAAATCACGGTAACGCGGTAATGGCTCCAATTTACTAGGACTGTAAGCGTGATATTAGGGCCTTCGAACTACCTTGGGCCAGGTTGGCCCGCGGGGAGGCCACGTTTCCTAGTCGGAGTTCGCACGCTATCGGCTTCATTTGTTTTCTCTTCTCCTGGGCAATTGCGTGCAACCACCTATCCTAACTTCAGATCAGACCGAACGATACCGGGGCTTTGTTAACAAATTGCTACGAAAATTTTGCTGCACTGTTCTGTCTGGGAAGACAACGTATTTCTCACTTACGAATCACGCCAGTTCTATCCTACAACTTCTTTTCGTTTCTCTTGCTCACTATTGAACAGCACGAATTTTCCTCGATTGATAATGTATTTGGAATCTCTTGTAGCATGTATTCGGACCTTTATGACAAATGTCTTTTGGGCAATCTGACGGTCAAATGTTTGCGATATCAGGCGCATAAGTATTTTTCAAGTCCATCGTAAGAACCTATGAAGACTTATAGTTCAAGAAAAGATTTAGAAATATGCAAATTGATGAGAGGAATCAAACGATCCTCAAAGATTTTAGTGCTATACAAATATTCCGGAATCCATTATTCATCAAAACACTTTGGCAGTATTTTAAAATTCTGTTTGTGTTTACATAGCTGAAGAATTTTCGATTTTCAGCTGTTATTTAGTTTATATTCACATTATACCATATTACTTTCGATTTGAGTATAATAAATGAGTCGGAAGTTTATTACACTATGGTGGCGAAAAACATCTTTTGTCCATTTGTTGTTCTTCAAAAAGCTGTGAAATCTTGATCGATGATATTTCTCGGTGCGTTCAAAAACAAGGTAACACATGTTGAATCCAATTATAGAAAAACCGTGATATTCAAAGTGATCACCAGGCTGTAAGGGACTTTAAAAAGCAAGATTTTGACGCTTAATCAGCCAGGATCGAAGCCATGTTTTTGGGAAATCGTCCAGAAGAGAGACTTTTAATTTGCTTCTGAAACCGATGATGTGATATTCCTTGGAGTTCTTCAAAATGTAAAGGTGAAGTATGAAAACCCGAAAAACATGCTATACGGTTAACGAAAACAACTTTGCTACCAAAGAAAGACAAGAAACAGATTCTGATCCCAACGAAGCTCTTCGTATGTGACCAAATTTGCAATCGTCGGGGAATAATTCACCAGATTATCTCACTACTGTACAATTCGGTATAAAGACTTCTGCCACTTTTCTGTACAGTACAAACATAACGACTGGGCGGATATTGCGTGGTTTCCATCCGAGGTGCCACCTTATAGATCATGAAGCAGTCAAGAGGCGATCTCTTTGAATGTTGGAACCGGCTCCCCACCCGGTTCACAGAGTATAACTCAGAGAGGTTGTGCGAACCCTTCGCGCCGCAACCAATCACATCGCATTACCGATTGCGACTTGCACTCGTAAATCATAAGGGTGAGCCAATGGGGGCCAGAGACGCATTCCCGAGCCAATCGTAACGGCGCTCCGGCGGGCTATCCTGTCGAATATATTCATACCCAGGAAATTACGTGTCCGAATCTAAACTCCGATGATTGATGGGTACAGCCATCGGTGGTTGGAACACCGCCACTAGAGCAGGGAATCCGACGCGGGCTAAAAGGCTGCGGGACTCTAACGCCCGATCGACCTAACCAGGCTGCGTTCTGCTCTGCAATAATTAGTCTCACCCGCAGTCACCTCAAAATTACTCCTGGGCCTTCGAGCCTCCCTCCGAAGGTCGGCCGGGATCGATTATTCCTTTCGACGTACCGGTCTGCGTCTTTATACAGAAACTCGGCCAGCCGTCCCACCGCTGCCACCAGAAACACACAGAGCAGCTACCGCTTTTTCCAGCTTAATTAACAGACAACACTCTGCAGAGGTACCATTTATCGAGGAACGGAATTCCACCACTACGTGAATCGGATATACGTGAGTCGATGTCAGTGGCTCTTCACTTCAGTCGATACTGTGCGAGGTACAGTTTAATTTATCGAAACGCTTTCCCTGATTCTGGTTGGTTTTGATTACTCCAAAGCTAACGCGGCTCGTTCCGTAACATTTTTTGCTCCGCATCTTTAAATTTTCATTCTTCTTCAGTTTGCTGATTGGTTGTGCAAGCATCCCGTTTTTTTTATAAGTATGTGAGAATTCAAATAATCCAGAATCCAAAGTACAGTATAGATCGGTTTTTTCTACATGAGAGTTTAATTATAACGCGTGGGTATCGAACTAGCGTCTGCGTTACATGAATTCTCCTCCGTCGTCCCACCGAAGAACTTGAGCCATCTCATTTTCAGAATACTTTTTTACACATGTTGAGTTTCCAGCTCTCCCGATTGGATTGAACCATGTAATCAACCTGAAACTGTTTTTAGGTTATCAGATTACTCATCGCTTTCAATCGGTGCCTAGAAATACTTCTGATGTTATTCAGGTTCGTAGCTATTCGTTAGAATCAAGTGACAATAATAATGTGTTGATGAATATAATTTGACACATTTCAAGGCAAAATAATACCAATTGTAAAATAATTTCCACCGATTTTCTTTTCCACGCATGCAGATGTGATTTTTCGGAAATGACGTCTTGACATTCTTACTTAATCTGAGAACCATTACACTTTCAATGATTGCCAAAGTTCACCAGTAGTTATCGTGTGAATCTCGACGGAGATATTTTTTTTAGACGGTGCGTTATTTTCCTTCACCTAACATACCCGCGCATCGGAATTCGTGCAGAGATTCCAATGGCCGAAGAGATAACGAAATATATCGATTCCCCTCCAATGAAGCAAGGGCGTGATCCGTTGGTGCAGGTAATGGTAATCGGACTGGGAAAAGCTTGATTCGATTCGTGACTCTATTTGCTATTCTGGCTCTGCGATGCTATCTACTCGTTGATGACCATTGGACACGGGGCGGCTGCTCGAGAGAAGCAAATGTGAAGTGGAATACGTACGCAGTGTTTCAGTTCTACTTTATTAGTGGCTCGCCATGGGGTATCAATTACGTACCCACCTGCAATTTCTGGACAGCCAAAAACTCGGTGCTTCCTTCATTTCACTGACTGGTTGACTGAAAAACTTTCCGAGGACAGCTATTGATTTTCATATAGTCTATACCGAGTTGACATGGACTATTTCAATTTCCATTATTACTCACCTGTCCAGTTTCTTATTCACCTCAACATAGTGAAACCACTGCACACTCGGAAGATGAATCCGTTCGATCAACTACAAAAACGCGACGGTCTCGAGAAGCGAATCAAGTATTTAGTCACTCCAACTAAACATAATATCAGTCGATTCATCATTTGACGTTCTCACGCAAACAAATGTTGAGTCATATCAACTGCCATGCGATTCAGATGATTGGATCCTCACTTCGCGGCCCATGATTGGTTGTAGTTGATCGACCGATTATTTTTCCAGCTATGCGTAGCTGGGCTTCATTCATGTTTCACAGTGTGTTGGGAGAAAACCTCGCCCACACTTATGACTAGCGGTTGTCTAGAAAAAAATCGAACCTCATTTCAGTATTCTATGATTATTATAGTGACCTCCCGGGATATAACGGTGGCCTGAAAGAAGTCTCACTGCGTAGAGATCCGGTAAATATTTAATGCCACAGTAGGTTATATCCCAACCCTCAACCTTCGTTGCCGTTGGGAGCTATATTTCTCGTTTGCCGTTATTTGAACACCGCGAAATGAAAACGCTTGCGTTGAAAACCTGACGGGCTGTTGGATGTGGCGAAAAATTATGAAGGGCTCAAACACGGGGGATTTTTTTGAAGTGCAGTTTAGCGAGTGGGACCGATGGCGATGCATTTCAACGGGAGGCTCTTTACCGCTCGAGTAAATTTTCCGCCGCTTGATCACGCTCCGCAAAGTCCATTATGAACTTTTGCAGCCAATGTATAGTGTATAAGTGTTTTCACCGGACGTGTGAACGCTGCCCGATCCAGTAGAAAACCTACCGCCTACCCGGGTTGTTGCCAGATAATTCAATTATACGGACCTGAATTGAAATAGATGTAATTCTATATTTGTCGCAATCTATACGCTTCTAGTTTACAGTTCACGTACAATATATGGATCAATACAAAGTAACGATGCTTTCTCTTCTAGTCAGTGATTGGAACCTTTCAGAAAGTATTCTGATATGTTTTTCTTTTTCTCATCTGCAAGAGTGAATACAAATTTACGAATCGAAAATTAATATTCAGATAAATAAAGTATTGGATGCGGTATTTCTTCCGAGCGGCAATAGCAGAGTTCCGTTTTTATTCGAGGTGCCAAAACCAACCCTGAGCTGAGAAAAAATTATTTGAAAATTGTGTCTCAGTGGAGCGAATTCGGATCCGTCAAATCAGGTGTGTTTAAAAAAGTCTTCACAGCTTGACATAAAGAAAAAATTGCAGGTTATCTAGTGGCGTTCTGCGCTAGTCATTTACAGCTAAATTTAGCTGTGACTCTATTGTTAAGGTCTGTTTAGAATATTGAATTTATGAGTAAAGTTTCGGCACCCCGTTGAATTCCCATCGCCTTCGTCTTCTCGTTTGCTTGCGCGTTTGTCTTTGCCTTACTCCTCCATGCGACCCTAACTTCCGCCGTAAAACTTTCCACTGGCTCGGTTGAATTCTACCAGGCAAAGCCATCGAGTTCTTTTATCGCCTGGCCGCTGCAGCTTCATAAGGACAAGTTTACGGGATGGAATCGGGATGCCAGGGTCTCCGGTCGAAATTCTAAACCCGTATCAACTTACCACTTCCCTCCATGCATATTCTGACTTCTCTTGAATTAACTATGAGCGTGGGTACACAGCCATTCACCGGGGTTATACACTCGCGAATCTTTAACGGTGACCTAAAACCCCTGTAATTCTTCTGAATGCTTCAGCAGGAATTCGTCCAAGTATATTTCTGAATCACAGCAGTGGAAAGAGTTGAAAAACTCAGTGCTTCTGATTGCAAAAAGTAATGTCTTATAAGCACAAGTACAACCTAGGCAAGCCTGTTTACAGATTCCGATGGAATAAGCCTGTTCACTCTAAAATGAAAGTAATAACTCGAAATGCCTTTATTCGAATGAAAAAAACACCTTCAAAGCAATTTTCAGATGTTTCGTACATGTTTCAGAAATTGAGTTTTGTTTCTTCAAAATTCACTTTTTTCTCACAATATGAGATTAATTCTACGAAATAAGTAGCGGCAATCGATTTATCAGAAAATTTTACTTTTATTTCATATAATTGACAATTATTCAATATAATTTACGTAATCATATCTCAAGAAAATCGTAAGAAACCGTAAGAAATCAAAATTTTACACCACAGTGTACAAAAAAGCGAATGGGTTAATTTTTTGCAGATGCCGAACGATAAACCATTTTTAGCTCCAAATTAACTAGCTCGTCATGCCAGTACGTAGAAAGCGAATGTGTAATCGTTGAGAAAAGTAGGTAGATCAGTTTGTCAATAACTGAGAATCCTATTATAAACTACCAGAATCTTGTAGGTCTACCTCGTAGCCATAATTGACAGTAATATTGCAACGTTCGTGATACAAGGATCGCGGAATCGAATTCCGTTCAACATTCCGAGGCGAGCTAGTTCGAAATTCCCACGCGGAACCGATGCGAAGGAATTTCGAATGGGATCATCAGAGTTGACCTGGAAATGAGTGACCCGCATAATCTATGAATATTTTTTTTTAACGTCATGATACAGAGCAATCATCAAAATTGATGCGTTCGGAATTGATAAGTACATTATCTAAGAATCCTAAACTTATGGGAAATTGAACTAAGCCCGGTAGCCTTTGCGATCAAACGTAGATCATGAATTAATTGCTTCATCAGCGCCAGATTGACAGTATCACGTTGGCTGACTCAGGCCTTTGCGAAACCTTCCAAAGTTTCTATGCGGGAATTATCGCCGTTCTACCAAACCGACTGTAGAACTAGGTGTAACGACGATATCTTTCGAAAGCGGGAGTCTCTGTGACAGTGGATCGGATACTTGAGTCCTAGATAACCTGATAATTGATCACTGCCGGATTAAACTTTCAGCCTATTCGAACGGCAGAAATTGAGCTGAAATTTATCAGGATTTCAGCTTTTCCAACCGAGAGGCGCGAGCCTTCCGAGATTTCAATGTAGGAAATTACAAATTTGGAACTTGGAATAGGAAGAGAGGGAAATCAGAATAGGTTAGGTATTTACCGGTGGGTGGTCTGTTGTTCTAATGGTTTTCCTTTCGATTGGTTATCCGCCTGTAGAAAACCGTATCATCTATCGTAATTAACTACTTTTGTCATTCTCCGAAGGTGTTGTGTACGGGAGTAATAAGTCTTGAATAAATTTCACTTCATTGATCAAACGAAATTATTATAAACACTATTTGTGCAAGGGTAGCACCATTGAACGTATAATTTTCCGACATGGAATGAGATCAAAGAATTGCTCCACTCAATCTTCTACGTCGAATCTTCAGAAGCAAGTGTGAAAATTTCAATCCTTAAATCCTTACGTCACATCCCTTCCATTTTTTCTCACCAATGCGCATCTCAGTGAAATTCGGTAGAACATGGAAGCTTTCTTGAATCCGTCAAGCAGCATTGAATGAGCGCTTGCACACTTTTCTAGTTGTACTTTTTAACAGCATCTATTTAGATTTTATGACGTGGTTTAGTAATCACGTGATTCATGGCAATAGTATTGCAAACTCGTTATTGAAAATATTCACAATTTCTTTGCGCGTCACTGAATTTTTCCGAAACTCGACGGATGCTGAAATTTCGTTGCTACGATCTGACATGAAGAATCTTTCGCCTATTCGAGCAACGCTTCGATTTATCTCGTTACTCTACTTCGGTGTTCAGAACAAGGAAGGCGGACAGCAACAATTTTGTATTATTCCGAATTCTTGGTAACTCAGAAAGAAGTCAAACGATTTCATTGAAATTTACAATACATGGTTATATTCACTGGATGTCCGGTTGGTGCATATTTGATTGACAAGCTGCACGTGGTATTCGCGATTTGACACGACCGTATCGCCAAAATACCGGATGATGTTTCGATGATATCGCGATTAAAATATAATATCTCAAATGCAACTCACCGAAACTTTGTAGTTAGGGATTCACCGGAGCTTTCCGTTCCCAACTGCTGCTGCAATAAAGAAGCATAAATATTGCATGACTCGATTTGGCACATGTAGCTGATGAAATGAAAATGAAAAAAAATATGATATTTTATAAATTTTTAAATAAAAAATTTCAGAAGCACAAAAAAGATTATGTCGACATATTTTAGACGGAATGATTAGTGCTTAGTTGATATTTTGTCGAGCGATGGTTGCAGCGTTCTAAAATTTTGTGAAAAGGTAGTGGAAACTGAAAAGAGTCTCATCGTCAGCTGAAATATTCTCAGTTCCGTATACTGCATCCACACTTACAGTAAAATACTGATATAGCCTGAGCCATACCTATTTTCCTTTGAGATTTTCCGTCAGAAATTCAAACAAGTTGCCGGGCTCGTGTTTTCCACTCGTACCTACTTTCCACTTCTCGCTGTTTACTCGCTCTGTTTATACGTCCACGTCTCGGCCTCTTTGCTGCGACCAGATTCAGCATTGATCAAAGTTGCACATGGGCCACTATAGAGAGACACACGCTGCAATCTGCGGACCAACCGGCGTGCAGCACATTTTATTAAATTTTCTTGAAAGTTTTCATTCCCAAGTATTTCCTTCTTCGGATTGAAATTCAGTTATGATAAATATTGAGAAAACCACCATTCTCCTGGATAAGAGAGTTCCTTCTCTCAAAAACGTGATAACCATTTCTACATAGCTGATGAAAATATATTGGTGATATAGGAAAAGTATTTGGTTTCGGTTGAAAATTACTTTATCTAAATTCAATGAATCTTTACGTTTTCGAACTTCTAGAACCCGAAAACAGGTTTTTAGAAAAATGTTCAACTGGATGTCGGTCTGTACGAAAACTCCCGCAATGATCTCGGAAACGGCTCGATGAAAAAATTTGAAACTTGCATGATTTTACAATCAAATGATGGACATAAAAAATTGCTAATCCAGTTCACTTTGAACTTTCGATTCTATCAAAAATGAGACAATTCTCAATATTTAACAGACAGATCTATACTTTTTTCTTTTTATTACTTTTTCTAAATAAACGATTATGTTTTTCGAAGTTTATGTATTTATCTTTAAGTAAATTCTTAAATTTCCAGTTTTCAAAAAATAAAAATTTTCCGATTCTTCGACATTTTTTCATTTGGCTGTCAAGTTCCATCAGTTTCAAATTTTTCACTCGGCTGTTTTCGGAATCATCGCGGAAGTTTGTCGTACAGACACCCTTTTCATAGATGTGAAAAGTATCGCGAAAAAAGAATCTTAACGGTTTGCTTTTTCTTTGCAGTATTTAGTCGGTCACTAAGGTCTGGAGTTTCGCACATGCAGAGGCATAACTTTTAGTTTTGATATATTTGAATTTTAACCTGTTCCACGTATGATTCAGTGATGGTGCTACTTTAATTCACGCGAGTAGATTGGGATGAAAAAATAAAATCAGTCGACAATCGAATATTCCATTGTTTAGGTAATTTATGGAGATTCGTCTTTTTGGGTTTTTTCTCCAAGATCATTTCCAAGTTCTGCACGGGATATCTTAAATTTTGTCCGGAAACCTCGTTTTGATAAATCTTGTAATTTTCCATCATTTTGAATACCTATAGTTCCAGAAAAAAGTAAACCAATTTAATAAATTTGTTTTTACAACTTAAAAATAAAGAAGAGACTTGAAAGTAGCTGAGAATTGCGAATAAGATATTACACAGAAAAGAACCCGAAGGAAATTAGATGGAGTGTAAGTTAGGTGGAAGAATTCAGTGAGGTGGCATTTTTTCTCTTCAAAATAAAAAACCACAAAGACGAAATTATCTGCTGGTACTTCTAACCTCTCGGGGTCCCAGCTGTGCGAAATGATTCGGCTGATTTCTACATTCGAAAATTTCCTTTGGATAGATGAGTAGAAAAAAAAGAGAAAAAGTTTATCGAATTTCTATCAGACTTGAAAAATGGTTGTGTTGCATTTCTGGACATGGATCTGACTCTGAACGAATAGCGACTACGATTTTTTTCTTGTGTGCTATGGTGGTTAAGAATAACAGCCTGTGAACTTCTATGGACACTTGATCCGGTATTTCAACAGTGAATAGAAATCTGCGTTGTTGGATTCTTCAAACGAGCAAATTGTCCCTATTAATTGAAATAATTCGTACACTAGATTTTAACCCGGTATTATACAGACCACGATTCGATTCATGACTCCGGCCTTTGTCTAAGAGTAGTAAGGCATCTCTAACTGGACTTTCGTATGGTGAAAACTAAAATCTTGTTACGTACGCCAAATCGCGTCATCAGAAGTGTA
The DNA here is from genome assembly GCF_021155775.2 of Neodiprion pinetum. Taxonomy (NCBI): domain Eukaryota; kingdom Metazoa; phylum Arthropoda; class Insecta; order Hymenoptera; family Diprionidae; genus Neodiprion; species Neodiprion pinetum. The sequence continues at coordinate 26,499,816 of NC_060233.1, forward strand.
ATAATTCAGCCTTTGAGGTGCTTCGAACAAAGTTTGATTAACATGAGCAGAGATTACGATTGGTCACCACACGCAAATCTTTATCGAGCTTTGTAAGGATGAAAATTATGGCATAACTTGAACGATGCTGTAAATTTTTATGGGAAAAAATGTGACGCGAGAAGCTTGTCGAAGAACAATAATTTTTTACGTAAGAACTTCTTGAACGAAATAAATTTAAACTGGCATAAAAATACTTGTGTCAAACTGTCGATACTAGAAACTTAATGACATTAACTTCACGTCAATCGAAAATGTTTACAGTTTCACTATCGTGTCACCTTGAGGACACGAATGTAGTGAATGTATCATATCACGGAAGCGTCGCTTCAAAATTTCTCGTTAAAGTCACTTACCGGTATCAATTGTTAATTTTTTGTCAATATCCCCTCCCTCACGTCTCCTCCAAGGCACTCTAAGGATAATTATTTCAAGGACGTTTGTCGCCCTCTCTTACTCCGTGAAACCGAAGGGTTGGCAAAGGGTCTTTCAGAGCTGTACGTGCACCGACTTCAAGGAGTCGAAAATACGGAGGCGTTCTTCATTGCTAATTAAGCTCGTCGATATCGGTGGGGATCTGGAACCGCACATTGGGTAACACCTCGCCTCAGAGGCTGGAGGATCGCGGGGTGGTGAAGAGGAGGGGTCGGGTGAGGGGGAAGCTCGAGTGACAAACAAAACTGTCTCTCTTTTCTCGTATTCGTTTCCAGGAACGAGAATAAAAGCCGCGAGGGCCAGAATACGAAGGGTGGGTGGGTGGGGGCGGAGGGTGAACTCGTACCGAAGTCGATAAATGTATAATACGCCCACCTTGTCCACCTGCCCCCACTTTCCTCTCGAGCCCAGCCCCTCCTTAGGGCTGGGTATCAGCAAATCTACGAAATTACCCCGTCGAATCCCTCTTTTTGCACTTCGGTCCTCTCCCTCCTTTTCTTTCCCCTTCGGCTCTCTGGGAGGAAGAAAGTTTAAAAGGACTTGAATTCACGTCAATCCGTGGAATTAAAACCCCTAGGAGTAAATTTAAGTTTGCTCCCCCGTGGATGGAATCGAAGTAAACCGAGGGCAGGACAGAGGGTAGAATATAGAAGGGGATGGGGGGACCGGAGGAGCCACTGTGTGTGGTGGAGGTGCCGGAAAGGGGGGAGGGTGGCGCGAGGGGGGCTAGATAAGATAAGGGTGAGAAATCGCACTTGCCTTCAGCTCCAACTACCGGCGTTGCGCTTGTATAACTAAAACCTCCTGCTAGACTTTGGCATAGCATTTGCGTACTTGGCAGAATTCCTCCTTGTTGCCCCGCTGTTTGTGCAATAAACAGCGTTGCTTTACGCTGTGATGTTTTCAAGAGAATAATTTCAGTCGCTATGCGACTTTTTGACAAAAAATTTTTCACTCTTGTTTATCAAGGATTTGGAATTCGATTTCTAATCACATCGGGTGTCAGCGAAACGAAAGAGAAGTTGCTGCTCTAGCGGCTTAAAATCGATACATTTGATTTGCAAAAATATTTGTTCCACAAAAAAACAGCGATTGATTATTGACGATGAAATTTTTTTTTTTTTTAAATCATCGTCGTATTATATCGAATATCATCAGGAATAATGTTTTGGAAACGAAGAGCTTGGAAATTTTGAATATAGAGCGATGACAGAATTTGAGAAAGACCATGACATGTCTTATTTTAATTTTTCAATGCGTATTCCAAGATTCATTGCCCATTATTTTTCCTGTCGCACCTCATCGCTGTCTAAGTATTCTGCCCGGAAAATCATTTCGAATTGTACGAACTGAAATTATCCAACAATATTGTACAAGCACTGATATTATGTGTGGGTTCAACGCATTGAAATATGAGCTATTAAAAGTCCTGGAAGTATTTTGATCAACTGATAGCATGGTGGGGGTAAAAAGGAGACGAACAAACTGCGCCCATTGATAAATAAAGTTGTTGGAGAACCCAATTACTTAGTAAACATCAGTGTATGCGTATTACGTACACATGTATCGTGTTGTACTAATGTCCATACATATATATACATACGTATTAGGGTGGCCCTTAATATTGGTGAAACAAATTTTTTTTTCTCTCACTCCTTAAATTGACTCAAAATACTAAAAAATAATACTTAAACGTGAAATGCGCCCTTCATTTTAATATTAACCCGCGCCCCAAAGTCCCTTTCAAGGAGTTAAAATCGATTAGGAGTGATTATCAAGATACAAAATTTGAAAAAAAAAATAAGTTTGACAGAGTTTTTCTTGCGAAAATCAATGTCCTTATCCGTATTTCGACAGCATTACTTTCTTGACATGAAATAGATACGAGAAAATCGAAAAATAATCGGATCAAAAAACCACAACGCTAGATTGGCAATAATTATGTTCGGAGATGTTATATTGATTTCTAGCTCATTTTTGTAGAAGTTTCACCTTTTTTCATATTAAAAATTTTCCTCAAAGCATTCCTTATTTCCGCTCCTTAAATTCGAATCAAATAATCGTTCATTTTATTTAATTAAAAACGATCATTTTTTACGTACATATTTATTAGCGATTAATAAGATATCAAAAATTCAGCTTTTATCTTTACATTGCTCTGATGTCCGTATCACCTTAAGAAATTCAGATGAATTTGCGGAATGCGGTAAAATTACTTTTAGATTAATTTCAGTTACCACACAATATTATTTCATTGTTTATATGCAAGTTGGTCAAAAAATTTATAAAAAAAAAATCAATTTTAACTCTTTTAAAGGGCCTTTGGGGCACGGGTTAGTATTAAAATTATCAGCGGATTTCGCTTTATAAATTAATTTTCAGTATTCCGAGTCAATTTAAGGGGTGAGAGAAAAAATTTTTTTTTTTTACCAATATTAAGGGCCACCCTAAATTACATATATACACACATATATACCTATGTATCTAATCTGAAGCTATTCCACGATATCTTTCAGCGGTTCGACCGTCTCCTTAGGCGGTGACGTTTACAACCAGATAGATAATTGCAGCAATTAATTTGATGTCGTATTACGATGCCCACCCCCCACCCCTCACCCCTCTCACCCCTCCGCCCCGCAAGTACGCGGGGATTCAGATAAACGTTAACGAACAGGCAATTATCGTGATTACTTTACTCAACTTTTGACTTACTGCTTGACGTGGGAGAATCGATTTTTAACTTATTTTCACCAGAGTTACAATACCGTTCTTCACAATCAATACCATCAATTACCGAACGATTAATTAACCTTTCGATCTCTTGTCCCTTCACTTCCCCGTTATTACTTACCGGCATCACGATTTAGCCTTTGTCAGACTGACGGGCAAATTTGCGGAAAACATTTCGATCGATATTTCGGCACCTTATCACTCCGTTTCATTGTTTCTATTTACGCATTCGGCTTTTCGTCGGAACGAGTGACTGACTGGGTTATTTATGATTCTGACAAATCGGAGATCGATCTTGTTTGGATGTTGATGGGTGAAATCAAACTTTTCACATATTTAAACAATAATATATTACTTTTCATCTCTTCTCCCTCATTGTGAAAGATTTCATACACTGCAGTTTCTAGAAATTCTTATTCAAATCAATATCGTTGCGATAACTGTTCGAATGTTGTTGAAATTATACGAAAATATAAGATAAGTATCTATTTGGTGTGATTATAGTTAACGATAATACGTTTTCTGGTTATTGCAACATTAAACGTGTTTCTAAGGTATACCATATTTTTTGTTAGTTGATTTTTTTCCGACGTCAATTTATTGTTACACCAACATCGAATTATTGTAATACTGACAAGAATGTTTGGTAAAAGTGACCATCGTAGTAATGAATTGTAACGCATTTCACATGTTATCGTACAGCTCAAAATCTCGTATTCATTTTACGTCCAGAATTATAGTTCTAAGTTACGGTGAAAAATGAAAATTGTTAGCGACTGGATACTAACTACTACTTAAAAGTTCTCTTTATGTACGCCCGACTTTACGACTTCAAGCGACTTTAGATAATTTCTTCCGAAGTGATTTCATGTGACTTTAATCGGCTTCAAGTGCTTTCGAGTGACTTCACAACACTTTTTTTATCCTGACCTTAGGAACGGTTATCCCCTGAATTCCTGATTACCTTCAGCAGACAACATTAAACCGTATATTTATTGGCTGACGTTAGATTTTTATTAATTATTTACAATCGAATTACTTCACAATCGTTTTAGAGGCATTGAAACAAACATCACGACGTCCTGGAACTGATTACTAAATACTGACTTTTATCAATTCATTCTAAGTATTTCGAATATTCTCGGACGTTTTTAATCTTGAACACATTTTTGATCAGTTCTTTGCTCACATAACAGGAAAGTAGGAATAAAAAACGACAACATATTCTAGAGTTAACGTCAAATTCGAATTTGCTAACAACATGGAAGTATGGAGGATTTCAATGACGTCATTTGATTCGACTATTAATTAGCAAGATATTTAATCGATTGACAAGTTTTTCTTTCATTCTCTCGAGGCAGTGATTCTATTGTCATGTGTTTCCACAGCATAACGAGCAAGAAAAACAAAATACATAATCAAATTAGCAGATCCGTTGCCATTATATTAGCCAACTTGTCGCTCCCTGATAAATTCTTGAAGATATTGTGGCAGAATGAGAAGTATTATATAGTAAAAACAATTCAAGTGATTATTCGTACCCTAGAAAGATATGTTCAAGGCATCTTAAATTTCTTGTCATTTTGGAATACAATATAACATGCAGAGAAGTGAAATGCCCGGGTCCAGATATTTCTGAGCGTGAAAAAAAATACCTACTTGATTACATACCCAGGAACAACGATTTAAACGCTAATATATCCAAACATTTATTGTTGCAAAGGTTTGTTGGATTCCAGGCTTATGTTTGAAATGAAAAAAAATGAAATTAAAGATTTTTACCGAGACAAAATTTATAATGATTTTATTATAGTAGTATGCGTTACGATACTCTTCAAATATGGTAATTTCTACTTTATTTTTTTGTAATCATTATGGCAATAATTGAGTATTCGTGCAACGGTAAATCAATGTTAGGGCTTTATTCGATTGAAAAATCATACATCATACAGATTTCACAGAACTATAATTACACACTGAGAAAAATTTCATTTGTTACAGCAACTAGAAAAATTCAGTAAAACGAGTATCGTTGAAAAAAATGTTTAAATATTGTTGGAATTACGAATAACGAGGTAGGCGTAAACATTTCGCGCTATTGTCGATACTTTTTTGGTAATTGCAACGCAAAATCAGTTTCTGAGGTTTACTCTACTTTTTTAATTAAATAAGGCCTTAACATGAATTTATTCTTGCACAAGCATTAAATTTTCGCAACAGTTACAAGAAAATATAGTAACAGTGATCCTAATGAGAAATAATAGTAACGGATACTAGACTTTCCGGTAACAGCTAGAAAACTAATTTTCATTTTCTACCTAGAACTGTATTTTACGATTGTGGTAAAAAGTGAAAATAATTAAGGACGGCGCAGTAGTAAGAACTAAAAATTTCTCTCAGTGCACTGAATACTTACTTTCATCAAATTCCTTAGTCACTCTAGCAATATTAAAAAATCGTCGTCGTTACAATTTTCTATTAAACATACTAAGGCAAATTTCTCTCAATACGTTATTGCAAAATTTCAAACACCTCAACTGTCTGAAAAGAAAATTCATTCCACACAGTGAAACTTGCCTTACAATTAGTATCGCACACCATCTACGTTACGGTGTTAAGTTAAATTTTTAGTAAAAATTCGGTAACACGCGAGGCGCGGGTGGTGAACCTCCTTTCTCGTCTTGTCTTATCGTGTTCTCGTCACACAACATAACGTTGGATAGAATAGGATAGAGGGACGTCGCGGCGTAAATACGCCCCATGAATATACCATGGCTTATTGTTAGCATGCAAGCAAAACCGCAACACTTCACGAAGCTCGCTTGCGGAGAGGCTGCTCGATGTGGGAGATGGGTCTTCGGGTACCTAACAGCTCCGCAGTATAGGTGTACACACCCACAAGGAGAGAGAGAGAGAGAGAGAGAGCGCTTTATTATTGTTTCCTCCTAACCGAGGCGTGATAAACTCGAATTATGGTCGTGATAGGTCAAAACTTGATCCAACTAGCCCTCGTTTATTAGTTGTTACCAAGCCGCCGTTATCCTGCTGGAAACAAGTGTTGCTACCGTACGGTCAATCTGCTACGTTAGCTGAAAATTCTTCGGGAATTCCTTCCTTCTTCCAACGGAATGACTATGCGCAATTTTTTAACGATAAAACGTACGGATCATTGCAGCGGTAGTTTCGCCTTGATTACACTTGTATTGAGAAAGTGATTTTTAACTTCAATTGTTAGTGAAATTTAAGGTTTTATCCAGCGATTAGTAGCTGACCGTCAAGTATAGTCGTGACGTGCAATTTTGACGTATCGCCAGTCGATTTGAAAGGCAACTGGCATGTGAATTTCTAAATTAGTCGTGATTCTCACACTTTTTTCAGCCAGTCTGGCTCTTTGAAGAGTGAATATTACGGTTGAGCGAGTAATCGATTGGTCAAAGAAGGGATTGGTTGAAAGAGTGGTTTATTCTTTGACCAAGAATTGGATTGATTGATGTTGGCCAATAACAGAAGTATCCGAAATTTGATGTGACTATTTGTATCTACTGTTAGGCTTACTATTTGGATAAAAGAGGCTGTTGGTCAAAAATTTCAGGTTCTGAATGATAAGCCACTGCAAGTAAAATCAAATATCCTTTTCTATGCAACATGGTCAAGTTTTCGAACCACTAATTTATGGTTATGATGTCTAAATTACGAATTATTTCGAAAGGATTAAGCATTAAGAATTTTATTATTAGCTCTGAATTTTTTTTTTTTTTTCAAATATCAACTATAACTTCACATAGTGTGCGGATTCATCTGATTTAACCCTTATACTCCACCCCGGGATCAAATTGGCCCCCCGGCATCGTCACCGTAAATTTCGTATGAAAAACATCCAAAATAATCTGATTTGATCCAAGATAAATAATAAAATACCGTAAAAATCATTAGTTCATTTTTTGCCCGAAGTTCAACTTCACTCATTGAAATATATACCTTTTTCTTTCATCGCGCAGTATCTCCGTATTTTGTTTATTAAATATTTGTGTCTTGCTAGCTACTCAGTCAATTTCCAGCTCAAAATGCTGAAAATTCAGTGAGTTATAATTTTTTGAGCGGACTGATCTATTTTTCGGTATTTTGTTGTTTTACCAATTTCTTTTCGTATTCAAAATTTCATTTTGCCAGAAATAACTGATTTCCCTTGAAATATGATAGTTAAAGAGTATTCCATAACATTTTAAATCTGCTCGAATCGATGTCTTCGTTAAGGTGTGTAACCTAAAGGTTTAAAATTGCTGTTTTCAACAGATGGAATCCCTGTGAGGAAATTCTATGAAAAAAGCTGCACTTTCTCAAACATCAATCCAAAATTCCCACATTCTTGCACATTTCTTTCGTTTTATACGAAATTTATCATTAAACTTTATGAAAGAGTCGAATTAAAACGTATCTAAAATCCTCAGAACATTCTCCGAATAATTTGAAAATATTTGAATTTGACAAAAAGGTGATATTTATTTGCAAATATTTTTTTATTTTTTTGAAAAATCCCGTGACATATCACGATGAACACGAGTGATTGGAAATTTGAACTGAACTGTGAAATAACCCAGCTGGGAGTAAATCATTGAAGTTGGGTAAAGCTCAATCTTTAGCTATTGCGAGAGGCTTAATATCAATAATAAACGTTGCGGATGAGTTCTCGAATTTTTTCTTTCCTTTCTTTTCGTACGGAGCTCATCTCGTTATTCTATTTTTCCGTTACGGCAAACTTGTATTACGATATGAGGCCAGTATGCTCGGGGCTATATTAGCAAGGGCTTAGTGGTTACTGGAAGGCTGGTGTAGTACATAAAATATAATAATTTAACATCAGCTAAAGTATCGGAAAACCGAAAGTAATAATAGCGAAGTATTTTCGCGAAGATTATTCCAGCCGCGGGGAGTTGCGAGGCAGGAAAACAGCCCTTAAGGTCAAGCCTCCGCGTCTTGGCCGGCGTACGGTTTTAATTGAAGAAATCTCGGACGGGGAAAAAAAAATGAAAAAACAAGAAGAAGAAAAATAAAAATAGAGAACTGACATTCCGATATCGCTCGTATTACTTAACAACGGCGATCATCGCAGCGCGGTGAAATGATGGCGATAGAAATAATTCGATTTCGAGGGTTGTACGAACGGGCCCTTTCTTTCGACTTGAGACAATCGCGCCGCGAGCCCCGACGCTGAATTAGGCGTTTGATGCCCACTCGAGGAATGGACAGCAGTGGCTTAAATGGTCGGGTATGACCTGCCTGCGTTGAGTACCCCGGCTCGTGGAGGCAATTTTCTCGAGGACCCTTGGCCCGTTGTTTTTATTAGAGGATCACACCGGCTGAAACTGTGTTGGCTAACCCTGCCACTCTCGGACCCGGGTGAGAGGGTCGCCCTGAGAATTCCGGGGAGGGGAAAAAAGAGAAAAGAGGGAAGAGGGAAGGGATGCTGAGGGTAAAAAAATCAGCCAACCCTGGCCGACCGGCTCTTGGTGTGAACCGGCTACCGGCTAACTACGGACACTTACTCGCCGAAGTATCCTTGTTAACGGACTTTTTGTTAAAAACCCCTTCACGCTCGTAGATAACGGCTAAAGTATGATACCGTGTGTGCTCAATTTCGTAAGCGTGAATGGCCACGCGGAGGAAAGAAATTCTTCAACCAACAAAATAGATTTTTTCGTTCCTTGCTTTGTTCCAAATACGATGTTTGTCAAAGTAATTTCCTTGATTCTAAAAAAGCCTTTCTTGTCGCGATCGAGTGAAACCTTTCAAGTTTATGTATCGCATGTTTTTTTACAAAAACAAGAAGGTACTTCAAATAAAATAAGTACACGAATCCAGGGGACAAAAAATATGCATCGATCGAATGCCATACTTTGTTGATCCCACCGAAGCTTGCTTGGCGTAACTGATTGAATCAGTTGCATTAATTTAGTTACGACGTAAAAGAAACACCACATGCCTTGAAGCGAATAGAGGATGTATTCATCGAATCATCGGTATACTATTACTGTGTATAAACAGCCGCTATGCGGTGAACTTTCTCGATACGGAAATAGCTTCAGAGTCAGATACTGATAACTTATTCATCAGACCTATTACAAATGACGAAAGCACAATACCAAGTTTCGAGTAATCGAAATTGATTTTGACGACGAATAAACAAAAACTATCGACTCACGTTCAATTTAAACTTTCACGTATACAAAATTATAAATAATGTCATTCGAAGAATATATTTTGTGCGTTTGGATAACACTAATGTTCACTAATTGAAAAAGATTTTTCTAACAACAAATTTCATTACCTGTTCCAACCATTGAACTCTTGACTCAACGAAACATGAATTAAAACAAGATCAATTTACTTTGATACAAGAATGTCATATTTTTAAAACAACACGATCGAGGTGCGTTCAATTAAATTTTTAGTAATTTCAATCACACATTTTCTTGATACAAAATTCACATTATTGCTAGAAACTCACGCCGTGTAACCTTCAATAAATTGATATATAATCAGCATGATCTCATTCGAAGCCTTGATTCAATTCTGTATTAACTTGTCACAAGTATTTCGTCCGACAAAATTATTTTGTTGGATTAAGTAAGCATCGCGTTCGCCGCATTTATCGGTAGCATTTAGTCGAATCAAGTTAATGAAACTTGACTCAAATAATACTTTTCCTCCGTGCAGAACCGTCGAGTGGTTCTCTATTTATCTCTAGCAACTCCAAGCAGACAGCAGTAGTCAGGAAATATTGGCTCGGGTTAGAAACGGTATTGGGAATTAAACCGGAACGTTAACGTCGCTGATTGACAGATTCACCTTTCACATGCAGCACCCAGTTATATTGGCTGGATGGTCGTTGTACAAGGCATGGTTGAGTATTTTTGCTGTCAGCTTCCGAATCGACTCCAAGGAGATTGAAAGAAAATCCCTTAAAAAATTTGCGCTATTTATCTCAATCCTAAAGCTGTCCTTTATCCGGACGAATCTCATTATTTCCGGGACATACGTTTTTCACTCTGAAAATTGGATCAAAGAATTGTTAAACCGTTGAAATGAGTCAAAAATATGTCAGGGAGAGGCTCACATTTATTTATTGACGATGAATATAATGGGATTCTCACGAGCAATGAAGACCGAAAAAGCTTGCCGGGTAGGGTTAAAAATTTGGAACTCGGAATTTTTGGAACCCTAACTAGCTTATCCTGCAGAACGCTAGTGAATACAATCGAATTTTCATCGACGTTAGAAAAGAAATACTTTTAAAAAAGCTTGAGCTATTTTCCAGTAATTTTTCGGTTAGTAATTGTTTTGTATTTTTAAGTATTCAAGCATTCCTAAAGACTAAAATTTCGGAAGCATTTTTCAGAATTACTTGTCGATTTCAGAAAATAGCTGTGCACAAATTTTGAGTGCTTTTGTAAGAACGCTTAATCACGCGTGAGATTCGATGTAATATGATGAAGTGCGATGAAACATTTTGACATCAGACATCTTGAGCTACATGAAATGCGATGCATGGGATATTCCATAAAACATATTCTTCAGAAAATTTAGTATTTTTCGCATTTTCAGTTTTCACAATTAGGGCGAATTGTTCACAAATTTCTACAGTTACTGCTCGTATATAATTTTGAGGAAAAAATGTATTAAGATTAATTGAAACGCTTGCGAGGTTCAACTACACCTTCTAAAAAAAATTTTGATCAAACAAAAAATATTTTCGTCAGGACCCGTTTGATTTGATACGGAGTGAAACATATACATTCGATTTAATATGTGTGGAGTCACTCCAGTATTAACTCATGCCCTATAATTTTTATAACAATTGAGACCCTTCGTTAGTCAGTTATTACATACGAACCAAATTCCACCTTCCCTGTCAAGTCCACTGCTTATCTCAATGAAATTCATCTGGCAGAGTGAATTATAAAGAGAAATAGAGGGTTTCCACAAATTGACGTCATTCGTTATGGCTAGATACAGCAACGACAGAAGGGTAGAAGAACCAGCCTTGAAATTTCACGAGAACACGGAGCTTTCAGTCGTTAAGAAGCTTTTGTTCAGAACGCATCGATTGTGAAGTGGGCTTGAAAAATATGATTTTACTTTTGATCTCACTTTATCCGTAACGACAAGTTTTATACAAGCCACTCGGCACCACGTGGCCTTGTCTAATAAGCGAATACATAGTGCCCTTGATGAATGAATGCATGAGGTTAAGTAACTCTAGCATGGTTACGATACCCGGAGGTGTTCAAACGTCCAACGTATCGCGTGACGAAGAATTCCTCGACTCCCTAGGCCTGCATTTAACGACTCTATGATCAAACTCGACTTCAGTATTGGATTGGAATTCAACTTAACGTTGGCTTAGAGCCAATTACGCGACAGTGTTACGTAACCACATTGCAAATTCGCTAAAATAGAATTTCTATGGATAGATAAATTCAACTACTGACGAGTGAATAATTTATGTATGTACGCCATGCGCCATGCTGATATTGCGTGTGTAAATAATAAATAAATATCGAGTCTTCCATTTTAGTCGAAACAATTGAATATCTCGGATTCAAATTAAAAGTTCCAGGCAAAAGTCTTATGGCTTTTATTACTTCCGAGAATTTAGAGTAAAAACACTTAACAAAAAGGAAAAAAAACCAGGTATTTTCTTCCAGACAAAGGTTTTAGCGGACGTACGAAAAATCCCACGCATGTGTTTCTTTATAAAGTTCGTACATGAAAAGAAAAATTGTGCAAAGTTAATTAAATAAACTTTGGGGTTTTTTTGTTTATGACCTTATGCTGTTCTTCTGGCTTGACTTTTCATAACGGTTTTCTACTTTCCTGATGCGTTTTTCACATACGAATTTTATAACGATTTTTTGTATTTCATCTTCTAAGGGCCGAAACGTTAAGCAATTGACAGTTTTTGATTTTTTTCCTAAGACACCGAGAACCTGCATTCACATTACATTGGATAAGGTTGGAAAAGACACATTAATGTTTCATTTTTTGTCTGGCGTAGATTTGATTATGAATCTTTCCTCGAAACATTGAACTTTTCATGATTCCAGTCTCATAGCTCGCTTTCCGGACCTACCGGGTCATGAAACGAACCGAGCATAACCGCAGAAACTCATAATTAGGTAACGCACAGACGTAATCAACAGTTATAAAAAATTCAGACGTACCGAACAATTTTATTTTTCGACGAAAAGTGTACTTTCACTCTCAAGAACGCGCTTTGAGCGTTTTTTGTTTTTATTTTCTTTCAATTACCAACGTACAGAAGTTCATTGCACTGATTGAAAAAAGATTAAATAAAGCAGAAAATTTGCTAAAATTTTGCCACATGCCGCATTTCACCGAGTTCTCTCATGCTGTTACAACGGTGAGTCGGGCTTTGATACGCAATAGTACAGGTAGGAGAAAATTATACCGAGAGTGGTGTAAATCCGCCTGAAGTTGAAAGACAGATTCATAAATCCGTGCGTTTCCAGTAGCCTGTAGTACCGACGCTTACAGACGAGCGCTCCACCTCGTGATTCCGAAGAATTTAATTTTACACTTCTCAAACACGGATCTGTACTCGCCCTCCAAGCTGCCCTCAACCGGTGCGAGACTTAATTGCTTTTCCCTCGTCAGAGAATGTCCGGGATCACGTATACTCGCTCAGAAGTGGGTGAAAATAAAAAGGAAACATGGTGAATTCGAGATCGTTGGCTAAATTTTGATCAACGGTACAATTTCCACACCGCGGTATTTGCAGTAATATTCATCAATGCCTTAACCCTCCGGCTAACTTGTTTTCGCTCCGAAATAAACTCGACTTTCATTCCATATCGCTGAGAAAAATTTCATTTGTTACAGTAATTAGAAGAATTCAGTAAAACAGGTTTCGTTGAAGAAACTGTTTGAATATTGTTCGAATTACGAACAACGAGGAACGCGTAAAAATTTTGCGCCATTGTCGATCCTTTTTTGGTAATTGCAGCGCAAAATCAGTTTGTTCGGTTTACTCTATTTTTAGTTAAGGGAGCTTTCCAGTGTGAAATTTTCAAAAAATCGATTTTTTTTTTTTTGCTTTATCGAATAGTATACACTCTTCCGAATATTCCCTGAAATTTTCATGCCGAAATTCAGATTATTTCGGTTACTGTACAGCATTTCTTGGTAGAAGGCAACGGAGCGCTACAGCTGCCGCGTCGGCCGTCTGCCCGTGCGACTGTTATTTCTATTGTCTCGTTCCTACCTGCACGTACATGAACTTGGCTCGCCAATTGTCGAAAATGTGAATTCGGACTATTGCATAATTTGCCGTTAATTAGTCGTAAATTAGTCGCGCAATTTATTTTTTTGTCGCACTCAATTTTGAAAAAAAAAAAACGGATGGCGTGCTAACTTTTCAAAAACTTAGCGCGCCATCCACCAAAATAACGCACAGCGAGCATCATTCGTAATTCTGACTTGGTTGATAATTTGCCAGAAATAAGCCGCAAATTAGTCGTCGAACTTTTGTTTTTGTCGCACTCAATTTTCAAAAACAAAAGCGGATGGCGTTCTGATTTTTCAAGAATTTAGCCCGCCAACTACCAAAATAACGCACAGCGAGCACCATGAGTGATTCTGATTAGGTTGATAATTTGCCGCAAATAAGCCGCAAATTAGTCGTCGAATTTTTGTTTTTGTCGCACTCAATTTTCAAATACAAAACCGGATGTCTTTAGAATTTAGCACGCCATCCGCTTTTTTTTTTTTAATTGGGTGCGACAAAATAATAAGGCGTGACTAATTTCCGGCTAATTGACGGCAAATTATGCAATAGTCCGATTTCATATTTTCGATAATTAGCGAGCCAAGTTCATGTACGTCCTACCTGCTCGTCGTTCAGTTCGATTTCGACATTCAAAATGGATAGATGTACGAAAGAGGAATGTGCGTGGCAGGATAGAAAAGGCTCGAGAAGCGGACATCCGCGAAATAGACGAAAAAGATCCGGTGGTTTCAAGGGAACAAATCGACACGATATCGAAACGAATCTAACGTTTGCGAGCACTTCGGCAGCAAAAATCTTGAAAAAGAGTCCAGAGTTTGAAGTCCGAATCGATCAAACGTTTAGCTACGTGATTTTGGAGTTCTTTTTGGTTTTCGGCGCTCTTCAGGAACTGTTGAAGTGCAAAAAGTGTAATAGCGACGTGAAGTTTTTTAAAAAATCGATTCGCGGATTGGGCTTTAAAATTTGTGTTCAGTGTTCGTGTCCAGATCCGGCCGAGATAGATTCTTGTCCTTTGATAAAAAATGCTTATGAAATCAATCGTCGTTTCTGCTTTGTCATGCGATTGGTCGGCATCGGCATAAATGGCATTAGAAATTTTATCGCCTTGATGGATTTAACTGCAAACTTCAATAATAACACCTATTATGGAATCGTAAAAATCCTGCAGATTGCAGCGAAATCAATATACGAGGCCGTCGTGAAAAAAGCAGGTACCGAAGAGAAGGAAAAAACTTTGGAAGCAGAAAATCGGGGCGATATTCTGACGGTGTCCGGTGATGGATCGTGGTCGAAACGCGGTTTCACGTCGCGCATGGGTATCGTGTCCGTGATTGGAAAATATACCAACAAAGTTTTGGATGTTGCTGTCAAATCAAGCTTCTGCAAGGCTTGTGTATTCTGGAAAGGACAAGAGGGAACAACCGAGTACGAGGCGTGGTCTGAGACGCATGAATCCGAATGCAACGTCAATCACGAAGGCAGCGCGGGAAAAATGGAAGTCGACGGTATAATCGAAGTATTCAAGAGATCAGAAGAATTGCACAACGCGAAATACGGTTTCTATATAGGAGACGGCGATACAAAAACATTCAAGATGTTATTAGAAGCCAAGCCGTACGGTGACGATTTGACGGTAAAAAAAAAGGAATGCGTTTTGCACGTGAAAAAGCGAGTATATAAAAGGGGAAACGAAGCAAGAAAAAGGTTAGTTCAACTAAAAAAGGCCAAAAATCAAATCGAAGACAAGGCAATGGAGAGTGAACCGAAAAAAAAAGGATCTCGTTCGAGTTCTCCGAAAACTAAAAAAAATCAAACAAAAAACACTGCTGTTGAACCGAAAAGAGCGCAATTGACGTTAAAATTATTGACAAATCTCTCGGAATATTATGGCTTGGCAGTTCGTCGAAATTCCAATTCCGTGGAAAATATGAGGAAAGCCATATGGGCTACATTTCATCACAAAAGCTCAACTGATGAAAATCCTCAGCATGAGTATTGCCCTCCGGGAGAAGATTCGTGGTGCGAATGGCGCAAGGCCGAGGCCACAGGAGAGGAGTACACCCATCCACCAGCACTCGACGAAGACGTACAACAAGTTTTAAAACCGATTTACGATGATCTAACAACGGAGGATCTCTTAGAACGATGTACGGGCGCGAACACTCAAAATAATAACGAGAGCTTCAATCACTGTGTGTGGCAACTAGCCCCAAAGCACGTATTCTGCGGCAAGCAGATAGTAGAAATCGCTACGCAGTGTGCTGTGTGCACCTTCAATGAAGGTTACGACCCAATTTTAAAAATTTTGGAGACGATGGGATGCACGATAGGGCCGAGCGCCGCAGATTTCGCCGCTAAATACAAGAATGCGCGCATCACCCAAGCAAACCGCCGGGCGTCCCTGGATAGCAAAGAGGCGAGGACAGCTCGTCGGATTGAACAATCCATTGAGCACGATCTTTTCGAAGAAGCAGAAGGGATATTGTATGGACCTGGCATCGCTGATTGACCGTAAGTAAACGATTTACCTAAAATTTCCTCACTTGAAACTTTGAACGCGTTTTTCTCGAAACAGCATTTTTCAAAACGGTGGCCAACTTGGAGGGCAGAGTTTTAAAGCTATCGAGTTGAATTTTTTACACAATATTCTTAACGTCATTGTTTATCGTGCTATGGAAGCTTTTTTTTTTTTTTTGACATCTTCCTATTTTTTTGTAAAAAAAACTGCCAAAAAAAAATGCTAAAATCGATACTTTTTGTTCAAACCGGCGCCATTTTTGCAAAAAAAAAAAAAAAAGAAAAAAGCTTCCATAGCACGAAAGCCAATTATATACCGATCAATAATCTTTTTGTGTTTTTTGTCTCAGATCAAAATTGTGACCCCCAATGTGGCCACCACATCCAAGTGCATTTTCTGCAACAATTGTTTCATCATTTTTATAGATACTAATTAATAAATAAATCGATCTTTAAAAAATTGTTTTGTATTCTTCAATACCCAATTAATATACAAAAAAAAAACCAGACCGATTAGATTATTTTTTCTTTAAAAAAAAAAATCGCGAAAAACAGCGATTTTTCGGGCTGTCACACTGGAAAGCCCCCTTAAATAAGGTTTTAACATTAATTTATTATTGCACAAGCATTAAATTTTCGCAACAGTAACGCGAAAATCTAGTAACAGTGATCGTAATGAGAAAGAATAGTAACGGATTCTAGACTTTCTGGTAACGGCTAGAAAACTAATTTTCATTTTCTACCTAGAACTATATTTTTCGATCGTGGTAAAAGATGAAAATAGCTGTAACAAAAATTTCTCTCAGTTTACGAATTATGTGACATTGCATCCGATTCTCTCAAAATGGTAAAATGCATCATCGGTCATTGTCACATAATTCTTAAAGAATCGAACGCGCGTTACATCTTTCGAATCTTTCGAATCGAAAACAAGTTAGCCGTAAGGTTATGACATATCAATGAATATTACCGGTCTTTGCAGCCTGGTGGTTGTTCCACCTCGAAATCTTTGTATAATATAAAAGAATTTATATAAACAATTGAAAATGGAGCAAGCAAAAGAGAAAGAGAAAAGAAAGGAAAACACATTGCTTGCTTAATTGAAATAAATTGAATTTCCATGCAGCGATTTTCGCAGCTGCTGCATACAACCCGTGAGACCGGCGGCGGCACGAGGTGGTAATATCCCTGAGGGCAGCTCTAATTCCACCCGGTTCCGGGGTCTGGTCGAGGTCGTGACGTCACACCTCCCGCGAGACCCTCTCTAAACAGGAAACTTCCGCCTCGTCCGACGGCACACGGTGGCCGGGAAGGCTTGTTTGGGACAAACCCTTCGCCGATAATTTCTCGCCTCGTAGCGGCCCCGAAGTCCTTGAATTTTAAGGTCACGCCTGCAGGTTTCGAGGGTCAAGAGGAGGCCATGCGCCAAGGTTTGTCCCAGAGTATACACAGCGCACCGTTGCCGAGGTTCTCTCTTTCCCCGTTGTTTTAGTTGATCGGAATTGATTAAAATTATACGAAGTTCTAATTAATAACGTCACACCCCGAGGCCACCCCGTCGGATCTGTGCAGGTTCGAAGCTTCGGCGAGGCTGGAAGGTTCTAATTGATAACCGCTCGCCCCTGGGTGGGAAGTTGCTTGTTGTTTCCGTCGAACCCAGCTGGGGGGTTGTTTGTTGTTGCAAGAGGCGTAGAGGCGGGGGGAAAAGGCGGGAGATCAAAAAGGGAAGGAAAAATTAGAGTCGAAAATGTGTAGAGGGGGGAGCGGTGAAGAGCAAGAAATAAAAATGCCGCTTTTAAACTTCCCCGGTCTGAGAGTTCTTCAACGTTGGACGGTGGATCGGATCCTGCAGGTATCTGCTAAATAATCAGAATATTCAGGACGACTTGCGGGTGTTGGTGGAGGCTATGGAGCGAAGCTCGGCTCTTCGGTGAATAACAATTAAAATGCCACTCCTTGAGGAAGGGCTCGCGTTTCTCGAGTGGTTATAACGTTTCAGGCGCGAATTATCACGGCAGTTAAGAGATAAATAAGATAGATAAAGAATTATTAGTCGGCTGCTGCTCCGGCTCGAGAACTGCGGATTATAATTATTACCAAAGTAATTGCGAATTACAAAATTTTACACAGTACGGAGGGATAAGGCTCGAGAATTTTCTTAATCTACAATTTGTGAAAGCTAAATATATGTAACGACCTCCGCCTCCTGACACGCTACTATCTTGATCCTGCGATGCTGCCAGCAGCCGTGAAAATTCACCGTACAACGGCGGCCTGGCATGGTGTGATCCATGGACAAAAATTCGCTCTTCGTTACACTTGTTTTAACAAAACTTGTGTGTAACTAACTAAAAACAGGTATTCTAATTCTACGCAAGAATTTGAACAACACTCGTACCGGAATCTTCATGTAAATCTGATTTTATAAAAATTTACTTTTTTTTTTTTGTTTTCACCGTTACGCGAAATATATTCTGACGACGTTGTGGTAGCAAGAAAATTATTTTCATGGATAATGAAAATTCCTTTCAAACGTTTATCCTGAATTTAAAATCGGGAGACGAAACTTTTCATCTCCCACAAAATATTCATATTTAGTGTCTTGGAAAATGTGATAAAACTATATTTCGATGAAAGCTCCATATTATTGTTTTTCAACAATTTATTTTTGAGACAATTTTGGCAAGACTTTTAAAATAATACAAATTCTTTCCCATGAAACTCTGTAACAAAAAGAAGAGGATGAAAAAGGAGAAGACATTTAATATAATATAATTCTCATTTGTGAATAACAAAAATTCAAGATATGCACAATAGCTCAACGTACGTATAATATTGTTGCACACGGGCCACTCCTTGAACCTTCAGGCGGGTTTTAGGGGCAAATTTTCGATTTCACTGATATTTGAATGTGTCGTAGTGTAAACTGAGATATGAAAATCTTGAAATTTTTATGCCTTCGAGAAAAAAAAGATGATCAATTTTATTAGTTAATTGAATTGGACTTTCGTCTTTGAATTTTTAGTACTTTCTGCCATCGGAAAACCCATATGACTTAACGTGTTTTATGTGTAAGAAAGACCGATCTTTCCGAATATGAAAACTTATTTGAGATCAACCAAAAAACCAAAGAAACATATACAGTTTAGTTATACGAAATAGTAAACATTTGCGAGTAAATCCTGAAGTTTTCAGCGTGAGATGAATATGGGATGATAGTGCATGATCAAAAAACGGAACTAAAAATTAACTGTATTAATTTTACTGTACGAAAAAGTACATATTGTGGAGTGAATCCTGAATCATTGATGTGGAACAAAAGCAAGGTCATTACTGATTAAATATTCCAACGATCTGAAATTTTTTGATAATATTCTACATCGGTAGAAAATCTATAATGATTCAATTATCGTCACAATTACATTCTACTTGAAAAACTTCAGAATATACTTGAAAATGTCCATTCTTGAAAAAAAACAAACAATTTTTTTCAGGCCTTCGCGTATACAGGTCTCAAAAAGTAAAAGCTAACATGCTTTTCCTCACTTGCGAAGCATCCACCTCACAATTATAGGATCATACTTTTTTTCAGACATAAAACACATCAAGCCATATTTTTCTTGCGACAGCAGGAAGTGCTAAAAATTCGAAGACAAAAGTCTTTTGTAGACGATAGGAATTTAAGACCTGAAAATTTTCGTATTTTCATAGCTCACTATCAGTTAACAATACAACGTATCTGAACTTCAGCCAAACTGAAATTTTTACCTAAAAAATCTGGCCGAAGGTGCGTGGATCAGTTCACATAATAGTGAAAAAAAGGTGAAAAAATTCATGTGATTGGTTCATGTATAATACATGAATTTATAAATTTCGTCAATAAGATTGTTTCATGAAATTTTTTTTTTTTATCTAATATTGAGATATTATTAGATTTTTTATTTGTTTAATATGTGTTTAACCAAAGCACGCAACATTTTTTTAGGACAAAATAAACATTTAAAAAAATGATATTTTCGATAAAGGCCACTTGCCCCGGAATAGACATTTTTTTTTTTGTCACACATATTGACAGATGATCAAGGATTTATTCGATATGGGTAAAATTAAAGTATGCAGAGTGATTTAGAAACAAAAAATTATAATGTGACGGCAATACCTACACGTGCTGTATCACCACTCAAAAACGTTGTTTCAAGAAGCATGGATAAAAGCGATTTCCCTGTGGCATATCAGATGTCATAATGGCAGGCGCCCTTACATCTTGATACACGATATTGCTGGAGTTTATTCAAAAATATCAAAAGTTTCAGGCGCAGGAAAATGCGATGGGTACGAGTTTTACCGAAGGTAATTTGACTCTGCCGTTATATTACGTTGAACAAATAATAATAAAAATAAAATTTTACTCAAGCTGCCTCAGCGCTGTTAATCATTGATTTAAGAAATGTTCCGTGTGAAAGTTGATAGTATCGATTGAATGCAAGTTCATATGCTTTTTTTAGAAGTACAGAAAATTGTCCAGATTTGTGAAAATTTCGGCACGTAAAGAGGAAATGGTAAGAATCCCGAGACGATCGGAATTGATCGACATTTCTCAATTGATCCTCCACTCTAAGCTTTATTAACTTTTATTTGAAGCTATTTTATTTTATACGATGGCAATATTTCGCTCTGCTGCAGCTCGTGGATTCTCCAACGTTCGATTCTCGTCGTTTCAGAGGACACATTTGTCACGAGATCCTCGAGGAGTCGCAGTATTTCTGTCTCTACTGAGATTAGAAGTCGGAGGAAAAAAACTAACTTTCTCTCGCCACTGTTGAAGAAAATGAAAAACCGAGTAATGCAAGTACCGAGTAAAAGTAAATTTCAATTCCTGCATATCAATATGGAGAGTCATTTCAGCCAGAAAATGGCAGAGTAATATTTTTTTTTTAAATGTAAATTAAACGAGTTACGTTCATTCTCGGAAAATTCTTATCGTGATATGCACGAAAGCACGAACAAAATTTTTGTTGCTCTTTTTAAGAAGCTGAGAAAACTGAGTAGAATTTCATTAGTTATTTATTAGCTACTGAAAACTGCAAATGAAATGAGTATCGCTACGATAAGATTGAAACGCTATGTTAGAATCAGTAGAAAATGTGGTACAAGTGAGTAATTAGTCTGATTACAGTCGTAATTGCTTCATTTTCTGATTACTGCAACATCAATTCTGTTTGTTTATTTTACTGCATTCTTTCAAATCATCGCAATCGCTATAAGAACATATAGTTTGAGTAGCCATAACCAAAAAGAACAGTATCGCGTAGTACACCTTATAGTTATGGCTACAAAACTCATTTTCATTTTGTACATACCATAGAACTGCGTTCTTCGGTTGTGGTGAAAATTCGAAAAAGTTAAGGTGGGGAAAATTTTTCTCAATTAAAACGTGAATAAAAAAGTATAAGTGACGTCTATGGATCTCTCAGAATCGTACAACGTGCGATGTATTTTACGATACGTCTTTCATCCGCATGCACGCGACGGTCAGGCCAAGGAATCTCGGAGTTGGTCGGGGCGAAGGCGACCCAAAGTGACCCACGACGACCCAAGTTTAATGCCATAATCCAGTGAGTGCTCCTCGCCTATTGGCAAGTCGGCGCCTATGGCCGAGTACGGAATTGATGGCACCCCTCGCAATTCAAAGCCCTACTTAGCGTCGGTCATTCCCCATTCTATGGGTCACTCGTGCTTCTCTTGCGGGATCCACGTGCCCGGTCATTGGTTTATTTCCTCGAAAATTGAACCCTGATTAGGTTGAGCTGAAACTTTTTTTCATTACCTCGGGCAAATCAGCCCCCAAATAAACCCCGGAAGCACGCTTGCGCAGAGTGTTCGTCGAAATACGTAATGCACTGTATTCATGTGCACCTATCAAACTATGAGGTGAACGATGATTCGTACCGATTATGCATGCCGGGACAATCTCTTGAAACCTGAAAATCAACTGCGCATGCGCGAGTTTTATCGGCTATTCGTGCAGGCTGGCCATCCCGAGTTTTCACCCGTCACACAGTTTCTGGCGGCGATGTAGTTGATACGAATTTTCGAGGTTAGGATCTTAGATAATTGAGGTAGTGACTCGGAAAGGTTTGGGAAGCATTTGTTATTGGGTTGGAAAGTTGATTCTTCAAAGAACGGTCGGATTTTAATGCTTGTGCTCTTTGAAAATTCAAACGTACACATTTTGTGTAGGTTGGCCCGCCTGCATCGCAGACACGAATAGCGCCGCGGGAAGATTTCGCCGACCAATGAGATTGAATTATTTGGCGCATGCGCGGTTGATTTTCAAGGTTCTGCGCTCCAAGTGTACTTTGCTTGGGTCCTTCAATACGAGACAATTTTCTATCCGTAGCGTGCACTCATACCAATGTTAATTTTAAGACAAGTCATGACGACTATTTTTACCACATGCATATTTTTGCCTATCCTTTTTACATCTTTGATTGACATGTCTTTCGCTGTAAAAAGATCCGCCTGTTGCGGGTTCCGTTTTCTTTGTTTCATCTAGATTAAAGTGAGAAATTCGGGTTCGTTGTATCAAATGTACAGACCAGGAATATGACTATACTCTATTGGAATTCGGGTGACACGAACAAGTTATGTAAAGGTCGAAGACAGTGTTTAAAACTTTCATTTTTCGATAGTTTTCTTTTCTTTCTGTCGCTCTGTTTTTCAACTTCCGTACATCAACACCAACAAACTTAAACGAAAGAGTGTAAGATACGCTGTTAGAACCGATCAGACTCGTTGCACGCGTTAAAGAAACGGGTTGAAGGATGCATAAGTCCAAGTATTTTTTATCGTATATCTGCCGGTAGTTAAAATGAATAAGACCTTGAGCGCGTTTCGAAGTTATATTTGGAAAACGGTTGAACGCGAAACTTCTCGAAAGCCGTGCCTGCGGGCACGATAAGCGAAACGAGATTTTATTCAGGCGGTTGTACAGGGCTTGCTGAAAATATCCCCACGGTAGTGCTCGCGCTTGTATCGGCCTAGTCTTGCGGGTAACTTCCCTAACTTCTCCAAGCACGCTCGTACCTGTCCGAACGGGGTTCGAGCATTACATGCAACCGCCTTGTTAGTACTTCCTCGGAGTCCCCAGGCTCCAATTTGCCCCCAGTTTTTCACCCCTGGCAAATGCAGCGGAACGTGAGCTGCACCCGATAATTCGAGGTTTAATTAGTTCCCGCCTCGTTCGAGGGAACCGCATCAACCACTGCCACCTCTAATCGCGGGCACGTGAAAAACTTACGACCACCTCTAAGACGTCATCCAAGATTTATTCCACCTAGACTGAAACTCACCCCTGCCCGACCGACGCGTCCATTTTCCCTCGACATGGAACACGCACGAGCTTTGCTAAGTTGAGGTTTTAATCGCCCAGAGCTGATCGTGAAATAGACAAGCGTTGAAAACGCGGGTTGGAATTATTTTTTCTCCATTATTTTCTTCGAGGTCTTTGCGAAAGAAATGGAATTTAAAATAACGATAACAATAATAGACTTTATTGTTTCATTTCGCCAGCGAATTTTGCAACAGAAGTTACAGTATTCACATTATTTCTACATTGCTCATTTTATTCCCGGACAAGAATTTTAAAAATGGCTAGATTTTTGGATAGTTTTAAGGGGGAGGGTGGTGGATTGTCGACAGTAATTATACGCTATAAAATGGTATTTAATAATAATATAAGTCACCATATGCTCAAATTTCACAATATATTTCATTTCGTGTACCAAACTATTTTTACAAGTTGTACAGGATTGCTCCACATTGGAAAGAGAAGTTTGTTTAATTCTTGTTATGCGAGAAACGATTTTAAAACTTACATTGATCTGGAAATTTACAATGAATATCGAAAATCAGATTTTTTTTCTCACATGGAGTTTTCGTAACCGTCGAAAGAATTATCTTTTGATATTCGAAACGAAGTAATGCGTGATATAGAATCAGCAGAAACAAGAAAAGTAACGTCGACGGTTTTTGTAGCAAGTTTGGGATAGTTGCTTCTTTTACTTTCGCATTAGCAAGGTGTGAGACTATTTAATGCAAAAATAACGAGCCATTGTTGGATGCGAGTTATTATGAAAATGGACATTACATCTGCGAGATGGAAAAATTACTTTGCCTTGTAATACATTGTATTTTTTTATGTATTTTGGTGATTCTCGTGATCAGTTGCTGTGAAATTAGTGAAAATTCAGTTTCCTTCAAGGTCAATAATTAGTTGTTTGAAATTGTTGAGTACGGTATTGCCAATTTTTCTCGAAATCAATTTTTATCAAATTTTATAAGTAGTAGACTACTCGAAAAAAAACTTTTTGTAGCAGTAATTATATATGCATCACTTTTTTGGAGTCAGAATTCCTTTTTCGAACACCTGCTTAGAAAGTTCGATTTTCGAAATCTGTAACCCATGCCTAAAGTGCTCCATTATCGAACAGTGCGGTAAAACGACGTTGGCACAAGCATGGCGAACAACTTCAGTGCTCGATTTTACACACTAGAGCAATATTTGGCGCATGCGCACTTTGATTTAACACAATTTTGAAACAACTAAACCCAAGTCACCTGACACCAATTTGACGCGTTGTCAGTGATACCTTTGTTGCCTCTGAAATCAAAATTTCCTTCACAGGTGTCGGAAAAATTAAAATTTACGATATATAACTCGTTCGGTTACAGTACTCGTCTTGGCCGATACTGCAAGCCTTACACTCATCGGAAATCGCCCACTTTCCGGTCTTGTAACACCATATAGGTACTATTTGTATTTGACGGTTTATCATGGCACTCATAACCTAGCTGAAAACTATAATCCAATAAATAAGATCTTTCTACGCACTCATTCATATACTAATCCTTCTAACTCTGTTGGTTCCCTTCGTTCCGGTATGGGAAAAGGTCAGAAGCGCGATTGCCACTGGCCTCAGAGTCCGATTTGCTTAACCGGGCGTCGTAGTTCACGTTATATTGTGCACATGTACCGAAGCATGTCGGGATTGCCGTGGATCAGCTCCCCGTGACGTGACCATCGTGCTACGGCAGTTCGTTGTGCAGCCCGCAACCGGAAGGAGGGGAGCATGTATCGATCATAGCGATAGTAGAGGCTTGCATACCGGCACAACGGAGAGTGGGCTGAAAGCTCGGGGAGCATGAGGCGCGAGGGAGAAATAGAGGAGGATACGAGCAGGGGAGCGACGTCGATCGAACCGTTCCTTTTCACCGACTCTGTGTACACTATAACAGACCCGTCGTGGAGTGCCGCGTGAAGGTTCTCCAGCTAGCAAATTCCTCCTTTCGTCAAACTGCACCAGCCGGGAGCTTTGATGTTCGGTACGGCGGAAAGAAATATCATAGTTTTCTATCGCATTTCCTTCTCACCTTCAGCCGAGATAAATTTCATTACAATGATATCCTATCGAGTTTACCATTGTGAAAATGAATGGTGCGAAACGAACACTGTTCGAGTCAATCGAATGGAGAATCCATTAACAAATACTCTTCAATATTTTTGATTTCTATTTCGAGAAGTCGGCTGAAAATGCGTCAGATTTATTGAGTCTGTTTTGATCCTAGCGTGATTGATAAATTTCACGATGAGATTGCAAGGAAAAATTGACTACTAGCCAAAATGTTTTGTTACTCGTTAATCACGTCCGAGTTGCTACTGGAAGCTATGGGCGTTAGGTTTGAGCTCTTCATTCTTGCGAAATAGTGACACACTAGCGTGTAAGTCGACAAACTACGACATCGAGTCTGCCATCGATCGGATTGAATGAAACGTAGTAGTGACAGTCTCGTTTTACGTCAAGTGGTAAACCCCTTACGTTAAGCTTTGCATTAGTTGCCGTTGACGCTTCTTCATCCGCTTCAACGATACTCCAGTGCCGGGCATGAACGTTGCAACAAATGCCTACCAGGACCGAGTAACACCGTTGGAAATTTAACTTATTGGATTTTTCATTCGATTGACTCGAACGGTCTCCGTTTTTCACCATTTTTCACCATTCTCGACTCAACGTAAAAGTTTGCCGAAGGATGCCGTATAACAACATTTTCTTCACCAGCGAGGGCCGGGCGCCGTATGAGTCAAAGCTGAGAAAAGCTCGCCTCTTATCTAGTCTGGCGATGTGAACGCACCCGTAGATATTTAATGACGTACCTATAACCTACATGCAACTACAGCTATGTGTAGTATGCCTTATGGACACACTTCGGAATTCAGGTTACGAGGGCCAGCTGCTGTTAAAGTATGCATGAGTAGAGCGACTGTCTTGTCTTATCTATACTGTGCCGTGTCCGACTAGATTGCTTCGCTGTTGTGGTCGCTACGGCGAGGCTCCGTCTGACCTTTGCGGCCGTATCTACTTCGGAAGGCAAAAGAACCGCTGCTCTCTCATCCCTCGTCATAAAACGCACTCGTTTCGCGATCATCTTCTCAACTCTCGGCTACTAGTGGACTGACATGAGGCAAGGTTACTTTTTTACAATTTATCAGAAGATTTTCAAGGTATTGATTGAAAATTTTTTTATATACTTGTTTCGAAATCATCAAATACTCCAACAATATCTTCATCATACTATCACTGAGAGAAATTTTTAGTTCCGGTTATCGATCGGTCCTTAACTATTCTCATTTTTTACCACAATAAGCCTCAGAAACTGATTTTGCGTTGCAATTACCAAAAAAGGATCAACAACAGCGCAAAATGGTTAGGCGTACCTCGTTTTTCCTAATTCCAACTGTTATTCAAACAGTTTTCTTTAACGATACCTGTTTTACTGAATTTTTCTAGTTAGTGTAACAAATGAAATTCTTCTCAGTGTACGTCAACGTAACGTAACGTTACCTAAACTCCCTAGTATTCCTGTTGTATCGTGTCAGCTCTTTCAAACCTTGTCATAATATCTCTGATGTTTTGCAACATTTACCGGGATACCCACATGTATTGAATGTCCCTGTTCCAACGTTAAACGCGATGCCTTTATTGCTCCACAATATTTCTGTCGCGCTATCAATATTTTATAGCTTCGTTGAAGTATCTTTAACACTTTGCAGCATTATGTTGCTTTGGTAAGCATTTTGCGCTACTTTATGGAATGGCGAACATGGTCAGCGTTGGATATTCGAACTTAAGATATTCCCCGATGAAAGTTGTTTTCAGAGAACCTACCCATGTTGTCCCAGAACGCAATAAATCCCTTTTTGCCTTTCCCTTTTCCCTCGCGTTCTTCTCCTTTATTCTTTCGCTCCAACGATACCCTGCCGCGTGGCCGCTTTTTCCTTTTCTCATCCAGCGGGTCGATTTCTTATCACCGCGCCAAGCTATCTGGACTCCGGCTCACCCCGCACGTTCGTTTCTTTCCCCTCTTTGTAATTAGAGATCTGTGGCTGAGCTCAGTGACCGTGTACGAATCGCGGCTTGGATATGTGGGTCGTCGCTTCGACGTCGACATCAACACGTAGGGAGCACCGCAAAACCTCGCCTTTCCACTCTGGGCCACATAGATTATTTCCTGAGTTAGTCTTTCTCAAAAGTTTTCAGCGAACCTTCTAACCACCTGATCACTTGGATTCTAGAGTTGCGCGGTTTGAGAAAAGCCAAAGATCAGAACAGCTCTTTAGCCGCTTTAACCCAACGCGGCTCAAAATAAGCAGGCACTAAATATTCATACAAAAAACCACCCAACCAGCAAAACATGGTGATAAATACCACAAAATTAATTACTTGAATATCAGATCCTATTACAGCGTTTTGAATAAATTTTTATGTTTGCTATAGCTTCAGGTCTGAATGAATTAGGTCATTCAATGAGTTTGAAAATATGCTCCGACAATTTCGCCAATTACTTATAGTATTAAAATATTGAAGCACCGAATCTTCAAGTGAAATTCCACGATTATCTCTTTCAGCAATACAATACTTTCAGCAGTTTTAGCCAACGGTACATTTCACGTCGGTCAAAAATATCAAGCCCCATATAAAAGTGGTTGAACCGCATCGCTATATCTGCATAAATTTATAGTCTGAAAAAAGCGCTGAAAGTGCGCAGCCTACGAGTTGAAGGAAACTTCACACGTGCAAATTTCCCCTTTACTTGATTCGCTTAAAAAATAATGATCCGTTCATGACTGCAGACCTGACTGAGACACCTTCGGTGCTCGTGAAAGAGCAGCTCAGCACATTCCGTAAACCGAAGCTCTTGAGGCATAGACGAAGTGGAAAAGGGAAGAGGTTCTCGTCTCGTCTCGATGCGTTCGAGATCAAAAACGTTGCCCCTGGAAATGGGTGAAAAAACGAGATCCTAATTCGCCGGAGATCGCGAAGGTTTTCCACCCCGTTCATGCGAGGTGCTAATTGCCGGGGTAACATTATACGGTCACCTTCACGAGCGCTGGCCGACCTCTACTCGTCATTGCGCACCCTGAACACGGCGCTTCAATCCATTTGTCATTTTTAGCCGACCTGGTTCACGATTATCCTCAGCCCTCCATCTACTACAACATTCCCTCAAGCAGCTCCCACCATCTACCGGATACGTATTTGCGTCTATGTCCGTCCGATTGTATCCGGCACCCGGGTAATTAGCTTCGCTGTACAGTTGTAGACCAACAGAGATGAGCCGACGGCCATGTAAACGCTGAAGAGGCTGTTGGGAGAGAAGATCCGGGTAATTCACCCGTTATCCGTTTTCCGAAGGCACGCTGGGAAGGTATAGTGAGTCAGTGAGGTGGTCACACATTGCAATTGGTATTTGAATGGTCAACCATTGTTGCTTTTGAAATATGTATCTTATCTTAATGAATTTAATCTTAAATTATAGTATAACTTAAAGGAAGAAATCACGTTGAACTCGATATTGGTCATTTATATTCCAGAAATTGAACAGCTACGCTCAGTTATACGGATACCGACATTTGTGCAGAAACTATTGAAATTAGCATTCGAAATAATTAAATAATTATTGGATATATCTTGTAGTGTTGAGAAGTCACAGTATGAATTTTATTCGATTACCGTGTTCGGAGAAGAATCGAAATCAAGTGTAAAATAAATTCATCCCTCGTCAGGATAATGAACCTGCGTATAAGCGCGTATTACCTTAAAATCGAAGACTCACCTTTCGCAGATAAATCTCAAGTATTCGGATATGGATGTAAAAAGCTTTAGATCAGAACCTCCAACACAAAAAAAAAAAACAAAAAAAAAAAGCAATTACAATTGAACGTATGATAATTAAAATTTGTTATTGTTGTTATTTCATTTAGCGCAATGAAGGAATGCGATCAACATTCGAGCGTGCATCTCATTCTTTTCAAAGAAAAATAATAAACTTGAGTATTTCTCAAACGAATAATGCTTGAGCTACATAGTTAGCTAGACTTTGTTTAGAACTTAAGGTAGACTATGAATTTGTAAAGTACAATTTATGAATTGATTATTTGTTAAAACACTATATTTTTTATCGATAGAGATTCTGTTCAAAAATACGGGAATGGCAAATACTGATATCAGGTATAAAGAAAAGCTTAGATATCGATACTTATTTTTGAATCGCTTCATTACGGTTAAAAATGTACTAAATTCGTCCGATTTCACTCTACGATGACTGATTTTATGCAGAAGACTATTTTTACAGAATCATTAAAATAGACGTTATTTTCTTCCAGTAATCAGTCCAATAAAAAGAAAAGTGTTTCAGTGGCTTTCTAGAAAATAATCTTCTGCATAAGCTGAGCGATCGCGGAACGAACTCATACATTATTGGATCCTTAACCATTTTGAAGCGTTTTGAAACGAAGCACCGTTACCTGAGCTTTTATATATAATTACAGTATTTCCAATTTCTGCAAAAATTTGAAAAACATTCAGTGTACGACTATTTCGTAATATAATTATTGAAAAGTATTGATTTTCAGCTAACGAACCTCTTTAAGTCTCGACTACGTTGAGCTCGTGTTTCCTTCCGTGTGTCAGAGTTTTAATGGCCAAGAAACTACTCAGTGCTTACATCTCGTCTCAACAGGACGACGAAGGATAAGTTCTTCTCAACCCTAATCCATAAACGATCCAACAACCAACGACGAAGAAACTGAGTTACAGTATGCAAGGATGGCAACCATGGCGCGCTGTTTCAATCCGCTATATCGTGCGGACAGTTCCTGCTCCATTACCATCCCCTAAATCACACCGGTAACGTTTTTAGGACGGTCGTAATTCGAGTCTAATGTTTTTGGTCTCATTAGTAGCTCACAGCCCCCGTAAGCGAGGGCGAAGGTTGGGTTGCACAGAGGTTGAGGTTTCGGGAGAGGAAAACGCAGCGTACAGTAGCCGCGATTAATATTCGAGTTCAACTCCTACGGCTTCGGGGTATTTGCCAGCTCTACAAGGGGTCGTTTCTCGTACAGCAACTACACGGGAAACTATTTACACGCAGGTATTTCTATGTGGGTTTACTTTGCTCACTAAATTTTTATATCGATAGCCTGCTGACCTCGTATTTTTCGTGTCATTTTATTTATTTATTTATTTTTCTTCTTCAATTCGATACGTGAAAGCCTACCAGTGATTATACTACCAGTATAATATTGAGAAGCATTTCCAATTCTTGCCTGAAACAAGTCTTTCGTGTACGACATAAATATTCGTTCGATTCAAATACTCTCGCGGATACTTACTTGCATATTTTGCAATAATAATTGAAAAATAATTTGTTCAAAGTGTTTGTTGAAAAAATCTGTTTTAGTATTGAAATTCGCGGTATGCAATAATGCAATTTCATGTCGAGAGATGACGCCGTTTTGAATTGTCTGGTATGGTTTTGTTCCGCGAGAACAGACTCAAAGCAAATATCGACATTTGGCAAACTTCAGTCTTACTATGGAAATTGATATTGGTTGCCATTCTATCATTGAGATATCGTGCACGCATCGAAATTCAACGAATGAATACTTTTTATTGGAGTAATGTTTGTAAACAAATGAGGATTACTGATTATCACGATAATTATCAATATTATATCAATTGCTGCTTATAGTAATAAAATAACGTGTAATTTCCGCAGCTGTGTAAGTGTGATATAAATTACTATAAAAACTGTTCGTTCGGGGGAGGTTTTATTATTTCAGTATTTTCTTTACATCGTAATCAATTTTGCAGATCTCATACGATCTTCAGTATATGGAATGAGTATCAAAAAGTGTAAAAATACGAATGACTACTGAATTACATTACTCTTTAAAAATATTTTGAATTTATATGAAAAACGTATATTTTTTTAAATTAATAATCAGCGTAGAGTAGTTTCATTTCATTAAATCGAGAATGACCGACAGGCATTCTCTTTATCTCTTTTTCATCAGCACACTCGTACACGTAAGATTATATTTTTCATCCCAAGTTCTACAAAACGATAAGATATTCTATCGTTCAGAATTTTCTCATTACTTTGATATTTCCGTTTTCGAAAATTTTGTAAAGGCTGTATTTACGAAACTGTTCGTTCAATGCTACGGAAACTTTGTAATTGTAACGTATAACGTTTTTATGAAAATGCATTCAAAATTCTCGATTTTTCCTCCATTTTGCTAAATTTAAAATTACGAAAATGGAAATTTCAAAGCGATGCAAAAATTCTTTAAAAATTCATGTGTAGTTAGAAAAATCAAGGAATTTATTACATATTACAAAAAAAAAGAAAGATTTTTGGCAAAGTGGACAACTCAGCAAAAAAAAAAAAAAAAAATGTAAAATTTATTGATAATTTTTTTCAAAACAAAGTTATTTCCTCATTTCGTGAAACAATTTATTCGTACCTGAACCATTTCAGAAGATCATCTGATCCAGAACGAGTCGTGACATACTAGTTCAGGAAAAAATATGTTTCGGAAGATCAGCATGAATATTTGCGTTTATTTAAAAAATTTTCAACCGTATTATTGAAGCACAGAAATATATGGATTACAAATCAAATGTTAATACGGGAGAACTAATATTAAATTGAGACGATTTTAAAATAACACGAATACGGAGTGGACCTCGCTGGGATATGAAATATTCGACATCACGGGGAAAAATTTTATGAAATTGTTACGTCCTCCAGACCTCACATTCCTTTTCCACAATCGTATAGTCACTTTACACCCTGCATCCTCTCCTTATCTTCACCGAGTCAGCAGGTATATCTCTGAACTGCAACTAACGAGTCTTCCACCTTCTCTGAACTCTTCACATCCATCCTAGCTTCCACACAATTCAGTTAATTATATCTCTCTATGCAAAATAAAGAAAAGACTTTTTATAAAAATTTCGAAAATCAACAGTTTAAAATTATATTCTTATTTTCTCGGGTCGCCCACTTTGCTCCGGTCTCCAAATACACATGTATAAATGCGGGTGTAATTTGTTACACCTCTGATTCCTTGAGTCCTTAAGTAGCCGCATGCAATTAATGAAGTAGCCGAGTCGTTGCTTGAGAGACAATGTGCAAGACTTACACGTTTGAATCGGAACGACGTAGTCAGGGAGGACTTACAATTAGAGTCGAAAGTCCCGAGGCCTGAGACTCTACCGGTGTATTTCCTATCGGACAGCTATTCCAGAGAACGAATTAATCCGCTCTAGATTGCAAAGCGGGCACCGCGGCGTAACATGCGGAAGCCACTATCGGCTGGCCGTATTTCTTCCCGACGTTATTCCCCAGTCTACATCTACTTGTATAACTGTGCTCAGCAGCAGCGGCACGACGCCGCGACGCTGTAACTTGTCCGGTATGTAGTTGCATGGTTGAGGCGCGAGTCCAGAGCCCGGAGCTTTTCATTCGGAATCTCTTTGTCAAATGCATTCCCTCGTCCAGAACGAACTTTTATCAAGTCAATTTTTTGCCAGAATTTAATTTCGTCAGCTGAAATGAAATTTTTTTTTCTTAACCCTGACGAATTTTTTCACGAAACACCGATGGAACGGCATCAATTACCCCAGACTCAAAGTGACACGTCTTTCGTGGGTCAGTTTTTGCCCGTCTCGCAACACTGTGTAAACGAAAAGCGGACGATTGATGAGTTCTTCGTATAAAATCAGTTCAGTCAAATGGGATTTGGAGGAAAACTGTGCTTTGTCTCAGCTAATAGATTTCGGTTCTCTGATTATGAATTCAGTTTTTTGTTTCGTGAGGATCTTCCATGGATCACGTAATATTACAAATCGCAAGGTGTCGCAATACGAACATGTTGCAGACAGCTTGACGAAAATTGTCCCAATTGATAGAATATATTCAATCTGATTTGGCTTATCCCATCCCAACGGAATCCCCTTTTCCGATTTCATTTTCTATTGCACAGGATTCTCAGACCGCTACTCTATGCTTACTATTGTCGAATTTTATTTCGTAGTGCTGCAGTATTCGTGCCTTGACCACACTTATTCTACTTTTCTTATTCGTATTCCGCTGATTTTTATTCTCGATCGTTTCATCGAGGTGAAAAACCGGCCCGGATTTTTCAATAGGAGACGTGTCGTTATTCCGATATCGTGTTCGAGATGGAACTGCCAAGTACATCCAGACCAACTCCACGTAGAAACGTACGTTGTCTACAAACATTGGCATACTTGTCGAAGTGTTCTCAACGATTCACCAGAACTGAATTGTATGTACACAAAACAGAAAAATCAATCATTCAAATCCTCACTCTGCTTGGATTCCTGAAAGCACGATATGCAACGTCTGCCGCACGAACAACTCTGCACTGCACAGGTCCGATTCCTTTCGATCGATAGCCACACTAGATACCATCATCAGCGTGCATCCGTCACTGCAAGCTGAGGCAAAGACATTAAGACATAGTACCAAGACACGTACTGCATCCGGCTACGACGACTCAGCAGATCAAGTCAGCGAAGCCCGGTAGGAAATATTTCTTTCGCAAAGTCCGTGCATTCGGTACAAGAACCATTTCTTTCCGAAACTCTTCATCTTCTTCCAATCTGTTGGTGAAAAGGTCCGGTCGTGCATTCGATCGTCCGACTTCGTATTCAGTCCAGTGAAGCTTGCACCTCACCGATCCGACCTCACATCGTATCGCAGAGTGTTACTCTTTCATTCGAACAAACTCAAGAGAGTTTGAACTTCCTCAAAACTCCCAAGTCGATTCGTTTCGATGTTTGCGTTTTTCCCGCAGAGTTTTCACATTTATCAGGTAACCGACTCGTTCGGAAATTGTAACGCGTGGCACGACGGCTGAGAAGAGGTGGTAAAAAATTCAGGTCTGAGAGTAAAGTTTTGACGGTATAAGTCGGTGTAAACAAACTACACAGTGGCTGGTGCAGCCGAGCTGTGGTGCATTTGCCGCGGCAGTTGGAAGGTATTCTTGTTGATGAATACCTGAGGCTACCGCGCTCACATGGTGGCCGCAATAAATTCCTGTTAATTATTTAAACTGCCTTGAGGTGGCGTGATATTACAGCTTGCGCATAATCCGAATTGTTGCACTCGGCGCAGGGAAAAGAGCTTTAATCCAGTCGCGGCCGGGGACAAGCCGAGGCTGCGTAGCGGTACCTCGGTCCCAAAAGATGCTTCAAATTTCCCAAATATCTTCGCTCGGCAAAATACCTTCCTATCCGCGCGGTCCTCTTTCACCCAGCCGCAAGATACCTACCCTGGAGATATTCGTCGGTTGGGATACCGAATTCTGCCTAGCGTACGTCTAACGTGGCCATGTCAGGGTGTTCGATCGGTTCATCGATGCGAGGAAAACACTCGGATATGGACAGACCAATGGGCTCGACCTTGAATCGGGCCGGCACTGTAATTAGGGTAAGAGCCATTCTTATCCAATTCACGATACCCCGAGCACAGCTCTATACATAATCTCAACGTGCCTTGTTTCGGGTTTGCGGTTATCCAGTTACCGATTCTCATACACGGACTTTCGGAGCTGAGTTCAATATCGTTGAACAAAAGGTTTGCTTAAATTTATCTCATGCGTAAGTGCATTTTCACACTGGGAGGAATATTTGAAAGAATTCTGTATGCTGCTCAACTTATAAAAAAATGTACAAACTTTATCAATCAGTCGTTACACTTTACACCGTTTCAATTTATTGATGTATTGATTTGATTGCGGGGTTGAATACATGACAATCAGTCATTTTCAATTATTAGTATCTAGCACTAATTCATAATTTTCACTCACGTTATTTGATCGACTTCAGGCTAAATAATGTTGCATTTCATTCTTTTCACTTTGTCTACATATAATTTCGTGAGGTATAAAATCGCGTCAGTTATTTCGAAACATTACCATTCACATGGAAAAATATATGGGTCATTCCACCAATTATTGACTGAAGTTGCGCCGGGAGGTCTGAACTCTACATAACAAAATCTGTATTATGCTATGCTGAATCGGTAATTCATCAAAAAGCCTTTAACTTTATTTTGCTATAGATTATTTTTAAATATTCCCGAAATCAAAAAATACACTTCCCGTGTAAAAAAGTCTGAACTTTTCGAAAAAATTATTTTAAAAAATACAAAAAATGATACATTGGTAGAAAAAGCGTCTTTTACTTTTTGACCTCACTTTTCAGGGTTTTCCCGACACTGGAGGAAATTGAAAATATTTTTTTTCAGAAAGCTGAGATTTTTTTACACAAAAACCATTATTTAATATATTTTTAGAAATTTTACGAGGGATCGATATTTTTAATATCTAAAGTCAACAATTGCAAATCTTGCAATTTTCGATCTACTGTATCTTCGAAAGGGTTTAACGAAAAAATTTGAAAAAAATCATGAAAGTTCTCTTTGTTATGTACTGTTCAATAAAATTTTTTGTTATGTAGAGTTCAGACCCCCTGGTACAACTTCAGTCAATAATTGGTGGAACGCCACATATATATTTTTTTTTGTTTTTGAATTATCATAATTCCTACTTCCGTATTGGGATTCAGAATGTGGAGTCGCAGACGGAAAAAGGTGCCAAGGTACCGCTTTGCGGTAACCGATAGTTATTATCTGAGTCTAATGGCTACTATCCAATTCCAGTAATAGGTTTTATACCTACCAATTTAACGGTGGATTTTCGTAGTGTCTGTGGACAAGAGTTTAAAGAATCGACGGTTGTCAGAGCTACTGTAATTACTCCAAGTATTTTGGAAAATAGTTTTATGAATAATAAGCGTGATTGCCACCAAGCGTGACCTGCGTTACAATTCACTGAAAAAGTTTGCTTCAGCGATTTTGGAAACTTCAGAGATTTTTGTTACCTAACAGCTATCTACCGGTAATATTTTTTCCTAGGTACGTAAAAAAATTTCACGTATTTCGAAATAGATATATCGGATTCGTAAAAAGGTGTTAATCGCTAATTTGCATTTCCCTGCATAACATTTCGCGTGTTACGGTTTGGATTCAAATTTCATTATGACGAAAGAAGGTTCTTGATGGAAGTTGAGATGCACACGAAGGAGTTCCCACTCCTTCACACAGGTTAAGTGAAATTTCTAACCGATCCTTCGAAATAACTTTTGTTGAAGTCGCGAATGCTAAACCAATCAGAGAACACCAAAGTGGCGCGCATTTCCTGGAGATCCATTATCACTTTCGCCGTGAAACGTGACTTGTGTTTGAGTCGAACGATGCCAATTGACTCTTTCGACACAACATATCTTACGCGTATGATTCTGCGCTCTTGCATAAACCGATCAATTTCACGAAAATAATCGAACTAACTCACAGTATAAGGCTAAAATACGTTGATAAAAATTTTAGAATAAACAATATCAACTTGGAACGAACGGTTGTAATTTAGGGTCAACATTTATACATTCAATACTGATAATTATAATCGAAAAGTCAACCCTTTCTTTCATTCTGTGAACGAATCTGTGCGTTCTGTCAAATTGAAAGGTTACATTTGACGAAGATCCAGGAAATCAATCATGCTCACCATACTTGCCGATAATTCGAGCATTCGATTATTTATCGAATGGAAGAATATTTTCCGCGGTGATGATAGAAGCTGCAGAGTGTTCGAGGATTTAAAATGTTCGGTTTCTCCGGCGGCGAGTATGACGTAACGAATATAGTTGAATCGGGTTCTATACGTACTGCGGGAAAAGCTCGTCGTCGCGACGCGTCTCTGCAATGGCTTCCGGGTTGGAGATACGGGAAGAAGCGAGTGCGGGTCGAAGGGTAAGCACCTTGTGCCGCGCTATTGGCAGATAAGTTGGAGATCTCGTCCCCAGGGAGACTCCTAAACTACGAGATTCCCGGATATACATATACGTCGACACAAGAGAACACGGCTTCCTGATCGTTTCAGAACTCCTGTCCCGATCGAGCAAGAGAGGAACAAAAAAGAACAAAACCTGAAAAAGAGCAATTTCTAAACGCGTTGCAGATATATGCATTTTCATACCGTGTATTGGGATGTTTTCGATGTGTTTTTTGCGCGTTTATGACTGTTTTTTTGTTTTTTTTGGTTTTTGCCAATACCACGGAACGTAGATGAAAAGTGAGGATGATAGTGAGGAACAGAAAATCCGAAATACAATACAAACGCGTTTAATGAGAGTAGCATAAATACAGCTTTTCAGAGCCACCGGAAAACTTTGTGCTTTAGGGCTCGCTCTGCGTACTCAAAGCCTACTCCCGTTACGGTGTAAAAAGGAGCTGAGAGCTTGGTTAATTAGAAAAATTTTCATACGACCCTGTTGACAAAGGCTATTTTCGAGAATGTCCCGTTGTGGCATGAATTGTTAAAAAGGTGAAACTGACCATTAGCACATACACAGATGGACGGTGGACCCGTATCGGACTAATGGACATCCAAATGGATGTCCTACGCGTAGTGTGATACCTAGATACGAGAATTCAGAAAATTTTCGGAGGCATGGAGACTTCTTTTTAATCACTGAAAACATTCCAGTCAAAGGACAAGCGGATTTCGTGAAAACAAAGTGTGGAAAAATGTTTCTTTCTGATTCTCTGATTTTCTGATTGTGAGTAAAAAGATGTTTCTTTCGAATCTTATACTCCACATGCCATTCTGTCAGTGTTACAAATTTGATGCATACTTTGGAACTAGCCGACGGATTTTAAACGCATATAATCTCACAGAAGTTGGAGCGAAAGTTTGATTCAACGTGGTATCAGATTAATGTGAGTAAACAATTTCAAACCCATGAATAATAATAATTAACTCCATGGGACATTCGACACCTGAAAAAGCGACGCTATTTTCCTGAATCTTCTTGTTTACTTAGTCCACCGAAATTTTTGCCACAAATTTATCTTTCGTTTTATCCATCCAGTGGTTCTTCACGGATGTTAGGGAAAACAACGTCTGTGACAAGAGCCACGGATTCCCGATAAAATTCTGGATGAATTTTGCAACAGATCGATTCAAAACGTTACAGTTAGCATATGAAAAAATGCGAATGTACGTGATACCGATTTTAATGTTTCATATGCATATTCGGCCAAAAATCACGATTGATACTCGTGAAAAAATGATGAGGAAGATAGCGGGGAAGAGAAACTTCGAAATAAAATATACGCGCGATTAATAAGAATAACATGAATTCAGTTTTTCTGATGACTATATGATACTCAGGATACGTGATACTGAAGGATTAATCACTAGATGCAAAAATAGCGTACACTCATTACAATCACAATGGTCAGTTATTGATAACAATGATTACAGGGATGACGGAGAGATTACAGTGATTGCAAAGATTAGAAAAAATTACAAAAATTCTGAGGATTATAAAAGATTATAAGAATTACGGTAAGATAACAGAGATTAAAAAGATTACTGGAGATTACAAAGATTACCGGAGATTACGTGAGATCACAGTAACTTTTTACACCGCATTACAACAGTGATTAACCCTTCGTATGGTGCATACATGTGACTGCATCTATCTGACAGTTTACTTTTTCGAATAAGAGCCCTACAATATCAGATTAGAGCGGATACATTACATGTGAAATAAAAAATCAGTGTGGAGAAAGCAAAAATTATTTCGATACGGGAAAATGTTGAAAATTTTTATCGTATCAATCGACTACATACCGAGTTTTCATTCGTCCGAAGTATTTTTTCTGATGCATTAAAAATGAGTAAACGGAGGACCGAACAGTGGAACAAAAAGAAGAGATTACGTTCTCAGTGACCGTTCGAAACACGCGTGCGGCTCATGGTGAAAGAAAAAAGGGGTGGATGTAATTCGTTTCGCACCTGCTCCGCAAACACTCCTTCCACGGCAGTAGATGACCAAAGGATCGATAAATAACTGTCAAAAATTTAATTCCAATTTTCTTACCACCCGACACACTAATTCCCTCGGCTCCTTCTTTAACTCGAGAGATTTACGTTAATATTCTCGCTTATTAGCGCCGGCACCCGCCGCTGCCACGGAAAAACTATTGTCCCCAAAAGCAACCGTA
The DNA here is from genome assembly GCF_021155775.2 of Neodiprion pinetum. Lineage (NCBI taxonomy): Eukaryota > Metazoa > Arthropoda > Insecta > Hymenoptera > Diprionidae > Neodiprion > Neodiprion pinetum. Next base: position 26,539,351 of record NC_060233.1, read on the forward strand.
AATCAATGCTGATTGGATACACCGAGAACTTTTTTCCCTCCCTTTTATCTCCCCCTTTCCACGGAGCAGGAAAAAATTAAATTGGCTCGTAGATATTCAGCCCGTGGAACTGGAGGGTTGGTCTGAAAAAAAAGTTCCTGCCAGGCGATAACTCGATGGTCGTTTCGAAAGTAACTAGGAATTAAAAAGTGACTCGACGTCGTCGTCGCAACAATTGAATTCTTGTGGCATATTTGTTACATTATTCCGAGACTTTACTTCCGGCGCAAGAAAATCCAAGGTGAAGTTTTTGAGTCATGTAATCGCTGATGCGGACTTTACTATAAAAATGAGATCAGGAGAAATATTTCCGAATTGCCGGTCAATCGGTTAACACACAAATCTTAAACCGTTGCAGTTTAACCATCCACTTGATAACAACCGACGAAATTCTTGTCCCGTACAGATTTGCTAACCTTCAAGGTTTCATGTTATTAAACTTCAGTTCCACATTTCCAGTAGAAATATTCTCTCCGACTGCAGACCATTCGACCGGAACTACCCTGTGTATTCTCCGTTGGAGAGAAAACGGTTCACGCAAAATTATCAGTACCCACATCGCTCGTATTATATATATGTATATATACAGACGAAACGACCATAGATTTAATAAAGTTTTTCACATTAGGTGGATTCACGCGTCTATTTATGACTCGGCGCAATGCTGAGGCATGTACAACGACTAGGCGGTGTTAAAAAAACATAATAATAAAAATTGTTGTTACCTCGTAAAATGATGGGCGCCCTTAAGAGAGAAGAAGCGGATGCTTGCGGTGGCGTAAACAGCATCGGTGGAGAGACGGGTATTAATACGGCGGTATAGCACGTTGGTGCAGGGCAGGTACGTAATACGTGTATGTAAAGCTGCATGTATGTTGGGGAAAACTGAGGGAGAGGCGATAGAATAAAGTCGTCAGCTCGGCGCATGGACATGTCGTCCAAACAGCCCCGTAAATCTCTTCAAAGCTCCGGCGAAAACGATTTTTCTCTCGTTTTTCTTTTCTACTTTTTCTCTACTCCTCTCCGTTTATTTTTCCACCCTTTCCCTTCTCTTGCCCCGCTTCATCCCTTGTACCCGCGGTACGCTCAAGACTCGGTCCTTGGTTCAAGACATTAACAGAGTCAATACTTTGCCTGCAATCGTAGCGCAGTTTTCACCCTGCGGGACAACTGTTCTCTTAATCCGGATTGATAAATCGCTTAAAACTCTCAGGGCGCTTGAATTTTTTTTTTTTCAATTTGTTCATTTTTATTTCGATTAATTTTTACACGCAACTTAGGTCTTCGAATTATTCCAACAGTGGGCGTACTTACGACTCGAAAGTTTGTCAACACCTTTTTTTCCGTGTTCTCAGGAATGATTTGTACGATTTTTGTGCTTCGTGGAATTTTCCGGAATACGAGATTCTGCACAGGTAAAAGTTTTACAATTCGTTGTTCACGATCCACGTTTCAACTTCAAATACTTATTTTTATGCTACCTTCAACTGTACTAGGGTCTTTATTCGCATTATAATATTTTTTGCTACAGACTCTCAACATCTCCGCAGCATGATTCAAATATTTTGAAATCCACCGGTCTGGAAAATAGAGATGTCATTATTTGATATACCGACAAAACTTGGGGAAGGGGAGATCTTAAAATTCATGGATGTTATATACAGAAAGTCGAATTTCTGTGACGTTAAAATTTCGCGTGGTCAATTTTTTTAAACAGTGTACGCGAGTACGATAAAAATTTTATCGCAAGGCTGAAAAAAGTGAGGAACTTAATTAATCCCATTTCGAGAACACTCTTAGGGATACAAAACTTTGTAAACTATCGGTTCTTGGTACACGCACACTTAACGGAAATAATCTATATAAGTATAAAAATTTCCGTCTACAATCGGCGATTCATCAATAATGTAGAAAATTTATTTCCACCATACCTCAGCGCTGAAATATCATGTGATACTGAATTTCACCTTCCATTTATGATTACGATGCGATATTTGAGTTCAGAGGCGAATCATTCCCTAGGCAAACGTTTTGGACGCAGTAAAGGTTGAGAATCGAGATGAAGTAAAATAATTCTTACCGTTAATTATCTCCACTCGTTTTTATTTGCTAATATCTTCAGACCGCGAAGTAGTTATAAAAAAAAGGTGTGATATCCTTCCAGGATTCCTTCCGAAGAAATTCATTGATCCCTGGGATCCTTCGAGCATGCTGTATTTTGAGCGTTGAATACCTGAAATTTCCATTTCCTAGAATTCACGTGGTATAGAATTTCCCCTAGATGAAGTTAGGCCTACAGGTAAAGACGTCTATCTGTATCCACATGTTGTTTTTATGTTCATATGCATACATCCGCCAGTATCCATCCAGCGAAGCCTACAATAGGAATCGCCCATCGCGCACCGAAGAGTTTGAGCACTACTTGAAATCGACGAGCGCACAGCCGACAGCTGGCTCGAGAGTATGCTCTTCCATTTTTATTCCTCATCCCGGCACTCAGCTGGGTATTTGCAACTGTTGTTAACAGAGCAGAAGAATAAAAAATCAATAGCGTGTTCGAGATCCGTGATGAGGAGTATTGCAAATGTAGCCCAGGAAAGTCACCTATGAATATTCGAGATCATATTTAAATCACCTGCTGCAGGAGGAGGACATGAGTGCAAAAAAACAGTGTCACTATGTACATAATTTTAACCTTCTCGATTCGTTACGTCGAGTGGAATTTGATCAAGTGACTTAGCAAATGAGACTCGAGACCCACGGTTCAAAGATAAATTCGAAACCAATGTCTCTATCCTGAGCTTAATTTCTTGTCAACCGAACTGACGTTTCCCTCAAGACGATGTCTCCAATTTTATTATCTACATGATTCCATTATTCCAGCTCTGGTGAAATCTATCGATAGTTATACGTTTTATATAGTAGCCAGATATTCATTTTATAAACCTAACTATACCGTCCTAGAGAAATATTTTTCCTGTATCGTCACTCCTGATGAAATGTGGATTTATGCGAGTGACCTAGAAAAAATAATTTTTCATATGATTTTCGGTCTATTACTGGACATCACAGAAATATTACGAAAATACATCCATTATACAGAATGCTTCACTACTTTTGACCCGCACAGAATATTCTTAAGTATCAAAATAAAGTTTTATTCGATTCCAAGTGGAAAACCTTGTGTATTGGCTTATATTGCCGAATAAACACGTGGCTGTAATTTATTTCTTAGAATTGAGTAGAGTCAAGAATTAAACAAAAAGGAGAAAGAATAAACGACCCACGAAGACAAATTTTTTCGAAGAATTTTTCATCTTCTTTCTAGAAACCAATTCAATTATTGGAAGTACCCTCACGCGTGATGAAAATCTTTTTCAATTGATACTTTCTTCTCTCCATGAAACGGTTTACTTGTTTGAAAGAAAAATTGTTTCTTCTTGTAGTATTTTATTGGTTTTGTAGTAATTTCTACTGAAGTTTTTAGAAGTCTTAAAAACTGCGGCTGAGTGCTTTTTTCAATCGACTGTTCATCTAAAAGTCTCAACGTAAATTGTCTGTATTTTCTAGAAATTGTGAAAATTGAACACATTAGCGATTCACGAACTAATAATTCGCTATATTATTCGCATGATATTGTAACAGCAAAATGTTAAATAAGGCTTCTGATTTGAACGGAATATGACAATGTTTTATGTAAATTCAAAATCCCTTTCAAAAGCCGTTTCCGAGACTACCACGCGCTTTTGTGAAAACGGACTGACATACGAAAATCTTTCTAAGATCTATTTTTTGCAGACCATAGACTCGAAAACGTAAAGATTCGTCCAAAGTAAAATAAGTTATAATTCTTGAGTGAGGCCAATACATTTCTAACACTTGACCAGCGATCTTCGAATGCGTACAAACAAATTTACAATTTTAATTTGCATAAATGAAAACAAACCTGTTCGGTAGCATTCTCGCAAGCTGTTTGTTCGTGATGAACGTTGCGCCTATTTTCATATTAGAAACGTAACGAATTCAAAATTATAGTGAATATTGATCGCTCACTGTAAAAAATCTGCGTAATTGGGATTCCTCTGGCAACAAAAATCATATTCACATCGTTATAGACGATAAAAAGTCAAAGGGTTAGGTTCAATGTAAAGTCGAAATTCTTTATGAATAATGTCTTGTATAGATATTACACATCGTATTGCTATGTTTCAAACAATTTGATCAGCAGGCTTGTACCAAAAGTGAGAATCACAATGTTATTCCTCGTTCTAGTATCGATTTCGTATCAGTTATACATGCGCCGCGATGGAGTGTTCGAAATTGAGCATCGAATGCTAATTAATTATCGGTAAGCTATCATCAGATAATGTCTCCAACTCCGGCGTGCCTCTCAAGACGCAGTTAAGAGCACCGATCCGATTAATCTTCTTGAATCAGAAGGGAACTTTGCGAAACGGACTTCTGATCGAAATTTCCGTGAATGAGGGTGATGACTGCTAAAAGTGCCTTTCCTTCTCTCGGCTAGCCATCCCCGTGGCTTCCACCCCCATTGCCCTAGTCCTGATTTTCGTATCACGAGAGCGCATCGGGATTTCATCTCCAGCCTCGAACGTTTCGAAGTACTACGGCCTCTGGGGTGAATAAGCGTTCTCGCCTGAATGCGCCTCCCAAGAAATTACATTCGACCCCCACACAGCCGGAGCCAAGGCGGACGTCGAGTAGAAAATCAAGTAGAAAATTTCCGCTCCTCTTACTTTTTCTCAGGATCCTCTTCGCACTCCTCTTTCCGCGCTTCATCGCCACCGGAATCTTTGCTTTTAGACCCTGGATGAGACGATGTAATTTCCAAAGCGACGCCTGGAACTCGACAGGGACCTTTGCATCCTACGACGAATGTCTTTCGTCGATAAAACACTGACGTCGGTGTGCCATCTGGGAAACATCGACGCGTATCGAGGTCTGTTTTGATTTTATTTATTCTTCAGAAGTTTGATGTAACGACCCAATGAGGTCGCAGGAGGTTAGAAAAAGCTGTGAGAACAGGGTTGTAGTTTGAGGGTTGCCAGACCGGAGACTGCCCCCTGTCAGGTTCTCTCAACCGGGTTGCCGCAGCGTTCCAACGTTGCCACGTTGCGTTTATCGCTACTTTCCACACTGCTATCGGAGAAGTTTGACTTTGAACGACGTCAAGGTATACCAACATAGTTTTGTAGCGGGCAGAGCAGCTTCTTCTACCCACTTCTCTTCAGTCCGCATCGACGAGAGATATAAACTAGACAAACGCACATGTCTCTGGCAAGTGAAACTTTGACAATTGCATCCAAGAGGAAACGTCGCTTTCACTGTAGGACTAAACTCCAACTGCTCAGCGAGACGGTACGTTGATAGTTTGGGCAGAATTTCAACTCGTGTGTAGAAGAAAAACGGAGAAGCAAAGCTCCACAGTTTTCATCAAGATATCTTACTTCTGCAGAGTAAACCGGATGGTGAGTTGAGGTCAAGAGTTATTTTCAGAATTCTTATCCAATCAGTGTATCCTTCTGAAACTCTTGCTTGTAAATGATGAAAGAGAACAAACAAGACCCTTCTTTCGATGCTTCAGTTGATTTTGAAAATGAAAATCAGGAAGCGGAAGCTGAGACGATAAAAATAGTCGAGAAAGAAGCGTCTGAGAAGCTTAATATTTGGCTGAATCCTTTCACACGAATGTCCAACTTTGAAGTTGGTTATCATAAGGAGCCTAGAAGGGGCAAAGGAAGTTCGGTAGATTACAGGACCTTCGAAGTGGGAGAAACCTTTGAAGCTTACTCTCGTAACTCGGCAGAGGTTCGACACTCCGTCTATAAATTCTTCAATAACACTTTTTACTTTATCGGAGGACATGAAAACTCCGGAACAAGGTAAGACGTCAGAGAGAGCCTTGGAAGCCGAGCAAGAGGGCCGCGGTTATCCACTCTTTCGTAAGCGGAACGGACAGGCTGTTGGTACGCAAGCAGATACGGCAACACTGTCGGCGGTAAAATACAAGCCCTGGTTAAATAACCAGCCATCCAGCAGTCGCTGTTCTCCCGCACGCGGTTCAGCACGCTGAGTTTCGATTACCACGTTACTAGGGTGCGCGAGGCGCTGGATAGGCGCCGACGTCATTAACCGTAGGTCGCTCAACCACCCCTGCATCGAATCATCCTCAACGCCGTTGTCACCTCGCCTGTCGTACAAAGTGAAGGTATCATTGCGCGGAGCGGAGAACGAAATTTATCATTGCTCACAATTATTGACGATATTTCGTGACTGTAATGTGGCTTGGCCATAAGCCAGTGTCGGGATTGTTTTAAGACTTGCTTAATGTCAGATGTCGATTAGTCTGGCCAAGTTATGTCATAGCTTCGAGTTTTGAAGAGGCTGTAACGAAGCAAATATATGTACTCGTCTGAAGTTCAAACAACAATCAAATACAAGCTTGCTTTAGCGCTTTGGAAAATGCATTTTTCTTTGATGTTAAATTCCTTGAAACTGGGTGTGCAAGGGTTCTCGATGTCACTGATTTAAAAAATGGGGTCAGATCGAGGTCGTTTTTAAAATTCAAAACGGCGGATCTGATACGGTGGACTGAAAATGTGAAAGTGATCGGAATGGCTCGAAAATGCACATTCGGGACCTTTTCGGGTCACCAATTACGGTTTGGTTCGCCATTTTAAATTTCTCCGTTCTGACGTCGGATTCGTTTTCAGTGACCCCGAACATTCTCGAGTATCAAATTTCAAGCGAATAGGGTCAATTTTTATATTTTTAGTCCACCGTATTGGATCTGTTATTTTGGATTTTGAAATTTTCACCTCGGATTCGTTTTTAGCGATCCTAAAAGCCCAAGATTACCGATTCCCACTTTTCTAGTTCTCACGACCTTCCCGCAATTACATTAATTTTGTAAAAACAGGCATCTGCCACACTTTTTTTATTTGTCGCGCCACTATATTCGCGAGATCATCATAAAAATCTCAAAACGCTAACATTAACATCTTAGAAGTTTAATTATGCAAAATAAAATGACTGCGATTTCTCAAAAATTGAATGTAAATCTTGAGTAACCGATTCAAAGAAGGTGTCTCATATATGATTCGCTGCGCCACAGAGCGTTAAATGTGGATTACATATTACAAAACGATTACGTTCTAGAAGACTGGCTCTCGCTGCTGAACTCTCTTTGACGCGTGACGTGCTGAATCATTCCACAATAAAATGTCTTTCTAAATCATAATTTGAATAACAAATATAACCATTTTCTAATATAAAATGTTTTTACGAAGTATCTTCAAGATCATAATATAAAAGGTGATGTGATACCTTAGAAATTATTATATTCCTTCGGAAACGTAAAAACGTGATAAACATTTTTAACGCACTTGTCGCCATTGAAGAAGATCTTCGACAGAAGAGCGTTGCAAAATTAAGCACAAGTCAGATTACCATCATCGAAACAAATTTCACCGTAAGATATAAAATTGAAAAAGATTATTTGCAAATAAATGATAAACAGCAGAGATACAATATAAATTAATGATAGATGATTTGCAGAGACAAATTAAACTAATTAAACCAAAGAAAGACGGATTTACATATACAATTCGAACTAAAGAAAGACGATTATAACTTTATACACATTTTTTTGAATAAATAATGGATATTTCAATCTGTGTGAATGATTGACTCGATGAGTGACAAACACGACGATTCGTAGTGCGTTCTTTCAATCATCATTCGGTGCGAATATTCATTCGATATATGAAGCATTTTTTGAAAAGTTAATTTGCCATCTTCTACCTGTATCCCAAGATCATTGGACAGAAGCTGATACGAGTAAAGTTAACCAATGGCTTACGTTATCGGAAATAATTTCGACGAACAAATGTTTGATGTCAGAGGACAATTCCCAGGTTAATTTTCCAATATGCTTTGCTTTGAGTTTTTGGCACTAACACACTGTACAAAATTTCCCCGTCAAAACATCTGCGTGGTACTGATACCGTGTGTCCAATAACGTGCATTTTTGGTTCACTATAACCAAATTCGTCTATCGAAAATACCACGACACGTATGTATAACCATTGATTTCCGCCCATTCGTTTAAATAAACTTGGTATGTGCAAAAAAAAAAGATGTGTATAGTATAAAAAATGCGTTCACTTTTGAAATTGTGTATTCTTTGTGACGAAAAATGTCGTCTATGTTGTGAACCACAAGCAGCTGAAGATGCTTTAGCGGTTCCCTTCACTGCCAGACTTCTCCCAATGCTAGTGGTTAACGAAGTCCAAGGTGAATTGCATCCATTGGACTGATTTGGAGAGCGACTAGTAACGCTAACCATGCAGGAATATTGGAATGAAACCTGCAGAACGTCACCTGGGAACTGAATATGGCTTTGGAAGGCTGCGCTGCATTCCGAAGCGTTAGAAAGCGCTGTTTCAGCGCCTCGTATAATTTTGGTTGGCGTATGCGGGGTGCCGGTATTCATCTAGGATGACGGATCGGCCCTAATTTCGTGTACCAAAGGTCACGTGCCAGCGGTAAATCTCGCAGTTCACGGACGCGTACTTGTGTGTATGGATAAACAGTGGGTACAAGAGATGGGTTCATGTGTACCTCGGTACGTACGTACGTCCATGCCTATGTCGAACACCCAGTTCAGAGAGCGTGCATTGCGGAATGGCGAGCATACCCAGCGGACAAAATATTCACCGCGGTGAACTTAAATTGGAGGAATCGTTCCGCAGGTCGAAGTGCACCTCTGAATCATTTCAACACGCGAACCTCAACACATGCAACGCATTCCCGAACTTGTTTTTACCCCATAAATTAACCCTATTCGGTTCGCTCAATCGTCGAAGCATATATACGGGTTTACGGTATTTTCCACGCCCAGTAAATACACTCTTTTTTGCCTTTTCTCTCTCACTAACCACAGTGACACTCTGCCAGTGCTCTCCTGTTTCAATGAGATTAATGCCACCCCGGGGATACACACGGACCAACTAATTTAGAAATTTTTAACGAGTTAGCACGCTGTCAATTCTTTCAGGACTTCGTCGGCTATGTTCCTTGGGAAACGCAGATGAAAAAAGGGGCTCATTTTGGAATGAATAACTTGATATGAAATTCGTTTGGTTCAGCCGACTGGTATTATGAAATGTTGAAGAAGAATTTAGGGCGTCAGTGAGAAGTAGAAGCGGAAGATTATTTATCATTGTCCTTACATCGTGCGCCCACATCACAATTCTCGATCATCAAACAGGAGGATGAAGTAACAGCATAGCACAGATTCCTTGAATCGAGGGAACAAAGTTCAATGTCTTTTGTGGCTGCTGGCCAGGATCTTGTTTTTAAGAGTTCCTCTATTGTTATTTGTCTAAGAAAACGACACTAGCAGATAGCAATCAAAACTTGTACGTCCTAACGAAACGGTTCTCTTTTTGCTAACCAGTTCAAGAGAGCCACGAAGTGATACTTTATTTTTATTCATGAAGAAAAACCTTCAAGTTGAACAATCTTTTCAAGCAGAATTTATCTTTTACATTCGACTAAGCGTCTCAGAAGCCACGAGAGATGTTGAAAAATTCTTTTCGTAAGCCTTGAAATGTACAAACAGACCTGAATAGGAATGACGTTGGCCCTATACATTTTTTCTCTCTACAGAATTTCACTTCCGCCAGCTGTCACTTCCGAAACATTTCTTCACTGTACTGGGTAGAGCAATAGGTGTTCGTTTTTGTCAGATGATGAATTTCCGTACAAGGCGGTGCTTCTGGTCCATTTCAGTTTTGTGCCAAAAACAATTTGATAAAATTCATCTTACCGTAAATTGGAAAGAAAACTGTACGGCTACAATTGGCAATGTTGAAGATTATTTTTAAAAACTGATATTATAGTTCAGGCTGATTTTTGAATTTTCGTTACTAGGTCGTAACAATTTGGCTCCAGCGTTTGCACGACCATTCGAAAGTGCTAATCTTTTAATCTAGATTTTTGTCCTATAATAAGGGAATGACGTCTTTAGTATAAGCTACTCGTTATTAGATGAACCGCTCTTTAATAAGCGATGCTAGAATTGAGCTGATTGGAAAGCTCTCGAAGAAAAAAGCATGTATCGAAACTCTGCATCGACGTTTGACTCTCTCAGGGGGAAATAACAAAGCCAGAGCAGAAGATGTCACTTAGAATGCGGGTTGAAGAAAATAATAACACACTTTCGAGACTTGCCAAGACATTTATGCCAGCCCTGGAATGGCGGGATGCTGTGCCGCCCTAAGTCCTCTCCATACCGGGTACTTTATCGCTTCCTTCCTGCGTCGGAGTATCAAGAATATGAGGTACACACTCTAAAAAAGTGGGAAATCTCTGCACGTCTCTGAAATAGCGAGTGATTGACACCTTGAATCACTTGTCAAACGACAACTTTACACCCTCTTACCTTCAACCACGTTTGTTCGTCCTCAATTCTTCAGTCCTCTGTACCTATCAGCGTAGCTCTCGCTTTAGTACCGTACAAAATAAATTTTTTACCTCCTTGGTGAGTTTAGCTCCTGAACTTTTCTCAGTTCTGAACCTGCCCCCCTTCGACATGAGTCAAACTCTTGAGGTAATACACGTAGATGAAGTCAACCCTCCTTGGAATCCCTCGACTTGCCAAAGTGACCAATATTTATTGATAGTTCCATTAGAGTTGAAGGTGATTCCCAGATCATGGTCTGTGAATGTGTCCACAGTCCATGTACGACGAATAACACTGACTCTCTTGTGAGAGTATTTGCGCTAGGCAATCGGTGACAGCTGATTGTGGGATTCGTTCTCGAAGCGAGCTAATCAGACGTGCAAACTTCACGAAGCTACGTTACGAGTCCAAGCGGAAACAGCAATGTGTGGCGTCTATTCTGAGATCTGGCCGTATATGCTCGACGTTGTACGACCACGCTGGATGCATTTCTCATTACGCTTCATAAGTTAAAAGTGAAATGAAGTTTCGTGAAGTACACCAAGTGCAGTGCACACGATTCAACTCTTTTACGAAACTGAATACTTTGCCTCGGATTACCACGATGGTTCTTACGAGAGTACCAGAAGCCTGCTAGGAATACTCATTGTTTCGATCACTCGGTACATATAACAGTTGTAACATCAAAAATAGTTTCATTTCCGATAAAGTTACCAAAATTTATGCGATGTAGGTATTTTATGATTATTCGTTGCAAAACATGGCCTCAAATACCATGGCTCACATGATACAGAAATAGTAGAATCATGAAATGATTTTGTCGGTAATGGAAAGCAATTATTTTGAAAGTGATGTGGTATGTTTTCAAACACTTTATTGATAAACGACTACACGTGTGACAAATACAACCATTTTTCAAACAGTCGTTGGGCGCCGAGAAAATGCTGGCATCATTTTTTCACCCTTTTCATCGCTTTTCATTCAGGCCCAGTACCAACGCTGTTGACATAATTCCGGAAAGTGTATCTATACCTCCAATGAAGCGGTCCATCTGCGAACTGAATCGCGAAACGATTCAAAATGATTCCAATCCAGTGGATCGAGAGGTAGTTTATGAAAGTGATTGCTTCCCAGTATGCGATTCTATTCAACCTCTCGAAAGCAGAAACGCTTCTTACCGTTCTCGGAACCGGATGACGCGGTACAAATGCATTTCATAATACAAAAATAGGTTATTGCGAGATACAAAATGAGAATTGGAATTACGATTTCTTGAGAGATGGGATGGTCGAAATTCAAAAAGATTCTTGCTCACGTTTCAATAAAAGAACTTCGGACGCTTGACAAGGTATTTCTTATTATTCTTTGCTTGTATTCTCCAGGTTTCATTCAGGATACACTCATTTCTTCTCACTGGTTAAGACATATGATTCATGACAATTCGGAAAGGTGAGCCATGAACAGATGTGATATGGCTCAATTTCTCCAATTCCAGTTTTGATTCATTTTACATTGTAGAGAACTTATCAACATTCTCACGACCGAGTGAACCCTGCGTACATGGATTTATTTAATAAAATCCGACTCCCGTCAGGCTTGGTTCAGGGGCAGAAGAAACATATATATAACAATCTTCCGTCCTTTCTATGACATTGTATTTGTGTGCCGGCGCTTATCAATACTTTGACACTCAGCCATATGTAGTAATATGTGAATTGCAAGTTGGACGTTATACTTGTAAATGTTGCTAAAATTGCTTAAAATTTTCAAATCGTACTATTCGAATTCGTAGAATATCTTTAGGTAATAAAAAATACCAACAATTTATTCGGGTGACTTGAATTTTATAATTTTTTCCAGTATCCTGGTTTGCTCAAATTTTAGAGAAACGGTTGTGAAAAAAAAATTCCACAGAGTTGAATACCGAAAGTTTGTCAATTCGAATTCGGAACAATTACAGCGTAACCGTGGCACAGAATTAAGCATCATTATCGTAGACCGGAATGAAAAATAGCTACCTTTCATCAGGGAGCCTCGCGTCGTGGAGAATTTCTTGAAATCGAATGTACGCAGTTTTGGGGCATCGCTTAATTGGAGAAATTGAACAAACCAACTTACATAAATTTAATTAAGCGAAGAATGAAATCGCCAATGAGAGGGTAACGATTGTTGAGCAGAGCGGGGTAAGATTTGTCGATTCGCGACTGATTTACTTCGCCTCAATGGTAACGAGGACGCTCCTTCTTCCGAATAAAGGAGTCGAGATAACGATAAGCGAATTGGTTCAGTGAAGTCTAAAGTTGATAAATTTTTGTCGAAGATTTTCTCAGGCTGGACGCATGAAATTTAACTGACGTGAACCGCGTGAAAATGTTTATTATGTTGCATTCTTGAGGTGGTATTGTATGAAAAATAAAGGAAAAGAGGGTGGAAAAAGACGAGACATACACGGGTAAACGAAATAAAAATACTGCAGGCACGCGGAATTTCCACTCACTGCCATGATAGACATGTGCTCGGCAAAGGATATCCGTGAAGTGAAACTTGGAAACACATTTCCATTGTGTCTAAAGTAACATCTGTAAGAACGCCTTGATTTCGATAGAAAGGTCAAAGTATTTTACTGCGTTAAACAGGAGTCTGACTATCTTAACCCTTTCAGTCACGCAATTCAGTTACCTGAAAATGTAAAAAAAAAAAAATATTAGAAATTTTGAATGAAATGTAAGAAAACATGACAAAGAAAAGAAGAAAAAAATTTTCCACTGTAGTGGATTCCGTGAGTGAAAGAGGTAAAAAGGAGACCAGACGACGCTTGACAAAAGATCTTGGAGGCCATTCAAGTATTACGTCGCGGTTGTGGAGGGTAGAGGCAAGGAGAAGTATCTCAGACAGGTTATCAACTGAAAAAGGGTCTACCAAAAAGCAGGAAAAAGTAGTTCAACGAGTCACCAGAACGGCACTCATAAGGGGAAACAATGTGATTGGGGCCTAGAAATCCGGGTCCAATCGGGTTCAATTTAATTGGTACATTGTGAAACTTTTGCTGCGGCAACGCCATCTTAATTTCTCTCTGCTTTATGGACGTTTTCTATACACGGAGATAATCCTTCTTACCTCTATCATCCATGGTCATGGTGTTTTCGGCCCTTTAGACCCCCCACATCGTGATGATTTAATTTAACAATTTAGATATACTTACAATTAATGAATCATGGATTCGAGTAATATCAAAAGTAATGTGTATGAAACATTTATTATGAATTAAAAATCTGCTGAATCGTGCAGACGAGGTGTACATGAGACATAAAGACACGTTCGTTCATTTTGATAAATAAATAAATAAGCGGCGCGTAATTGTAGAAATAAAAATTGTAAATATAAATCATTCATTCGTCTATCCATTCATTCGCAAGATTAAAACACGCCTTTCATGCATAAAACGTTCACTGTAAGATGTTTTGTTTTTCTTTTTATCCCAATGCGTCTATGGCTATTATTCTTCTTCAAACCACCGTTTATCAGTTGTTCTTTTTGTTTTACTTAACTTTGGTTCTGTTTATCGATGTTGAAGTCGGTTTAGCAGTTTTCACTCTCGCAGATGGCTTTTCACTTTTCCTTATTTGTAAAAATCGTCAAAGAATAATGGAAATAAGGACTGCGAGGTATTGAATCAACGTTTTCCTTCGGCGTTTTCTCGTAGAGTCCTCAGGTTACAGCGAATTTCGTCTCGTACATGATCGTTGTCTTAAACGCCGCGTCCGGCTTTTGACGGTACTATTCGACTCTCACAACGTCGTACATCATCATGTAGTTTACCTCCCTCTCAGCACGATGTGATATGTGATCTACTTCATCGTAACACATCCAACCCCCTCCCCTCATACAATTAACAATTTGTTAATGATATGACGGATAACGTTAGTTGTCCGATCAAAAAACAAATATATATGCATAAAAAAGGGTGGCGTGACATTACAAATACATCCCTCCCCCTCCCCCCTCCCTGTCACAGATCGTCACAGTGAAACTAAACCCCCTCCAGCCCCTGAGTGAAAGAGTTATTCCATCGCTGACACTAATTTTCAACTTCTAATCAGCAGAAGTGTTTCCTTTCGTTAAGGTCTGGAGATTTGTTCGATTATGTTGAACGGTAAAATAAAATTTTGTATTCACTATTCGCGTTAATAACGTTCATGATAAAAACTTTCAGCGTTTTTCGCGCCGACCGCAGCCAGCGAAAAACGCTATTGAACAAAGTCTTGCGATTTTCTGTTTATTCAAAACGGTACCGGGGGATAGTGTAACCCATTTTTCGCGATGACGAGAGGCCGACAAATTGCGTTTAATAGAAGCGTAAGCATCGGGATGACCGCGTGGAAATCGGACATGACGCCTACACTGCATTCCGTAACACCTGCTACAATACGGTAAAGGGAGGTAGCCCAGCTGAACGCTGGGTCTACAGATAGCACGCGCAGGTTTCCAATTGAATTTGATCGAATATCTGTAATCTCAATGCGAAATAGCAAATATTAATCCAGGCAGAAACCACTGTCGGTATAAAGCGCTTATAATTTGTTTGTTGAAGAATCGAACACGCGGCATGGCACGAAACGTAAATCGTTATTGTTTGCGTGAATGATCTTTAGTGGTGATTAATGTATGAAAAATTATATTGAAAATAATGGAAGATTGCAATATTCAGAAACTGTATCCGTTCGTTCAAGTAGACCAAACAACGTCTGGCTGCGCTGGGCGATGATTTACCGATTCGGAAAATGTCGAGTTGTAAGTTAGTGAAGAATGTCAGAAAGCCAAATTATGATTTCATTTTCTTATCATTGTTTCAAAAAATACGTATATTATACAAGGTGTCCTAGAAGCTTTTCTATGTACATACAGTGTGTATAACAAGATATAGAAAGTGATAAAAGCGTGTAGAAGTTTCTTGAAACAAATCGCAACAGTCAAAAACACCGAACATCCAAGAATCTCATAGAAAGTCGTAAAACATTCTAGATGACGAGAGAAAGCAATGAAGTCAATTATTCCGATAATATTAAACAAATAATGCAAGATCAATAGTTTTATAATAACAAATGAATGTGGTCAAAAAGCAGTGGCAAAAGTTGTTGAAATTTGAGTAATTAACATGAGATTATCTAGAATCATTACTTGCATAAAATATAGAATAGCATCAAAAGTTCCGTAAAAACCAATACTAGCCCAAAAAGGGCATCTAGATGTGTCCTCGGGGTATGAGAGGAAGGTGCTCAGCTATTCATCAATTTAATAACAATTCGATAACAATAAATCAAACTAACAAGATTTTTGCGAAAGCCGGCTTCTGAATGTGAGGTAAGCTTGATTCAGTGAAATAGGAAGCACTGAACTTCACATATTGAGTCGTAATCACTATTGATATAAGCAATTAAAAGAATTGTCACTCTGATCCGGGATAAGACGTCTCATTGCGGTATTATTTAAATAATTACTAATTGTCGATGACAAGTGGAACATTTTACGATTGGATACTGTGAAAAACAGTAGCGAGATATGAACGATCGTTTGCGCGATGATCGGTAATTATCGTGTGATTTAGTTAAAAGGGGCAAACTAAACAATAACCCCAATAACCAAACTCATCGCTGCATCGCTCATTTTCAAATTCTATTAATGAGATCAGTATCATTGAGATTGCACTGACCAGTCGCACCATCTCATGTTGATTCATCACCTCTGACTACAAGGTGGTAACGTTCTATTTGATTCCGATCCGCAATGAAAATCAAACCGGCGATCGGACAAATTTAGTGATACGGCGTTTTGACAGAGGTCAACTCTATCCGAAAAACAAGGAACAAACGATTGGCAAGAGCACGGATATCACCCAAAACGTCATGCCACGCATTACGTGTGCATCGTGCCAAACTCCAAAACGAATGCGATTGCATAACCTGAGTACCATGGTAATGTGGAGTCGTTAAATAGAGCCGATAAGCTGTAACAGGCAATACACTACAGATAACGAAATTCGAAATTCAAACCCAGCGCTATATATTCCAGAATTGTGTAACGTTCATCCACTGGGTGCGAATGAGAAGTAAAGAGGTGAGAGAATTTCTGGTTAATCGGCCAGCAGCCTCTGGTCAACTAACTCGCAAATCGATGAGTCTATGATTCAACACTTGCCGAAGTCTTCTAAATTTCTCGTTCTTTCCATAAATTGAATATTTGATACGAAGAGTGAGTTGAAGCTGCGAGACCTGTCGAGAATAATAAATTGTTAAACAAAAAATTGAGGAACTCTGTCAGGATTCAAAATAATTAATGCGTAACGAGAAGCGAGAGGAGTAAATTGAGCTGTGTGACTTGAAGACAAGAGGACTACAGATAATTGATATCATTTTATATGAAAAATAAGTTTAACCTATTAAGGGGGAATATCAGTGTGACAGGCTGAAAAATGAGGTATTTTTTGGGAATTTTTTTTGAAAAACGGCTTGATCGAATTATTTGGGATTTTGTGTATTTATTATTGAAGCATTGAAGTATACAAGGAAATTTTTTTTTTTATTTTTAGTACATTTTATAAAGCAGAGAAGCGGTCGCAAAATGGCATCTCAAAAAAAAAAAGCTTTCCGACGGTTGACTACATAAGTGCCACAGCAAGCATCTGAACTCAAAAATTCAAAAAGATTATGAAATTATAATAGTATAGATATCGCAGCATCGCAGGAAATTTGAAAATTTTGATTTGAAAAAAAATGGCGGCCATTTAAAAAAAAAAATCGAATGTTACACAAAAAATTTGCAGTAAATTATGAATAAAAAAAAGTGAACAATTTAAAAAAAAACTCTACGATGCGACGATAGCGATAAGTTTTCTGAAGAGAATGCTTTTTGAATGAAGTCGATTGGACAAAATTTGACAGAGTTATGCTGTCAACTAGGTCAAAAAATATGGTTTCGAGAAAAACGCGCTCAAACTTTCGAGAGGATAAAATTGAATGATGTAACTTAAATGTGGTTATAAAACAAGCGTCGACGCTTGGTGCCAATTTCGAATACTTCTAAGCCGAATATTGTTTTTAAAATTTGTAGGCATATTCTTAAAGGTCAAAACTATCTATTTAAGCAAAAAAAAAAAAAAAATCGATTTTTTTTTTCACACCGATATTCCCCCTTAAACTTACACTTACGTACATTTTGTAATGTTTCATATTTACACCCTCATTTTATTTACACATCTTTATGGTGGTTCCGTATGTATATAAAGGCGTATGTGCAAATACTAATCTCTGTTGTATACAAGGACGATATGTCGAACCTAGACTGTTTGTGTTTACATTGCGGTGTAATGTGTCCAGAGCGACAGGTAATGACTGATTCTTGTTCCGCGCCTGAGTTCGTCAGTCTTGTCGAATATTTGAGAGAAGGAAGACGTGATAAAACCTTGGTGTTATTTAAATTACACAACGCGCGTGTGCAGCGCTCGGTAATAACTGACCATCTTTCTCGTCGCGCAAAACCTTTGCATTCGCAGTTCGGTACAAAGTTTTTCGTCAAACCCTGAAATCGCTGAAAAGCCATGCTTTCATACCTGTATCAACGATAAACTTAAACGCAAATGAACGCTACTCGTTACACGAGAGCGCCAACCAGTGAGTTTATCATAAGTTAAAGTGGGACCAAATGTCATTCCAACTGCAGCTGTAAGCAAGGAAAAGCTCGATGCTTGCGAGCAGGCAACACGGATGCCTGAAGGGAGACGTCGAAATGGAATAGAAGTGAAAACCGGGACAGCCAATCACCGCCAATAGCACCTGGATGAACGAGAAGATGGTGAGAAATAATATATTATTGTAAATTATTTCCAGTTACATTCTTTTTGTATTCTTTATAACTGCAAGCAGTCAAGATAGATTGCGGGGAAATAACCAGCTTAAAATTAACCCCTGATATAAAGCCTGCAAACCATCGTGTGACAGAGTTTGAATAAACGGAGATAAGCCAGCCAAACTCGTGCAATGAAAAAGCTCACCGACTCCGATTCCTCCGCGAGTTTTCGAGCTGTGCTTTCACCGACACTCGACAAGTGTAAGATCCGCAGTGAAAAGTAGAATTCCGAGGATACTATTTTTTTTTTTTTTTTTTTGCAATTTCGAACAAACTAGCACAGATGCTCCGAATCGTCTTTGCAATTTCATTTGTAGTTTTCCGTTTTTCCGTCGTTCAACTTGCTTGTCTTTCTTTACTTGATATTGATAGAAAAGATTCTTTTGCTTCACTCACCTGTTTGTTGTAAATCAGTGTTTTTTTTTTGTTTTTGTTTTTGTTTTTGGTCCCTACATTCTTCATTTTCACCTCTCTTCTCGTCTCTGCATACATAAAACTCAACGTCTTTCCGTCTGTCTGTCTGTCTGTATGTTCGAGTGTATCTTCAGATCTGCTGAACCAATTTTGATGATTTTTGTTCCGGTGTATAGCTACATCGTCTGGCCAGATTTTGGGGTATTTTTCGTTACATCCGGATCAATAGGTTTAGAGATATAACGATATTTGTAAGCAAAGTCGGAATGCATGCATCATTCCTTTCCTCAAACGGAAATGTCAAATCTCATAACTGGACCGATAAATTCGTTTAAAATCAATTAACAATACAAGTGACTGAATCGCCTTGTGTGAGACGCGATCAAACAGATCGCAACGATCTGAATTCACTTGGATCCGAGCACTCTCCACGGAAGACTAATATTGGAGTAAAATTCGCTCAAGTAGATTGGAAAAACTAGAGTCTTCGATTAATTATAGTCGATGCTAAAATCAGCCAATAAAATATTGTACGATCCAACTGACGCCCAACTATCAAGGTACGGCATAGTTCGCGAGAAATATAGAGTAGCGGGATAAAGTCCATTCAATATTCGATAATATAAAAATTACGCTGTTGGTTAGATTATAAAATAACGTGGCACTAAAGTTATTTTTATTTTGAGCTATAAATCAGTTGAACGACACTGTGATTCAGCCACAAATAGGTGTTTATTCACAGAAAACGTCCTATCACTGTTATTTGCAATAATCTTCGAATTACTCGGTAACTGTCACTGTTGAATCTGGAAGCCTCAGTGACGTTTTAGAGAGAGAGAGAGAGAGAGAGGTGTTCGTGATAGACGTCGTTGCATCGAACGTCAATTTAACAAGGATTTAGTAGATCGTTATTGTAATTATTATGTTCAGCGAGTCTCGCGTTGCTAAATAACGAATTACCCTTCATAACACTATATACGATAAAAATACTCAATTATTGTCGAAAGTTAGTAAGTGTATGGTTTCTTTACAAGAATAATGGTGCGATTAAGGCATTGATCGAGAATGCAAAAAGAAACTCAATTGCAATTTAATGGAGCATCGAAACAAAAGAACCATGTTAAAGAGTCAAGTATTTCTGAACATAATTTGATTGGGTATTTAAAATATACAGAAACTCATACTTTTTCTCAATTTTTAACTGTCAATTGTTCACATCAATTTAAACTGAAAACCATTCCAGCCTCGTGGAAAATTTTGACGCCTGTTTGGAACTCACTCCAATGATTTGAAATTGAGATTTTTAATGCATCGCGTCGCCAAGTAATTGTTCATTGAAATCGGAAAGATTGAACTTCGTTATTTTTCAGCGATTTCGCAATACGCACTAAAATAATTATTTCAGAATTTTCCGGAAGTCGTAAGTCATCGTTTTCAACGAAAGGCGCACAAAAATCGATTTTTCTGCAAAACTGCGATCTCGAAAAATTTGAATTACGATTTGCAGACAATTTTGAAGAAATTATTTTCAACCAATTCAGAAAGAATCACGATATTTTCCTCTCAACAATTTTTCTTCCAAATGTACAGTTTTCGAGTTATGAAAGATGAGATCTAAAATACCTACTCCTAAAGGGCACGTGGAAAAAATCTACACACATTAGAAAATGTATATTTGACAGTGT
Organism: Neodiprion pinetum; assembly: GCF_021155775.2. Taxonomy (NCBI): domain Eukaryota; kingdom Metazoa; phylum Arthropoda; class Insecta; order Hymenoptera; family Diprionidae; genus Neodiprion; species Neodiprion pinetum. The sequence continues at coordinate 26,559,877 of NC_060233.1, forward strand.
AGAAATAGAAAATAAATCTGCGACCAATTCGGTGGGGCTCAGGATCAAACCTTGTTCACGTTTACTTGGACTACCATACGGACAGTAATCTTGGACAATCGGTGTTGTAATTATTTTGAACTAGTTTACGGCCATCCCGTATACAGTCGAAAACGAAAAAGGTTACCAATACAATTACAACTACATAAACTCTACACTTTTACGGCTAGAAATATTTAAAAATAATGGAGAACCAAACAGAAATTGCGTAAGCTCACGATGGGGAATTCTTAGAGGGGAGTCGAGTGATGCTGTTTATCTTGGAAAATACTTGAGGGTGGCTGTTATTCCCGTGTAAAACAATTTGCGAAAGCCAAAGAAATAAGTGGCGGGGAAATCGAATAAATAAAATTCCTCAGTCAAGTTCGGTATTTCGTAAGCGTTTCATTCTCAGGCTGACACCGTGTCGTCTTTTGTGCGAAGGTAAACCCTCGCAAAATTACCTTCAAGTCAACTCGGCCGCGCGGTTTTCATCCTCTCTCGCAATTGGTGCTCGCAAGTTTTATAGTTGATGTGAATTTTATTTCGCGCTGCTTAACATACAGCCATAAGAGCACCCCTCACCGCGCAGCGCTGCACGTAGTAATCATTTGTCGTAAACTCGCTCGCCGCAGAGAAACTATTTCGAAGCTAGGCGGGCACCTTCGTATATCTCAAGCTGTTCCGGCCTTCCGGACAACGACACCGACACACGCGCCCAATCCCCGTGTCCTCGACAGATATTTCACGAAATTATACCAACGGAACCGGCTTAATAAGTTGAGGAAAAGAGCCATTAAGTATACTTAAACGAACTCTCACACTAAAGCTATGTGGCCTCGCCGCTTCTGCGGCTCTTCTACCTCAAAGCCATAAAATTCAGTAGAACTTCTCGCATACAATGTATGTTTGTGTGTGTGCATCAAGCACTGGATGTAAGTCTAACACAAGTGCATCCGTACCCCTCTGACCTGCAGCCCCGTCATGCCGCAGCTCTGCATAAAAGTGTAACGATTTGTCTTGCCTCGTGCGAATTCGCGGATAAGCATGTACATGGAGGATTCCAAGCCAACTCGCCGATCCGCCGCTGAAACACGCCATCTCAGATTTCTTCTTCCTATTTGTAAGCCGCGGGTTATCCGAGAAGCATCCGGAAGTGTTTCAGATTTCTTCGATATCTGGTTGTTGATGATTGATTTGATGCTTTGAAACGCTGCCGTTCTTCTCAATCTTTTACCACCAACAAGGGTCTAACAGTTGGGTTGGAACATATTCTGAACAATGAAGTTCAGTGATTAGATAAAACAACTTGAAGCAAAACACAGTCTTGGGTATTTTATAAAATGCTTATTGAAACATCGTTGAGATAAGTACAGTGTACCGTTTTCATGTATCGTCAAATTTAACGATGTATCTCGAATCCGAATTACAAAAGCTCGTATCACCGACTCATTGATCATTGAAGGTCTTGAAAAAATGTGTCAAACGAAATTTCAACGGAATGAAATTACATTACAAAGATCGATGAACGATCTTCATGAGATCGAGAGTATTTGAAAATTCAAACGTTTGCCACTTTGAAATGGGATCAAGGAAAGGTCTGACCAACTTGAACCGAACCAACAAAGGTCTGAAACATCGTCCACATTCAGACAATCCACTGCATAAATTTCATACAAAGTGCTCCTGTTTACAAACAGATGTGCCTCTAAATCAATAATCAACCGTTAGGCAAGTCTGAAAGCTTGCGCAAGCTGTCTTTTTGATATGTTTCGCAACGTGCTAATTGGAAGCAGGATCCGAACATGGTGGAGGTGCAGGACGAGTTGAGTTGGCGCGGAATCCATCATATACATCGTGCACGAGTTAAATATGAAGTAGGATTTCTGCCCCATAAGTATACGTAAACGGTGGTGCACACGTATATATGGTGATACACCATCATACCGCACGAACGGATCCTCGCAGTACGTGTAGGCTTTTCCACGAGTTCGATAATATCACGGTAAGCGAGTACTTTATCGTATCTTTTCAACTTTTTCCCATCTTCTTACCTTTCATTTTTTCCCTCTTTCTCTTCTTTTGTTCTCGCACTTAATTTCAGGTATAGGTATACACAACGGCCCGCAGTGACTCGAGATGAATTGTACAAGTTCCCTTCGAAGTTAATGAACTTGAGCACCGCAATTAGCCCATATTAAAACTCAAATCAGACTATAAAAACGCTAAGTGTACTTTTGGTTCGTTGTTCTCACGGTCGATTTGTTACCTTCGGACCGTAGCTCTCCGAGCACTCAATCTTACCGATCGCGAAAAATTTGGAGCGCAAGATTAGATGGTAGAGTTTAATTGGATTGAAATTTTTGATTCGAGAAGGGTCTCACGCTTGTTTGATGTGTGAGAAAGTAAACTTCACGAAGTCACGTTATACTTCGAGAAAGTTGCAGAATCGTAGCTAAGCTCACGTCTGAAAGGATCAACTGTACTACACAAACGATCAGCGAGTGGCCAAGTCGGACCGCGTAAGGCGATTAGGCAACCTCCTGCATATTCAGGCAGTAGTTTTGAAGTAACGCGAAAGTCCAGCGAGCCGTGACACGTGGGATCGATAAGCCCAACCGTTAAGAATTCTCAAAAGTACAACCCAACAACGACTTGGAAGCGAAGAAAAAAAAAAAAAAGAATTATCGTAAATCGCCACTCACCAATGCCGGCGGTTGGGTAGAATCCTTTAAAAAATCAGCACATGTTTCCGAAGCTCAATACCTCGACGAGCGTAAGTAATCACTTTTCACAAATACGTGTAATATCCTAGACGGTGCGTCAGCGCGTTGACTATACAATCAGCACAACAACCAACAATCACAAATTCAACTAACTAACTGATTACACAAAAACGCACTTGTCGACTGATATGAGAAAAATTCTTTTTCCTTCGTTTCTTGGGCGCCTGAAAAACCCTCTTATTCTCTACGATTCCTAACCTCAGCGGGTGCCCTGAATCAAACAGGCTCGATCCCCTCTCGAACAGCTTTCGCACAGCGTGAGCCGATAATCGTCGAACGGGGTCGTATCAAGGTCGGGAAAACAACCCTCGAATAATGCTGACGTTGGCGATTCCAACGAGATCGGTACGAGCAATCGGAGAAACGCACGTTGACTTTATCTCCTCGCGAACGCGCAGCACCCCTTCCAAAAGTCAGGGTCTGACTGAGCCAAAATCAACCCTCTAACGGCTACGGCTTCCGCGCAGACGCCTTCGTCGCACCCTCCACCCCCCCCTCGCCGCTCCCCGTCAAGTTCTCTTCACTGCATGTTATATTCCTGATGTGGGTAACGGGTGAGGGGCGGAGGGGGAGGTTAGAGGGTGGCGCTGGAGCAGGGGGGGAGGGGGGAGGTTAAGGGCTGAAGGGTCGTCGCGCACTCTTTCCCCCTCATCGTCATCCCCCACTCCCCCCCCCCCCCCCCCCCCCTCGCGGCATACGACATGTCTGAAGAGCGTAGATGACTGGACGTGTGACCATGCTCGGTTTACAACCCTTGAGCGTCTACGGATACCCGTGGAAGGATATGCATGAGGATGGGGTCAGACGTTTGTACATTTTACAATACGCCGCCAATCTTTGCCGGGCATGTATATGTATAAGGTAGAGCTTCGGAGTTTCGCAAGGATAGTCAAGTTCAGAGTATACCTGGTCAAAGGTGTATGTATACCCTAAATCCAACTATTCGTGATCGTAAAACCAACCTTGACAGCTGTAACGACTGACTGAGTTTAAGGTGTTTACGATACGTTTTGATACGACGTTGAAGAATTTGTGAGAATTTTACATAGTACTACGCGGAGAATCTAGATAGTTGTTATTTCGTTGGAAATGGAGGATTTTTGTTTGTTTGTTTCTTTTTTTTGTTTTTCTTCTTTACATAGAAACATTGTACAGCGAATATTTGAAAATCGTTTTTCGAAGCGAGAAAAAAATAATAAAAATTGTCACAGTTCGTGAAGTAATAGTTTTTCAGTCATCGAGCAGACTCTTTGCTGCGCGATAAGTTGGAAATTTTGATCGATTATGCGAACCATTCTTTTTAATTTTTTTTCTTTCATTACTTTTAATATGAAATATCCAACGCAACTTGTCTCGCTACGGGACAATCCGTACAGATATTTTTCTCTATCGAGTTTTTACAAATGACTCTTGAATCGAATACTTCTTCCAAACACGGGTGCTTTCAACTCAGCAAGAAAAGTGTTAATTATGCATAGGTGAAAAACGAGAAGTTTCGGCTATGTTGATATAACCATTTCGCAAGTCTGACTGAGTTTTTTTTTATGGCGTAAGGTACAATAATACTTTATATTTCCATAAAAAAAAAAAACTTTGGAGACACGGCTCCAACTCCTGTGAGAGAATCTTGCAACTGTTTAATATATCAACCAGCTTGTCTCTTTCCATCTCATCTTTATTCATGATTGATTATCAAGACGAATGTACAATGGTTTCCTAGGAAAAGTAATTTCCAGACTGCTTCGAGGGGGAGGGAACTTTGTTGAACATACGTAGTAAAAACATAATTCTGTTGCTAAGAAGGCTGAATTAAGAAATCTTGCCACGAAAATGTAGTATACGATATCATAATGTTCATATTTAATAGAAAATTATATTTTCTGATTACGTGGTTAGAAAAAAGTGACTCAGAAGGTCCACTAATATTTTTGGGTTGATTTAACCTCTTTTTAATACATTACTCAACGAAATAAAAAACACAAATTGCAACAAATTTACAAATTAAAGGTTGATATGATAATTTGTGTGTTATAGTTTCAACAACTTCTGTCGTATTTACCAACAGAAATATAAACTGGATCTGTTGGGACATTATATTTGGTTAAATTTTGCTAACAGTGATATGTGTTTGTACAAAATTGATTTTTCTTTTTCTAGATGATTGGTATTTTTGAAATGCTGGTAAAAATTTTAAATGATGTAGATTCGGCTTTTAGCTGTTAGCTTCGAACTTTAAGCTTCATCCCTTTCCTGCACGGTGGCACATATGTATGTACCACCTATATTCCATGGCTCTGATTTCAGATTCGTGACCAACATCCCCGAAAACCCCCCGGAACACCCCTTACACATAAAAAATATGACTTACAAAAATGAGTGCGACAAAACGTTAAACCTTACCTGAGGATGATTTTCCACTCGTAGTTATTATTAAGATACACGCGAGTCAAACGTGGCGTGAGATGTACTGCTATTCAAACTAATAAGAAGAGCGAAATTACGGTCATCTCTGTGATGAAAATTTGCGGCATTCGATGATTTACGCATTTACGTAGATTCGAAACCGTTCAGCAAAGGCATCATGATCCATGCCTTGGATAACGTCAGAAAGAATAATTGTCCGAGCAGTGAAAATTTGAAAATTATGACCGAGCATTAGCGTACCGTGTAAACATAATTGATTATACTTCGGCTGGCTATTAAAGTCTGAATTATCAGCGAGCAAGTGTCTAGCGTCTAATTATGGCTTTCCATTCCTTCGGAGCAATTCGCGGAATGTCGTGAATTTTGGTCGGTTCGAAGAACCGATGTGTTCACAATTAGTAAGTGATCATCTCTGTTTTTTTCGTTGAACAATCACCGTCCTTAGATATTAATTCGCACGTAATTATCAAACTGCGTGGGTGCGCAGGAACGACTTTGGTGAATTTATGTCGATATTATTATATACCTACCCTGGGAATTATGATCCTTCCGCCAAAAAGATTAAAATATAAACGGAGCTGAGGGGAAATCGTAACTACGCGCATAAATTTTTTGGGGTTATCCCTTACCCCTATTATTTCGTACCCATAATTTTAAGCCCGATATCGGTATACGAGAAGTAGGTTTATTCACATATTAATTTGTGAATTTCCAGCTCCCCAAGGATTCTCACAATTGAGAGGGTCACGTTAAACTGCAAAGCACAGATATTAGTAGGGCTTAAAGACAGTAGCACAGATTGAAGTCTTTCAAGAGTCACGATTTTGTTCGCACAAATTGAAGATCATTCAGCCTGGTGGAAAAGTTGCACATCCCTAAGTCATTGATAAATGAAAAATCGAAGTATCGTTCTCGTTTTGAATATGAATTTTGGAAAAATCGGAACCTCTCGAGATACATCGAAATCTAAAAATTGCACGATGAACTTACGGTTCAACGCGTATGTATCAGCACTATCTGACGCGACGTCATAATCCAATATGGCGGGCACAGCGACGACGGCGCAGAGGGTCGGGGTCCAAGGAGGGATGAAGTGGGTACCCACCAGCCTAAGCCGAGTGACCTAATCGCTGTTTAACGAGCCGTGAAGCGGGAAATATTGGGACATGCGTGCAAGCTGGAAGGCGGATATTCAGCGGCCGCAGAGCTTTCGGAAAATCAATTTTGTTTGCGTAACGTTCTCGGCCTATTAGGGCCGGAAGCTTGTAGGTACATGCAAAGACGAAGAAAAATGAGAGGAAAGAAATACAGAAGCTCGTCTAACGGAGCTTTGCGTGAAAGCTACGGGGTGCCGTTTCACACACTTGCACACTCGTCGTCCCGTCTCTCTGTGCCTTGCGCATAAATACTTCCATTGTACGGAATAAAGCAACTTCCGTACTTGCGTGAAGAGCCTTCGACCCAGTGACCCGGTAATTGTCGGGATTTCGTGTTTTCTCGTTTTTTTTTTTTTTTTCCTTCATTTCCCTTTTTTCATTTCTTTCATTAAATTCTCGACTTCTCTCGCGTGTCCATCGAGGTAGGAATTTTTCAATTATACCAGCATGGTGGACAGAGATCCATTCGTAATCAAAGCTCGCCCGTCGGCTACCAGTGTCCTTCGAATCCAACGGAGGATCCGATTCCGCGTCCCGCAACGCGGGAAGTTTACGCATTTTTATCGGGGACGGGTAAGCAATTTTTGAAAATGGGACCACTCGCCCCCTGGGCTAAACGCGGGCATTGCGCTCTAGGTCGTAACTCGAGCTTTATCGTATCCGTTTAATAAAAGTATTCCGTCGAAGATTGCCCAGCGCCCGCTGGCGGGACGCCGGAGAAACGACGCGAGAACCGTCAGGTGGGCCGCATTGGTATAATGCATACACGTATAGATATACACTCGCATATTTTCTGAGTATTTATTGTATTTTGCATACAGAGTGCGAAGTGGAAGCCCGGCGAGGATCAAAAGTCTGGTTCTTGTAGATATTTTAGTGTTGTACGGGCGGGCGCCGTTTTGAAAGCGTGTTAGGCTTTTCACGTTATTGTGTATTATATGGTGCATGTATGCTTGTGATGAAAGGTGTTGTCTCCCGAATTTTTATCCATCACTTTATTTTGTTACGGTTATTTATTTATTTTGTTCGTTACAAGAAGTCTTATTAATTTATCGTAAGATGAATTTGCGATTTGTTTAAGATGTTTCCTTCTTATTTCTTGTGAATTTCTGAAATCTCCAGCTGGTTGAATCCTGGTCTTTAGTTATCTTGACGACTTTTCCGTTTAGACAAACTGAAGTTGCCAGAATCTCTCTGGTGAACTTTTATAACAGAGATGGCACGACTTAAATTGAATAATGAATTCGAATATACTTTTCCAGTGCACTCGATGATACCAGTGATATGAAATTCGTAAATAACTTCATTTATTATTTCCAAAACGTCTTAATTTCTATAACATCTTTTATTGAATGCCTTTCTCCCTTTTCACAACAATCCCACGAAAAGAACGTTGTTTATTAAACTTGAACTTATCTTCTACCAATCAAACATTTACAAATAACTCTAAATTAACTTAGAACTAATTTGGAAACTTTAAACCAATGGACAAACCTTTCCTACACATGCTATACCTTGAAGAATTACGGTGTACGCAGCAAAAACTCGTTTCTTACGTGGGGAGGTAAATCTTTATCAATTACATGGTTGTTTGTACAAAATTGTGTTTGCTAACGTAATTTAGTGGCAAATTGTCTAGATTTCTGCGGAGATCTACGAATTTTAAAGAGTTCTTGAGCGACTACTTTCAATTACTTTGGAGATAGCTATTGTCGAGTATCTAATGGACCATGAATCAGTGTTATATTGTTAGTTGAGTATTCTAATACGGAAAAAAAGAATATCTAATTACATATATCAGAATTATAAATTCTGTCAGGATGTAGTGCGAAGAATTTGCTAGACAGTGCTGACAAATACCGGAGGAAATCGATTTCTAGCTTATTTTTCAATTCCTAGTTGAAGTAACGTTGCGTTTTGAATGAAAAAGTATCGGATTCAGAGCAATCTACGATAATAACAATTCGTAACATGAAAGAAGAAAGATCAAAAACAGTTGGTCTTAAATTTCAACTTTATCCATATACTTCCGAAAAAAGAAAAAATGTAATTAATTAACCGTTGAAAAGTATGAGTTTCTCATGAGTTCAAAGTACCGTGTCCTAACCGTAGAAAATATTTGAAATCACGAACAACTACCACAAGCGATCGTTAATGAATCGTATTAATTTTAGAAGTATAGTTTAAGGAGAGTGTCCTATTATTTTCGTCAAAACCGAGAGTTTTATTTTTGAATTTAATAAAAATTAACATGTACAATAAATAACTTCCAAATTTTCAGCGCATATTTATTGATATTTGTGTATGAACAAACAGTTATTAATTATTTTTATTAAAATTCCGCCGGCTTAACCTCCTCATTTGTTAACCTTCATTTCTTCACTTCTGGTAGTTCAAATAAAAACAAAACCAATCGGAATTTTAGTTTGTACACTTGTAGATAACGTTCGGTGAACCAGAAAAAAAAGCTTCTTATGAAATGGTCATGACTCAAATGAACGATTTTGCACAAAAAAATTGTCCGATTGGAAGAAGAAGAAAAAAAAATGCATCCAGTATCGATTTTTTCGTTCATCAAACGATAACAGGATGTATACTCTGCATGCTGTTGAAATTTGAAGTCGATCAGTTCTTTGGTTTTTCAAATATTGTGCACTCCAGTTGCAAAAAAGCTGTTTCCAGAAAAATGTGTTTAAACGTTCAAGTAGAGCTACTCAGAGTCAATTTCACATGTTTCGAGTTGAAATTTGGTATAAATATACTTAATATCTCAAAGAATGAAATAAGGCACTAAAAAAATCGACTGTTAGAAAAAAAAATGGAACATCCCACTTTATTGACTCGGAGCGTTTAAACGTTTTGGGAGTAAATGTATTTCGGAACAAATTTTTAACGAGTTACGCAATGTTTCATAAAATAAAAAAAAAAAAAAAAGGAATAAATGTAACCCGCAGCCTCGTTTGGTTTTATTCCGCCGCTTCCGTTATAGTCAGCATAAAATTTGCGGAAAGCAGTTATGCAAAATAGAATAAATGCCAGAAGAGTCTAAAGCTCTGATCTTTGATCCTTGAAATTAGTATCTGCGTCCCTGTACCGTTGCCGTTCTACTCGAGGGTGCGTAAAGTTGGGACTAAAGCTGTGGCCGACTCTTTAAGCCTCTATAGCTTACCCCGAGCTGTGCCGCGGAAATCTAGTCAGCCATCGAATTCCATCCTGAAAAGGTTGGGCTCGGCTTTTATCTTAAATTTTATTGGAAGACCTCCCAGTTTGACTTTCAGGAGCTGACAGATGCTGCAACTCAAAATCGTTCTACCGCGTAGGCGCACTGAGGAGGAATTATTCGGCTGTAGAAACGAAAAAAAAAAATACGTGCTGACGTTTTCGGAATTAAACATGGAGCGAGCGGCAATATTAACAAATGTCACGCTATGGTGCCAAAGCGACATTCATTACCTGCCGAAAAGGTGTCACGCGGCTAACGAGCTGAAACAGAGTGTACGTCACGAATTTATCTCCATTTGCTTCAGTTACAGCTCCCTCGATTCATTTCCATAAGTCTGTCCATGGCTTTGTTGAAGGGTGGAAATGGTAATCATGATCAACCGTATCACTAAAATTAAATGTCGGGCTTCTGCCAGCCGCAATCTTTACCAGGTGACTGTTCAAGTGCAAAGAACACTCCACCTGAGACAATAAAATTGTTCATCGAAGTTGCATCGCGCTGCAGCTGGAATTCTACCACGATTTTTACGCTCCAATTCATTCTACATCCGAGCTTATCTCAAATCAGCGTTCGCTATGATTTTCATTTTTTGATACTTTTAGAACGCATCACATTTTTTAGACCCTTTACGGAAAGCGGTTACCTTGGACAGCCGACTTCACCGTCATTCAACTCCGCACTCTAAACTCGACTGGTGTATACAGCTTGTCGCGGTTCAAACACTTGGAAATATGCATTCGAGGGCGCTCGGTAGAAAGGCGGTCACAGCCCCAGAAGCTGAGTAAAAGGTTGCAGAGTCAAGGGTCCTCTGGACACTGAGTGCCACAACAGCCGTCTTTTGTGTCCCAGCTTCGCCTGCAGTCCTTAATAAAACCCGACATGCTGCAGTCTGCATCATCGCATGGCAGTAATTTTGATGCATGCACACAGAAGGTACCACCGGAAATATACTAAAATACCATACCGTTATGGTGACAATCTACTGTTTCATTTTCCCGTCCTCACTATCTTCAAGTAATTGTTTCATGAAAGTAGAAACTACTTGTGACCAGATCTTGCGTACCATTATCCTAAATTTCAATATCTCGATCATTCTGAATCACAAATGGTTTGAATTTTTGAGGGTAAAAACTTCCAACGGCTTCCATTCAAATTCCTCACACAAATATGCTTTATTGGTTAAAGCTATTCGTCATTTCGGCACTTCAGTAATCCATTTGAAATCTTCATCGTTAATTAGGGCTCAGGAGGTTTGTCTCGATGGTAAATCCGAATATCGGTCGTTCTTCGTTTCTACCCACACTCTGCGATGGCCTCTCATCGTCGGTCTATTTGCTGAACGTCATTCTCCGAAATCGGATTGGCGATCATTCCTACGCACAGTTGCGAACCAATTAATGCGTCGGTACGACATCTGTTCCGATTACAGCGTCGGTGGCTTCATTGATAACTTACTCGTGTATCCCGTTGCTCCGTTCTTTCCATTTTATCCTCTTGTACGTTCGTAGAATCCTGAGCCGCACGTATGATGAAGCGTGGCAGAGCTCCCATAATTTTTATTCAACTGGTACGCAGTTGAGTTGCGTATCGCTCCGTTCGTGACTTGTATTCCGGAGGAGAATTTCGCTCATGTTTCAATTACTCGGGGGGTGGCAGGTGTGGGTGTCTTCGTGGATTGATCGTTGGCTGATAGCGCTTACCGGATACGCCTCTTCGACTTAGCAAAGAGCTTTCGTATATCTGCTCGGGTTCGCCGTTGCGCGAGTATGCGTCTCTAGATGCAGGCATTGCACTCGATTATCCGTCTGACGTGTGACTCCAGACCGAAGCATGCAGACTAACTGGTTCATTGACACCACGGCCAGGAACGAAGGAGTGACGTTATCGCGTTTTGCCGACAAATTCCCAGCGAGCTCAACCATCCATAAATAAGTCCATTCAATGTTTTCGCAAAGATTCGTACTCGGGATAAAGAAGCTTGAGAAAGGACGTGGACCTCTCTGGTTTGCGGGATTCCCCGTTTACGTCGCAGCAACCGGCGAGTCTCCGTACTTTCCAGAATGAATCATCTGCAGCGTCCCCTCTTCCACACTTTCTCCTAGCTGTGTATAATGTAGCCGGTGGCGAGACGGAATCAATAATTATTCTGCAAACTGAAAGCTCCGCTAAATTACTCCCAGTTATTACCAGATGCCAATATCTAGCTGTAACTTGATGCTCCTTGAGCTCAAGTTCTTATTGACGGGTTAAAGGCGACAACGCAATTCATTTTGAGAAGCCAATCACAAGTATGCTCAAGTCGACGAACGTAGTGTTGTTGATACCTACCTTCGTACAGTTATTCGATGATACTTTTAAACCTCGCAAAATATCGAAAAACTTACCGAGTCATTCTATAAAACTCTAATTTACAGACGCGAAAAAAAGTCTTCAGATATATCATGTGCACCTACGTGATACTTGAATAAAAATTCAAGGTGATCGCAATTTCTGAGGTTGTCAAATCAGACGTACTCTGCTCACTGTTCCGAGTTGGCGCAAAAAAATATTAAATTCTAATCAATAAATGCTGATCTGGTTGAATTTTCGTACATAGAGACTTACTAATTCTTACATGTAATCAGATTGATTTTGCTCAGTTAAAGGGTGTAGATTCTATAAAAAATGTTATTTACTTGCAGTTCGGTGTTAAAGGATATCTGTTTCTTTTTTTAAATAAGGCAAGTTTATCCAATCGCAATCTACCTTTATCGACAGGGCATTACAGGTGGCGCTTAGCGTAAACCCGGTGCCCGTAAGTAGCTACTCAAGATAGTTTCTGGGTTCATATTCGATTAGCTTTTCGTTTTTGTTTGCTTTTCGGTGTAGCCGTCTTTCTGGCATATACGGTGTTTTTCCTTCTTTAAATCAAACTTGTATTCCACATCGTAACTCCGGTCTGACTTTGTTCTACATCTTCAACCGAGGTCGATAATTTTTTCCCAAATTATCCGGATTTTGTTCAACCCATTGTTCATGAAATAAAAACTTGAACCTTAAGGTGAGAATAGACGGATTAAATTGGAAGCTTAGAGTCATCCGGATGTCACGCCTTTAAGTTATGTCTGCGAAATATCAAGGTAAACGTTGGGGAGTTTTCGAGGACGACAAAGATTATCTAACGCGAAATCGTGTAAGTAACGTGGTGATTATCCGGCAACCAAAAACTGTATTCGTGGGAGTGTGTAGGTACGTGTATACGTTCGTACAACGTCCTTTCGGAGGGCCAATTTAATTATTAACAAGCTTTTGGGACTGGGAAAGCTCGAGACCAGGCCTGGCTCACTTGGCGCGATATCAAGCGATGCTTAGCATATTATCTCAGTGGGTCGGATACAACTTTGCCAGGTGTTAACTGCGAACTTTTACTATAATTACAGTTTAAACCGAGTGGATCCGCGCGGAGCCTGATCGTGACCAAAAGCTGTTTCGTAATATCCTTTCCCCTATCGTCTATTACAATATTTTTTTAATCTTTTTTTCGTTCGCTTTTAACTTTAATTTTTTTTCCTTGTATCCAGCAAGTTCGTGTTCCAGTAACCATGGCTGCGCTTCTTTTTCCCCGGAACAGTTGATTCCTCGGCAGGCTCAATGAACGTCTTTGCCCATTCAATGCAGGGCTGAAGAGCGTTCACCAGGTTTCAGGAATTCAACTCTCTTTCTCATATTTTACGCACTGCGAGTAATTGCCGACGAATTTTCCAGACAAGAGCTGCGCTTCGAATGTGACTTTGATATTACGAGGACGATCTTTGCGGCCCAACAAACTTTCCTCCAGCTCGCAACGACTAATTCCCCTAAGCGGTTTAAGCTCCGGCACCATGGCAACGCAGTGTACTTAAATCAACAGAGAAACTAACTAGCGGCCTCGGCTGGTCCGATTTCATAAAGTTTTCAAAAGTCTCTCAGAATTGAAGACCGCCGGTACGCCGACGCTTCACTCTGACGTTACGGCATGCTGAAATTTCTAAAACGATATAATTTAAAACTCTCTAAACTTTGAGGTAAATTTTTCTTGCCAAGGATTTCAGGTGCCTCGAGACTGATCGCGTTTCCAAAATTCGATTAAAAAATAGCCCACTCACCAATACCGTCAATGATGCTTGATATAGAAACGCGGTTTTCGCTAGCCAGAAGAAGCTTTTTAGCGAAGATGATTTCGAGTTGAGAGTAAAACTCGAGAAATTTGCAAAGCCAATCATAACATAGATTTATTCTACTAAAAGCCTGCACATTTTACGTTTAAATATCTAACATGAATGATCGATCTGGTGAAAAATATATCTGTTGTATTTTCGAAGAAATCCAAACTTTCTCCGAGTCTTCACTGAAGTTATAACTTAGACACAACTTTCATAGTTTCTCAAAATTTTTTAGATAAATTGAAAAAAATTATCCTTGTTTTTTAGACATCTATTGGGAATGAAGGAATAGCATTTTTAGTTTCAAGGATTTGGCAACATCTATTTTTCAATCCGATAACTGATTGACTGGTTGTACTTAAATTTCGACTATTTTATTATTTTAGAATATGACGAGTTATTCTTTCTTCAAAATACTAACTTCATATATGTATAAATTGTTCTTTTTGTTCGATTCATCATGCCAAAAACCCCAAAATCCTCTGAAAACTCTCCGCTGAATTTACCAAGTTTCTTTGAAACTTCGCAAAAAAAGTTTAAGAATTATTTGAGAATCTTTGAATCTTTCCATTTCTCTACGCGACTATTTTAATTTCATTGATTATAATGTCTAGAATATTTCTGAAAATTCTCAGATAGTATATTTCTTATCAATTAATCAGAAAACCTCACTAATTTTTTACAATTTGCAGAAACTATCTTCAGATTTTCTGCAGGAAATCTTTAAAACATTCTTTAATTCTACTGGTGCACATTTTCAATACGGTTTCGATTGCCTCCATTTTCTTTACATACCTATCTAGTAAGTTATCGTTATGAAATGTTTGTGTGTAATTATGTTTACTTTCATTGAGAGTCTTCATAGAATATCTGAGACTGTTCAAATTTTGACACAGCTTCTTCAATCTGATTAGCGAAGGTATAAAGAAAATTTCACGAAACTCTTGAATACATTTTTTTTTTTTTTTTTGTACTCAAACAGAGTTGGTGATCTTTAAAGCATGTCAATACAACAAGTCCAAGATTCTGTAACTATCGATTGGAACAGTTTTAGAGATTCTCTGAAAATTGAGGGGGAACTTTAGATACATTTTTTGCGTGCACTCAAACCGCCACACGTCACAATTTTCTGAAACACTAACAAAACATTATGAAAGGTTTCGATTTAACTTTACAAATGAACTTATGATTGCAAAATCGTGAAAATGAAAGTATTCAGTCACTAAACGTTTAGATAATTTTTTTCTCACTTGCAACAGCTGAAGACAACAAACGATTTCATAGTTGATTTATTTTCGACTGATTAAGAAGTGGATGGAAATTGTTTCCAGGCAGACAATCAATAGACAGCATTGTTTGACTTACCGTGAATTTCGATGTATACGAAATATCGTGCTTGAATGTCGGCGGTCGAATAACCGAAGTATAATCTTACTCGGTGACAGAACTATTGCGAAATACTGTAGCCACGCCACGATTCAGCGATGAATTCGGAGTGTGAGGAAAAATGAAAGTGAAGAAAATTTGCACGCATTTGACAAAGGGAATAAAAGTAGACACGCTGCACATGTAAGTATCAAAGTTGATTACTCTATCTTCCGGAAAACATATAGCGTATTGTCATAAATAACGAGGTGGCAATAAATATGACTCCTTATCACGAGTGGTTTACCACCTTGTTAACGTCGATCGATTTTTCCCTCTGCTGCAGCAGCAGCAGCAGCAGCGGTGCAGGAGTAGAATAAGAAAGAGTAAGAGGAACAAAATATAACGCGAACGGGGGCTTGCCGTTCATGCTATCAAATATAGGAGCACAGGGTAGCTTTTCTTCATTTCCGGGTCAACGATTCTCATCCTAAAATTATACCGCTACTGCGGACGGTGTGCGGTTGTTGAATAAATGAACATACCTTCGCGAAGAAACAGATATTGTGTATAGATGTATGTATACCTACACGTATAATATCCTACGTGCGTATATACATACACATATTCCAGGCAATGAGCAAACGTTCAACGTTTTTCCTTCATCAAAGTGAAACTTCTGCAGTATTATATGCACACTACCTATCCCCCCCCCCCCCTTCTACGACCCCTCTACCGTTTCTGATTCAGCTTCAAATTTATTCCCGAGGCAGCGGCTCACTCACGTGTAACATTTCAATTACATCCGAAAACCGGCCGCGGTAATAAAAATACCGAAGAAACCTTATTTAGGATTAATCAAACCCGGCACGTGGCTTTTAGTCAATCGCTGATTCTCAACGATTTTCTGATTAGGAATTTTCAATCATGTTATCTTCCACGTCGGTTGGATTGAACGACGAACGATAGAGGGAGTCAGCTAATACGGGGAGGATTACGATTTACTTGGGGATCCGGCACCCTGTCCTAAATTATTTCGAAATATTTTCAATCAGTGAAATATGATTTTCACTTATAATCAGTGCTGAATGTTCTAGACTTGACAACGTTATCGCTCACTGAGAAAAATTTCATTCGTTATAGTAACTAGAAAAATTCAGTAAAACAGGTATCGTCAAAAAAACTGTTTGAATATTGTTGGAATTAAAAAGAACGAGGTACGCGTAACTATTTTGCGTCATAGTTGATCCTTTTTTGGTAATAGCTACGCAAAATCAGTTTGTTCGGTTTGCTCTACATTTTTAGTTAAATAAGGCTTCAACATCAATTTATTGTCGCACGAGCATTAAATTTTCGCAACAGTTACAAGAAAATATAGTAACAGTAATCGTAGTGTGAAAGAATAGTAACGAATACTAGACTTTCTGTTAACAGCTACAAAACTAATTTTCATTTTGTACCTAGAACTATATTTTTCGATTGTGGTAAAAAATGAAAATAGTTAAGAGCTGAGCGGTAATTGGAACTAAAAATTTCTCTGAGTGCTGTTTATGTTGAAAAAACAATTTGAATCGATGAAATGGTTTCGAAGAATGAACTTGGCTACGGTATAATGAGCATCTTCAAAGAGCTTACACGCACTGCAATTCGCTTACTCTGGTATTTTAATAGGATTATGCCTTACACGTTCACTTCTATACAACTACAGGATTTAATTTATCTCCTGTATAAAATCAAAATAACATTTTTTTACGGAATATTTATTTATTTTGATAGACTTTAACATTAGTCAGTTCTTGCAAAAAGCGTATTCTGGCCACTTGAGTGAATTTTAACAATGTAATATTGAATTTGTAAAAAACGTTGACAGTTCTTGATCATGATATCGAGTCGTCTAAGTATTTCGTCAGCCACCTATATCAGCTTCTCACTACAATTCAATACCAGTATGAACGATTGAAATAGGTATGATTCGGTTTCAAAGTCCCATTCAGTACCGTGTAAATGTTACGTGGTTTCGTAAATGAGATTGAGGTTCATACGGATAAATAACTGATTTGAAGATGTGATTTAGAACAACGATAAGATCATTTGAGAAAACTGTTCACAATAATAAACCAGACCCGTGTGACGCTCTGAAAAAAGGTGAGTTTTAGGAATTTTCCCTGAAGAAACCGTACGATTGATACTTTCGAAATTTTCAGGGTATTTTATTGTAAGTTTGAGCGAACAAATTATAAACTGATTTCTTTGGCGCGTAATCGTCCCTGCGATGACCTGGCGGGTTGTCGAGTGCTGATTATATTCATCAGAAATGAAAAATTAAAAAAAAAATAAAATACTTTTCTCGAAATGACTCAAACCAACGTTTACGATGATATTGTATGGTTACATTACTGTAATTGTATAATTGACGTGGACATTTTTTTTGTCGAAATCGCATTATTTTCTTCCAAGGATCATCATTGGTATAATTTGGCATATATTTTTTGGATTAGGTTCAAATCGTGCATAAACTATTTGAGAAAAGTAATCGTTTGGAATTTTTTATTCAGGACAAATGCAACAGGCGTAGAGTTCCCGCCAAATCGTGATGCTAACGGTTTCGCAACAAAGAAATCAGTTTAAAATTACTGTGATAAACTTTTTTGATAGTAAACAAATTTGACTTTGTCCAATTGTCAATTTTGATCAATTGTATGGTACGTTGAAAAAGAAAAATCTTAAATATCACCTTCTTTTCACCGTGTCAAACGGGTCTCCACCTTTATTAACTACCGAAATTTGGGGAGAAATTTTTACAATCGCGAACCGCTTCTGATCCATCAGGCAAGACAATACGATTACGGGTTTTATCGTCCCGGTAAAGTAATGTCTGGGAAACGGTATTAGCAACCCTTAATCTCGTTAAAGGCGACTTGGCCGAGGGACAACACATATCCCCCCGGCGGCTCTACCTAGTTTATATGCAGTTAGTACGTCATTTGTTTCTCATCGCTCCGGGAGAAGGGCTTATCGTAAGCCGTGACGTCACAACTTCTGAAACCCCTGTCCCCGACTGCAACGCGCCGTTATCACTTGACGGTTTAAACTTTTTCGCGCTTCTTTTGTTTGAGGTACGGCTGAAGATGATCAGACGTACACCTGGGGACAATGAATCTGAGACGGGTAATTTTTTACACTAGACAGTTACGTTGGCAACGCAAAGAAACCTACAGTGCCACAGCCGGCCGAACGCGAAACAAACTCAATCTCAATAAACATAACGTAACCCATGACCGTCGAATCTAACCTTAAAATACCGCGGCGATGATGACTTGTTGGATTGACACGTATTCTAAGGTGAGATTCGACGGTCATGGGTTATGTTGTGTTTATTGAGATTGAGTTTGTTTCGCGTTCGGCCGACGAAATTAGCCCTCTCAAAGTCATTGTTCCCAAGTGTACAATCCGGTTGACAAGAAAAGTCGGATAACCGATAAGCAACAAAAAAAATTTTTTTTTTTGAGAACCGACGGATCTTACGGCGAGCATCAAGCTACGTGGTTCAGGGTTAGAATCAATAAAACGACAAAAAGGAGAAAATGAATACATGAAAAGTTGGTTGAATCGAATTCGATTAGAATAATTTCTCCTGAACGTCGTATTGATGTAAATAACGATTGTCAGAGATATACAACGCTGATCAAACCTATGAAAATATAAATCCCGAACGAAGAGGAGAAAAGTTAAAAAATCAAAAACTCCAAAATTCCTTCATCGTCGATGGCGAAGAGTGGAAATAGGATATAAATTTTACCGTTCAAATCGAAGGCAAAGGATGAGTTGCGAAGATTCAGGTTTAAAAATTATTGCCCGAGAAATGTCCTCAGCTTTTTACTGAACTTTCCCGCGCGCAACGAGCCGGTGTACCTGCAGAAGCCCGAGTGGTTTAAAAATTCAATTACCACCTTCGATTTATGACGGAACCTGGGAATATTTATCGTCCGAACAAATTAAATAGAATTTTTAATAGCGAAAAACGACATCGTCCTGCGGTTCTCAACTCCGCCGCCATCTTTCGCGTCTGACTATCGCACGGCGGTTGGATTCACGGGTAGGTGGAAGGTGGGTTATATATATATATCGTGTGCGGAAGATTTTCACTGGTGGGATTTGTCCCGAGATCGGGAAAAACGTACCCGTGAAACATTTGTTCGAGCTTTGTTGCGTGCTTAAGAGTAATTTACGGAAGGAATTATTCTAATGCGCTCGCCTCATCGTTTTGCCGTTTTTTTATTGTTTTTTCTCCTTGTGCTTTGTCCGCATTTTTTACTGACAATCTCGTTCTACATGCATCCGCCACTTTCTCTATGCAGTTACAATTCTATTCGAATAAATAACTTCACGCTTCTTTTTTCTCTTGTTTTCCATTCTGATCCACATGTTGTGAACTCCTGTACGTCAACAGGGTTTTTTTTTCTCTTTCCTGCATAGGTTGAATATAAAATTTGATATATGCATAAAATAATATATTCCTGGGATAAAGACAGTGATTTATCAAACTTTAAAAAATCTTGATGCGTGCATTAATTGAAGCAATTATAAATCATGTTCATTCAAGGTGTGTGTAAAATATTGAGTGTTGACAAATGAGAAATTTCTATTCTTTTATATTGACACGAAATGCGATTTTTGTTCAAAGTTTTGGTAACGCAAACTAAAGAAATTCGAACCTGATTTGATAAAATCTCGATAGCATATAATTCTAATCATTTAATATCTATAAATCTATAAAACCTAATTGGTGGAATGAAGTCTGCGTAAATCTATCAGATTAATTTTAATCAATGCATTTGTTCCGTGTGATTTACTGAAATAATAATTCTGACTGAGGAATTGGCTTGTAACTATGTAGTAACTACTAAGAATTAGGTGATAAGTAACGCACTAGAATTATCAACTAATAGTATATTATGCAACAAATCCGTTCATCTCACGCAAGTATCTTACACGCCATTTTTTCACATGGTGTGCGTAAAATTATTCGAACTTTTTAAGCACTGTTATTAGCGCATAAAAAGTAATTTTACGTATACGTATAATAATTTGAGAAGGTACCATTTCCCTCAATCCATTTTGCACACAAAAAGATGTGCGCTTGATTTGATATCACACACAAAATTATAAAACACGACGTGTTTCAACACGGGTATTATGAGATACGGGTGACATTTAGCAGCGCGTTATTTTACTATTTGTATATAATTGCGCGTAGGATTGTGTTATGTGAGCACGTAATTACAATAAAACGTCTACGCAAATACTACTTACGGTAGAATAAAACCGTGTTAAGTAATCAGTCGTGTATAATATTCCATATCAAATAAAATCGATATGTAATAAGTCTGTATAGAATATAAACTTCGCGTAGAATAAGTCCACGGAAATCGCATTTCCGCACTTGTGACACAATGTGTTATTCCTCCTTCGGGAAATTTTCAATGAGGGAATTTCAAGTCAACTCGACTCGCTACTGACCATCACCTTTGCCGATATCCTTGTTGATTTTGTGTAACATTCCACGAGGTAGGATATATTCCATTTTTTTTCTTTATCTTTCTCGAACAAAAATACTCGACCAATTTCTGTATCATAAAATATTGAAGATTCTCACCAATCATCACATGTTCAAATTGCTCGTAAATTCCAATCGTGAAATACATGGTATTTTTCTTACTTAAAAAAATGTTATGAAAATCAGTAAGGAAATCGAAAAGAGTAAGGGTTGAACTTTGGTTCTGTTAGTATGAAATTTTATGAAAATTACCTGGAAATTGACCGACGAGGAGTAAGGCGAACGCCCCAGTTTCTGACCCTTTCTCTTCTCCAACATGATACAACGCTCCTTTCCCCCGCCACTCGATAAACAGCCAATGGCGCAAGGCAGTGAGAAATTGCAACGCCGTTACCTTCCTTGTTTATTCCTATCAATTCCCACCGGAAAAGTAACATGATTGCCTTTGAAAGTCAGTAGCTGGGGCTCTCACTTCAGTATATTGTATTACAAGTGCGGAAAGTAGGCAATTTCCGATGAGCGTAAGGCTTGCAACACCTGAAAAGAGAAGTTTGATGTCAGAAGTACCGGAGGTGCGATTGGCAGCACGTAACGTTGGGTTTGTCGAACTCACGTTCATTGAGACAGTAAACAAAATTGAGTTATTCGAAAGTGCGCGTGTGCAGACGAACGATCTACAGTGGAGAATCATTCATTTTTCCGTACTGTTCAAAAATGTGCAGCCCTTTCCGCACGCTCTGATCCTCCCAAGCAGGCAAGTACAAAAAACTTACCACACCTCATGCCTACTGAAAATTGGATGGTTCACATTGTTCAGACCCTAAAATCCTTTGATACATCTTCAACTACACATTATAAAGGGCATTAGGTATACATTCTCTATATAATCCTAATGGTTCACTTTGTTCAGACCCCAAAACCGTTTAATGTATGTTCAACTACACACTATGAAGGGCGTTACGTGTACATTCTCTATATAATTGCTTATGAAATAGCTTAACAAACGCGAAGTGTTTGATGTGCCAGTTTCGAACCGTACAACTAATTACATCGTACTTTTGAGGATCGTTAAGGTGAAGTGTTAAATTTCATAATTGCCAACACCCAAGTGGCATTAGTTATATTCGTGCCGAAAACTTTCGCCAAGAGTTGACGCGAGATGGAAGAGACGCTGTTTCCAGTTATGCAAGCACTAGAAAACAGCCGAGAATTCACCCGTCAGAGGCATCACATCCTATTTATTTTCCAACCGTGTATCTCCAACTTAGAACGTGCTTAGTACCCCGAGGCTTTTACTCCGCCGCCTCAAGTTCCTCTGACAAATATCTGTGTCATTTATTTACGGGAAACACCCTGTAAGCTGCTATGGGCGAATTGGATATTCAGCATGTACCCTACACCCGCCAATTTCAGGCGTTCCTCACTCGTTCCAGTCATAGTTCCCGCGTATAATCAGGAATTCCCGATATGCAAATTCCTTGAACGAATTGACGCAGCCTGTGTGATTAAAATGCATGAGCTTACGGGCGATTTTCACAAAAATTCACACATTATTACTCGGCTAATTCTCTCGCGTGTTAATTCTGTCTTTTGCAGCTATGACGAGGGATTTAATATGCGCGCGATGGGACGTTGCATGTCAACCGCTAACTAACTTTGTTTACCTCTTCCTTATCACTACACGTGCAGGCTGCTGTTTCCGCGCGTACAATTTTGTCAAAGCGACCCAGCAGCAGCTTTAGCCGTGATATTTCACCAACGACAATCACATTCTGTTTAGGGTAAGGATGAGACTCGAAACTTCTCCAAGCCACCCTTAGATCTGGCAGCTGTCTTCGAGCAGATCACAATGTAGGTTATATTGTACGGCTTCATGCTTGAGCGAAACGTTCTGAGGAAAACAGGATTAGACTTAGTATTGACGTTTTGTGTGCAATTGTTTCAGCAGAGCCAACAGAAACGTTAGGCGCAATATTTGGCTCGCTGATTTTGCTCATTTAGCCCTAAGGAGTTGCACATTGATAGTTTGCCCATTCATGGACGGTGATTACTTACTCGAAAGAGATGAAAGGCTCGGATATGATGTCCTACCTTTGTTAGTCTGGTTGAAATAATCGATTCTCTCCAAACCAATGAAGAGAAGAAGCTTTGTGAGTCGCGAAAGCATTTGAATGCTTCTCGCAATCTTACTTATGTTACGTTGTAGCTAGCACTTTGGTTAATAAGCAGTGAAAGAATCCTTTCCTTTATTATTTCTAGGAGTATTTTCTTTGCAAATTGTCTCGTAACCGATTCACTTTCAAAACAAAAGCAATGAATAACGTTACGCGATGCTGTTACCTCAGATCTTTGCCTGGAAACTTTTGCCGACCAAGAAACGTCGCTTGGTATGAGAAAAAAGCTGGGAAGGGTAAAGAAGGGAGAAAGAATCGTGAGAATCCGTTAAAACTTGAAAGTTGAGTTGACTTGAGTTCCGCGGAATCATATGTGAGCGCACTTCACACTGAGAAAAATAAAAACTACGTGGCCACTGCTCGGCAATCATCTAAGTGCAATATAGTCCGCGTACAGCAAGATCCGCGTATCGCTTGTGAGGGCGCCATGATATTTCAATAGTACGAGGCAGACTAAAAGGGGTTAATCGTTGTTGTAATGTGGTGTAAAAAGGTTACCGTAATCTCATGTATTCTTTGTAATCTTTTGAATTTTTTACATTCGAGTGTATCCTCGTTATCTTTTTATGATCTCCATGTAATCTCTGGTAATCTTTTCGATTTCCAGTAATCTGTGTAATCTATAGTCTTCCTGCAATTCCTGCAATCTTTTCCTCACAATTTTTATAATTTTTTATTATTCTTGCAATTTCTGTAATCGTTTGTGACGTTGCTATAATCATCGCAATCTTCTTCTAATCTCAATAATCTTTTGTAATCGTTACAATTTTTTTTTTTTGTAATTCTTGCAATGTCTGTGATTGTTTCTAGGCTTTTGCAATCTTGCTCCAATCTTTCCGATCTTGCTGCACTCCGTGCAATCATTGTAATCTATTGGTGATTCTTGCAATTGTAATCAGTGTACGTCATTTTTGTACAGCGATTAATCTCTTGGTAGACTATAATAACAAAAATGTTTCGCTGATAATAACAACGAATGCACGGCAGCAATATAACGCTGAAATCGCGACGCAATCATGCGCATAATAAACGGTGGAATGGTTAAATGTGGATTTTAGAGATTCCAAAAGCATTTCACGAGTTCGTACCGGTAGGTTATTCATGGATCAGATATCGCTTTAGTGGTGTTTCGACACGATTTCATCACACCACTTCATAGATCTTGTAAGCGATTTCATAAATTTCACCAGACTTAAAATTTCGTGAATAGTTAGTGAGACTTACGCATTGGACATACTGTTCGGTTATTGTATCAGTTTTTCATATTGAATTCTTTGAAAATTGACACCAATTGAAAGAATTAAAAATTATTCAAAGACACCGAACTATCCGATTTAGGAGTTTCCCGCTCAATTGGTACATTTAAACATATTTCCAGAAAATTTTGTTAATACAACTGAACCTCATGTATACATGTCTCACTTGTCCGTTTTCTTGTCTGTACATTGAATCTTATTCATCCCGGCAGTTTTTGTTTAAAGACCATGCCAATAAATTTCATTTTTTTGTCACTCGATTACACATTTTTTGCACTGATACAGCATTGATCGCGGCTTCTAGCGTTTTTTTTTTTTTCTTCACCTGAACGATTAAAACTGAACTTTCATTCGAAACTTACATTTCGATGTTTCGTGCGCCTTCCATTAGATTTTCCAATCAGTAGAATGGATTAACTCTGAAGTAAAATTTATCGTAAACGTCATAAGCAAAATGTGATAGTTGAGTACAGAGTGGACTTATATAGAAACCTCCCACATTTATAGTAATGTGTCTAATGAATATTCATGCATGAATTATAATTCATATTTAATTCATTCTGGGTTCCTATTTTATCTCGTAACAACTTTCAGGGGTTGCATGTCGAAGTTAATGTGAAACAAACTACAATATTTCTACCGCAGGATCTGCCATAATTTTTTCCCTGTGCAATAGTAGTCAAGATTGTGAAAGCTTACCGTATATTCACGTATGTTACCGATGAGCAATAGGTGAAGCTTTTATAAAGTTGATCAATCTGCCCCTTATATATATTTATTCCATAATGTTAGTCAATTACACAACAAACGCAATTATAATGAAATGTCCACAATGAAGCAATTCAGAATCATAAATTGAGAGTGAATGATGAATTAGGAAAAAGTTCACTCTAATACTATTCTCAGTTATAAGTCACGATCGCTATGCCCATTGAAAAAATTATGACAGTTGTGTTCACAGTTGCAAGTGAACTGTGAACGATGGAAACCTTATGCGTGCCAATTTTAATTTTTCGTCAACCGTGACGTTATCTTAAACTTCAGAAATGATGGACTGCATCTTTTTACTAGAAACATGGATATGCAATTTTTGTTTGTCAAGCACACTTTCCGTTTTCGAATCTAATAGTACTTGTACACCGTTTTTACGTTCCAACTTATTTAGACCCAAGTGAAGTTGTCCTCCCAACTTCTGATTATCCGACTTTTCTTTATAGAAATTGTTAGCAGTTCACTTTGGAAGTATGGTGACCAAAATTTTCTCGGAATTCTAGAATCGAAGTTAAACCGCCAATTTGAAGGCTTCTCTACCGACTTGTTTTTTTTTTTTTTTCTCGTTTGGTGGTTGTGTGATGGTGATTGATATTCTACTTTCAACGTTTGGTAGTAAATGATTAGAAAAATTAAAAAAATTTGAGCCGTACAGCTTATAGGAAAAATTAGTCGATCAAAAAATTTAAAATTCTATTTATACAACGAAAAAACGTGAAAATCTTGCATTTTTGTAATTATCCAGTTTCATTATTCAGCCCATTTTGACGGATTTAGGCTCATTTTGTTTGCAAACGCACACTCAACGAATTGCCTAAGATTAATTTAATTCATTGGCTCTCATCGTCAGTTCATTGTAAGAACTTTGCACAGAAAGTCATTATTCGGTATAGTTGATTAACTTAGGATTCTCTGAAAATCGAATAAAGGTTAAATTCATTTTTAAGTGATCTTCAGAGTGAACATTCACGAAGAAAATGAGCTCCAGTCCATAGAAATTCGTAGAATTATACGAATTTTAAATTGTAAGAACGGAAAAATAACGTGACCTCTGAATATGATTATTAGGCAACTTGCCTCTGATTGAATTCGTGGTTTTCTTTTTCGCTCAGAACGAGAGTTTACTGAAGAATTCTATGAAATGAGCCTAGGAACAAGTTCAGCGTTCTTCATAAGCGACTTTAAAATTTCTTGTTCAATCAAATTTTCAAATATACTGTACTACTCCAATGTTTTCGTATTTCTTCAATATTGAGAAAAAATACTTACTACCAAATGCTGCAAGTAGGCTGCCAATCATTTATAAATGAAACAAAAGAACTAAAATTTCAATAAGCTAATACAGGGGCTTCAAGTTGATGGTTAAAATTTGATTTTTAAATTTTAGGAAAACTATTCGCGACCAAATTTCCAAAGTGGACTCAAAACACGACTAAACGATCACCCAACGTGTTCAATGAAGAGAGTCGAAAAATCAGAATCTGGAGGGTTAACTTCGCAAAGGTCTTACTTTAAGCCTTAGTGCCCCTGAAATTGATTCTTTTATAGAAAGCAGCTAGCTTGGATTCAGCTTTAGTAACGTTATAAGTAACTTGATACATAATGGTTCTATCGAACACATCGTGACGCACAGTCCCATTTTCAACTACAGTATAAACAGAACCCAATATTCTGAGGAATTAGTATTAAATTCGTATGAAAATTGTGAATAACCATGTGAACGATTGACGTACAGTGAATCATTTTCAAAACAATCTAGAAGTGCGTCAATGAATTACGCATGAATTTCGTCGATCTTACCAATCTTCGAAAGGATCTTCCATTACCCGAAAAAAAAAAAAAAAAACGAGGAATACCCATAATTGCCATTATACACTCTATCACACCAATAATTGATCGCATATATACGGAAACAAAGAGATTAATCCAATTATTGTACATATATATAACCATATAACCAATTATGTACTGGCCTTTATTGCATCATCGGGTATTGCATCGCAATATTTACTGCATTTTATCGGGCATATTATAGAAAACGATATTCATAGCATCTGTAGGTACGCCAAATAGAGAGTTAGAATATTAAAAGACACATTCCATGTCCTTTAGAGACGTGTGAGTCCGAACTTATAAATATGCGCAATGGTGTGTGTGTGTGTGTGCAGAGCATGGCTGGTCATATTTGTAGAATGTCTTGGGTCGGAACGACGCCTTGATGAAATTTTTCCAAGCTTTTCACAGTCACTGTTATTACCCTCGCACGGAGCAGACAATGGGGACTGGTCTGTGCCACCGATCGGTATGGCAGCCAAGCATAGCTTGGACGTTGGTAGGTAGATAGAGATCCATACATGGCTGTCCGCGAGTACGGCTGATCCCCTTTCAGAGTTCGGGGTACACAGGGAAAATTGTAGAAAAGTAAAGTCAGTCCATCATTCACATTTTCCAATTAACGACACCCCTGGAACCGTCCCCACACCCCGCGACTCGGGAATTTCGATTTCGATTCATTTCGTATCTACCATCGCTGCCATCGCCACCTCGACCGGGCGAGCTTTGATATATTGAAGCTTTTTTTGCGGATATCTTAACCTCTCTTTTTCAATTATTTTTCCTGATTACACGCGTCGGATCTGATTAAGCGACTCCTCGTTGATCGCTTCCCGCACGAGAAGCCTTCACCACGAATAACGTTCCCGCCTTTGTTATGGGCTGGTTTATACCTAGAGGTAAAAGGCGTCGATTTCTTAAGCTGATTTAAGAGAGTACATGGCACAATGGTTGTTTATAACAGACTGCGAGCATCGCTTGTTCACTCTGGATCAAATTTCTCGCTTCGCATACCGTCGAGACAATCCCTTTGAAATCAGCCATGCCGCCTAATTACGTTGGAGGTAGGTTTAAGTGTATTTAAAACTGTATTCAAATTGACCCAACGTTTCCCTGTTGCCACTCATAAAATTAAGAAATCCAGATACGCCCACTCAAAATTTCAATGCGTTATGTTAAACACATAATATGGTTATACGTGTGCTCTTTTCATAGCGAAATAATGGAAATTCGGTTTGCTCACATTTGAAAATTCTTGGAAACGATTGAATACAGCAACCACATTTGTTTCATAAAGGTTCGTAGAATTTGCGAATGGTAAATATTGTTGGAAATCAGCGCTACGACGGTATAAACTTTGACCTATGAATCAATTCTCATGTTATTAAGCACGTTCGTAAGTATACGATTAATAAAAAGTCAGGTACGGGATTTCGAAATACAGCTTCATTCACTTCAGAAGTGAGCTTTACGGTTTAGTCCAAGAAATTACATGTAGAACTTGACTCCACAATTTTTGGGATGGACCTGAGGCTGATGGAATCAGATTGACGTGATAGCATCTCGAGATTTTTCCATTCACTGGAAATAACGAGCTTCGTACGGAGAAAATAATGGAAAATTGATCCAATTCTGAGTCTCAAGTGTCGAGCCACAATTATTCTCAGGACTTTGATAAATATCTAGAAAGCAACGGTTCTAGTCGGGGTAAAACAGCGAATGCAGCACAGTGGGTAATGTGGCGTGACCTTATTCAGACGAATCGGTTCTAATCGTGGAGCTCAAATCACGTTTGTGTGATTTATTCACTGGATGCCACCCTGCAGAAAGTATTGATTGTTATACTATTGTCAACCATACATTATTGAATAAATTTGCTACAAGTCCGTGCTTGTGCAGAACAAGTATGAAAAGAAGAGATAAGAATGGATTTCTGTAATCGGTGCCCAATTATAAAACCTTCGAAATTTATTGAGCCCAATTTTATTTATAATAAATTGAACTTTTCAAATCCAGGCAGCCTGCTTTTCTATATCATTTATATCTGGTGAATCGAGTATTGTCTTGAAGTGGCGGATGTGCTTTTCTGAATACCTTTATTAATACATTCATTAAAAGATAAGGAATCATAGTGAAACTTTCTCCAAATTATAAAGAACATATCAAAGTATCGTATCGTTTTTATTGCACCGTGTTAGCAGATACCTCTTTTCGTCCATGTATGTTACAAATTCAGTATAGCGATGATACGATAATTGTGTAAATTAATTTGACAGCGTGTTAGGAAAGAGCTTTTTTGTGCTCAGGTGTTCACAAGCACCACCACCATACAAACAGATGAATGCGCCCCTCTGCAGAGTCTCAACGAATCTTCATTCCGACTACCTGTAATTATTTGAGTCGGTAATTTCATGTAACGTATCGTGATAAGGTAGATTACAGCAGTTCTGTTCAAGTCAGAAGCGACGGCGAAATGTGAACGTAGAAAATCGATCGGGTGGTTTGGGGTTACCCACCGTCGCGCAACAACCTACAGGTTTGTCAGTTTGTGGAAACTTCGATAGATGGTATTACCACCACTCATGTTGTGAATTTTAACTCATTGAACCACTCGGGACATCTTCTTTGCAATGTCAGTTATTTCATAGTTTTTATATTCATATTTTTCGATAACTTCAGGGCACAAATTCTTGACTTTCTTCTATCGATTACTGCAGTGAGATCTATACTATGCGATTATTGATGAACGAAGAACCATAAAGTCTGGTGAAATAGGTCAAGGGCGTAGGTTTTTCGTAAATGGACAATTCCAATACAATTGCCTTTGAAATTGCTTTTATTGAATTTATACAACGGTGAGGGTAACGATGAGCATCACAAATAACAATGCTACAGCAACAGAGGAAGGTACTCGCGTGTCCATATAAGAGTTGTCCAAATTCATCCAGTAATTCGTTGTCATTTACAATGTAGCCAGTGCAACACAGTGGATGATTCGTAAAGCTTGTACTTCTGGTGAAAATACAAGCTTTCCGTTGCATCGGAGAACTTCAGTTACACCCCTCTAAACAACAACTGTTCAATTAAGCGTCCTCGGTCTTAAGTTTCTCCGTAGTCGCGGATACCGTGTCATGCGTGGGTTCTGGTTCATGGATTCCCATCCATTGGCATCTCTTCTGGAGCTCTAATCTGTACCTGTTGATAGCACAGAGTTATAGATCACTTCTTCTTTTATGGCATATTCAAAATGAAGATGCGCGTTTTACCTCGGGTGATTGATCGCGTATATCCAAGGGTCTATGCAGGACACCGTTTTTGCAAATAGAGCTGGTAACATCGTTGAAAACGGCGTCAGTGCTTCTCTGAGGAAAAAAAGCTCGTGATCAAAATGTTTTTTACCGCTTCAGGACGGGATAATGCGACTGATAATTTACCTGTTTCCAAAGGCACCGGTCATGGCCACAATAGCATATGGAGTCCAGGAGCAAAGGAACAGGAAGAATATCGTAAACGCCACTTTGGCAATTCGCATTTCCGTGCTTCTGTCTTTGTCTTGATTAGACACCAGGGACTTGACGTTCATTTTCTTAGCCTGTGAGGAGAACATTGAATACCAATGACCAACAACAAAAAGGACTCGATCAACGGGGAGCTCTGGTGGTGTTCATAATTCTACAACCTTCGAGGGATTCCAATCTCATGCATATGCAGCGTTCGTGATATTTCAACCGAGGTCGAATCAGATTATTATCCCATTTACTTACTCGGTTTCCACGTACTTCTGTTGTCTATCAATAAAACCGTGCAGCGTTGGACTAATGTTCAAGATGCATTGCTTATGCAAAAGCTTAGGGCAATCGGTGTCGAGAGCATCACTTGAACAGACAGCTGAAGCCCCACGCTTTTAGCATACTCACTCACTACAGCTCCCCTGTTAGTAAACGAACATTGTTAAGATGTTCAAAGTTCACCTGATCACGGAGCATCTTCTCGTGCCTGCGCACGCTTCCAATTAACTGAGAGTAGAAGTAGACGATCAAGCTAATGGGAATAGCGTAGGCCCAGACAAATATCGCTGCGACGAAGACCTTCGTATCCTGGTCTTCAGTGAGAAAATCGAAGCTGCAGGTGGTCAGGAAACCCTCTGTTGGAAGTGATACTGGCTTATGTAAGGTGTCGAAATTTCCATGAAATTAAAATTTCTCTACGGACTCGGTTACTTCGCTCACAATAGAGCCTGTCGCGAGTTTGACGTCTTACCGGTTGCACCGGAACGTCGGGGTTACCGATAACCGTGCATTGAGCTACCAACCAGCTGCATGCAGCCGTAATTAGGTGGCTGTGTAGCGTGTACGTAGGCCAGAACCGGCGTAGGCAAGTAAGTTCACCTTACGGTAACTGAGAACCTATTCTTGGGCTAATTTTACTCACAGCAATATATGCGCCGTGCAGCTGCCTAGGAGCGAAGCAACTTCGCCGTGGCGAAACCTACGTCGCGTAAACTGACGAAGTGAACAAGACAATAGACCAAGGATCGAACGGGTATGGGTGAAAAACAACTTGTCACCTGGAACGTAGCGACCCCAGATGTTGCCGATGGGCAGAATGGAGAATGGCATAGACCAGAACCACGTGAAAGCCACAATGACTGCAGCCTGTTTTCCGTTCAGTCGGCCGTCTATCGGACAGGATATTGTTCTGAAATAGCGTCAAGAAGTATCTCAGTAATACCGACACTCCTGTGTCAGCGGAATACTTTTAAATTTATCAGAATGAACCTGTATCTGTCAAAGGCGATGGCCGCGTTGTTGATTGCTGAACCGATTCCCGAGATGCTGCCCAGGGCTGCATATATGTCACATCCAAGTTGCCAGCCAATCATGCGTTCGACGAAGCTGTTTGCTATGAACATTGGCATTTCAAGCATCATGAGGAGGTCGAACAATGCGAGGTTCACGATGAACATGTTGGACGCGGTCCTCAGTGACTTTGATCTGTGAAAGCACAGGGCGGAACAATTACCATTTATACCACTAGCCTCGACCGTGGAGAATCCCGTGAATTTCTACCCATGGAAGTGGTCTGCTCACGTTGTGAATATCCAAACGACGCAGCCATTTCCAACGACCGACATAATCATCAGCATGAAGTAGACCAGGGCTAAACTAATGTGCCAGTATTTCCCCGGAGCCAGGAATCCTCTCCAGTGAGGGTGAACCAAATCCGAATGTTCCGGTGGCACGTTCCAGCCCAAGAGTCTTTCCTGCATCTGTTGCACCTGCCTGAAATCGATGAAAACCGTGTTTAGTTAACATGTGATATTTGACATTGTAGTGGGTGAATTATGGATTGTGGTGCGTTCAGGAAAAAATGAATCTAAATTTTGAATTTATTAACGGAGTAACGAGAGAGAGACGGAGAACTCGTATTTTCACTTTTTTTTTTTTACACTCGTAACTTCATTTCGTGAGGAACGGTACGGCGGAAGCGTGAAGAGGGACCATAGTTAAATTTAAGCGTTGGAATCGAGCGAGGAAGAGGACACGATCGTTAGCGGTGAAGTGTTCCCGTTTAGCATATCGCATCCTACGCGGATACGTAAAAATGAATTTTCATATCCAGGGATCGATCAATCCTGGTAACCGGGAGGCACTTAATTATACAGAGTATAAGCGACGCA
This sequence comes from Neodiprion pinetum, assembly GCF_021155775.2. Classification (NCBI taxonomy): domain Eukaryota; kingdom Metazoa; phylum Arthropoda; class Insecta; order Hymenoptera; family Diprionidae; genus Neodiprion; species Neodiprion pinetum. The sequence continues at coordinate 26,592,302 of NC_060233.1, forward strand.
ATACGAACCCGACACCACCGACAAAAGCCGCAGGGGTGATGAGGACAGACTCGTTGAAGTACATGTTAAATCTCTTCCTGCACACCAAACTACGGTACCAAAGCGCGAGGTTCGGCAAAAATTTGATTATGCGAGATGAGGACGTTCTTTCACCCCAATCGCGAATCCGTTTTTGCCAATTATTGTGGTTGATTTCGGAGAACGTTTGCAAACGTCTAATTGATTTTCATGTAAAGTCGTGTTCGCCGGGGGGCCGAGATTTTATTATTGAAGTGAGACGCGGTGCGACGGTTGGGATGGCGACCCGCTACTCACTTATTTGAACCCTGGGGACGCGTCGCTTTTATATCTAGACTGATGAAGATCGCCGATGGCGTGCCTGTTGATAATTTAATTCAATTTACAGATGGGGAAACCTTTTGTTTTGCTGAGTCTTACTGGTCACGCGACCAACTTTCGAATACCGTATGCCATGTGCCACCTTGTGGCTATATAGAATGAGAAAATTATCTCCACCTACGACGTATAAGGTAAATTATTCGATTTAATCCCCGCCCTGACCTCCGGCTGTCGTCGTACCCCCAGCTGTAGGTAACGTTTTTACTTTGATACTCGGTCTAAGGTGCCTTGACTCTGTTTCGAAAAGAATAGAGCATTCTACCGTACCCCGGATTTTCCACAAAGAAGCGCTCAAGCTTTGCACTCGCTAAGTGCCTCAGAATAGAGGTCAAGTTGAGTGTGAGGGAGGGCCTTCTCCACTGTCATTATTATTTTTATTCATTGTCATTTCTTCACCTTGATTCCTTCGCCACTTTGTGCAATGCGAACCACTTACACACGAGTGGTTTAACAATGAAAAAAAAAAAAAAATATGAAGATCATACAGTCTTTTAGGGAATAACAATGTTTTTCTTGAAATGTATATTTCGGTCAAACACAAAAGACACACACACCTTCATCTAGAATATCGTACGTGCCATTTTACAGGATTTAGCGGGTCGTTGAATAACTACCACTGACGCATGAAATTCTGAGAGGTCACCTCGCAACCTCAGTGGATTCACCCTGAAATCTCGATGGTTGAACTAAAGAAATTTGGTAAACAGTCTTCCATTTTCTCAAAGCTTATGCCTGAATGAATATTCTTTCAACAATTCCTTTGACACTTATTATTTGGCTAAATGATCAATCAAAATCTATTATTTGCCGGTATATTTCTTTTGATTCCAAGTCCAAGTGGAAAGCAGAGAATTTTCTACAGAATACTAATGTACGATCTCAAAACGAACGACGTGCTGCACAATTCTTCCGTGCCTACATTGTGATTCTGATGAAATTGATTTCTATTGAAAACTGAAATTCATACACAGCACACGCCATCGTGTGATCCAACAGTCAAAGCTCTTTAAAAATGCCTTAAAGTGAGGGTTGTTGTGTGGACGACGCTCGCTTTTTGCTTGACCCGCTCTCGAATATTGAGGTCAGAGTCTAGAGTGTTCCACTCTTTTAACACCGCCAAAAGGTACGAATAGCCCTTACACGTATGAACCCTGAGTATTTGTTTAAAGCCGAGCTGAAGTATTTTTAGCCTTCACACCGCGTTTCGGCGTGTTTGTACTAACCGTGGGTAATTTTGTTCCCTACGCGTTTATTTGGGTATTTTTACAGGTATCATATTTATTCATGCGGTAAGGTTTACGTTTCTATAATATTGTTACAAGCACGCAGCACACGGTCGCACGGTCATCAAAATCACCGGCCATTCCGAAAGTAACGATCATATTCGCTGACCATTGCAGGCACCAGTTCAAACAACCGTCCAAAGAGGCATTTACGCGAAAATTTGAATGATCATGCTCACATGCTTCCGCTCTTCTCGTTTCATGTGCAAATATGACCCTTACCCATTAGAGAAAAGTCACATGACATACGAAGACTTTCTGTTTCGGCAAAGTGCGATACTTGGTTACAGTAATATAGTAGATCAAGACATTTTGCAACACTGCTCGTTACAGCTTGAAATGGGAGAATGGCAGTTATTTCCAGAAGGAATGACAAGGACTGGAGTAGAAGAAATTTGGTATTTGCATTCGAAAAAAAATCATTCTTGATATCTGTCTACCGCAGAGAAACACAAAATAATTAATTCATATTTTTTCTTCTTCAACTGAGGTAATGGCGGGCGTGACAAGCAATTGAATTTCACTGATTTCGTGAAGTATAGATAAACCTTAGCTACATTTTTTACAATTATTGTTAGTTTCTCTGCCGAATACGCATAGGACATTTTTTCATGCAAACACACAATCGGTCTCGTATATAGATACAACATATCTGCTCAAATTTATGAAATTCTATATTTAATAATCTGATTATTCATCCGTTCAATCGCTTAATTTATTACTGACAACCAACTCGAAGCAGCTTTTGAACAGCAGTTTCAAGCACTCGATACATTTTACTGTGTAAAAATTGGTATTCCCTCAAATCAAAATACCATGTATCATTTGTGGCCATGATCTTCAATCACCCATAATGAATATGGCCACAACGAGATGAAACAACGCCTCCAATACTGGTACCAAGGTTATCGAATGCGATCTAAAACACCAATTAGGCTTAAAAGTCATCCACAGCTATTTTGTCCAGGCTTTCGACGTGTCTATTTGAAATCCAGTCACTTTCAACTGCTGTCTAATGAACGTATTTTTTTTTTTTTTTTTGATATATAGAATGAATAATTGCACGGAGGCAAAGGAATTCTTGAACCAATAAAATAAATTTTTTGGAGTCCATACCCTTCTATTTAGTATCCCTTATTTGTTCCAAATACGATGACTTCAATTCAACAATTTCGATTTAGTTAATTTTTCAAAATGATTTAGTTAACGAGGTAAAAGAAACATCATATTCTTTGAAACAGGTAAAGAATAAATTCATCGTAAATATCAGTATACTAGTACTGTAAATGGCCACTAGGCGGTGAACTCTCTCACCGCGGAAATAGCATCAGAGAGAGTTATAAAACTGGGCAATCGGCTGAGAAGTTAGATTCGGATAACGTAATATATTTAAAGCACAATGACAAATTTCGAGTCATCGACAATGATATTGACGGCAAACAAAAAGAACTATTGATAAGTGCAAATTTTATAATTCTACTTATACAGCGAGTTATCGGGCTTACCGATTAAACATCCGGTAACTCTCACAATATTTGGACTCAAATAAACTATGAGTGACAGTATTCGAAGAATACGTTTTGTTCGCTTGAATAACTCTCATGTTCAGACAATGCAAAAGATTATTATAACAATTCTGTAATAAGTTCATTACAAGTATATCATCCGGCAAAAGTATTTTGTTGAATTAGGCGATTATCGTGTTCGCCGTATTCGACAATAGCATTTAGTTGATTCAAACTAACATCACTCGACTCAAAAAATCCGTTTCCTCCGTATGTCAGAGAAGCTACAGCAGTAAGATGTAAACGTGTCGCAAATTTTTTATTGAATTACAAATACCAGAATCAATCTAGACCTGGTTGCCTACTGATGGAGAATAAATTCCATACATTGCCTCGATCATGCGTCTCTGAGAAACCGATAGACTAAACCGAATATAACGTTTGGCACGAAACCAAGGGTGGCGGCGCTGGCTGCAATTGGTGGAGCATTAAAAAGCATAAAGGCTTATCCAATCTGAAAAGGTGCGTGACTACGTAGTTGCAGGTGACCAGGCTCGTCTGCACGCGAACAGCGTCGTCGATATATAGAGATAGGGAACTGGATGCATGCATAAATAATTCAAGTCTCTGTGCGCGCAGGTTGAGGACAGTGGGTGGCAGCGTTGGCTGTGCGATTTAATCGGTCTATACCGAGAAAAACCGAAGGACTAAAGTTTTTTCAAACCACAGGTCTGAGTAATAGCTGTGTACCCACGTCTTTTCTACGTATACACGTTACAACGCAGGTACTTGTGAGCTTTTTCCCACCGCGTCTAAACAGCAGGCGGAAGTCCGCTCTGCCAACCAGAACACGAGTAAAGCGCGCTCCCGAATCACCCTGCAGGTTGACTTTGCTTACATCTAACTTTTTTCTACGAGCTGCACGTTTCACCGTGGATAACGTGGATTATCGCGGATCTTGCTTTCCGGTTTCCCGTTGAAAACTTTGCGAAATGGACCGCTATTCTTGGATTTTCACGATTGCCTGCTTTTCTAAGACACTTCACTCGAGCCAATCCAGCATCAAGAAAGGTGGATACTTTGGTTACGGTTAGTTGAAATTATTTACGACGAGATCGAAACTGTTTCTGGAATCGCACACAAATTCGCTGATCAGAATCGGATGTAACTAAGTCTGGCATGGCGTATGAATGAATTATGTGGCAGATCTTACCAGAGTCGCCCCTTAAAAAAGAAACTTCAAATAAATAAATAAGAATCTGTACCAAGTAAACGCAACTCTGTATCTCAGTCAGAAATTATCCCTGTATGAAATTATTATTTTCTTCCAAGTTATTCTCTTTTTCCAGCGTTACTGCATCGAAATGCAATTTTAGTTATGAGTGAAATAAACATAGCATTTTGATAGTTATAATATAACGTTAGATCTAATCATTGCACACAATTTGATCTCGATAAATAGAAATTATACTATACAAAAACTATGAAGTTTCACGATTCACTTCTAATTAACGTCGTACGATATGGTTAAACTGACAATTAAGGCTGATGGATACAAATCTGTGCGTGTCTGCTTTAAATTCTATTCTGTGATATATTTGAGATTATTTGTTTGTCAGAATTTCATTTCGCCAGACGGTAGTTCATAGAGAGTTTGAAATTGCCGGGACAAATATTTTCCTCTCAGCTACTTGCGTCGCTTTCTATGGCATGTGATTATGTTGATCGAACGATTGTTTCCCTGCAAACATTTGCCGATAAGTATAAGAGGGGGCGAATTTTTTTTCATACAAAATCAAGGCGGAGTCAAGGGTTTGTGGAATTCAAAAACGGACGATTACATGCCGAGCGCGTATTTTTCATCTTGAGTCCTGATGCTTGCGAGGCGATTACGGGTTACAGATGTGCGTAAGATAGGTGTGATAATGACAGGACTCTCGATTTGGGACGGGGACAATATTTTACTGTAATATCCGCCTCATTTTGCTCGTCAATCACGCATAAATAAAAACAAGGGAACAAATGGAAGCCCGAAGGTACGCCGAAATACTTAGCGATGTATATACATAAATTTGATGGAGAATACGGCGCGAAAATATTTTGCATATAATCTTTTTGTCGTACCGATTTCATTCCATTTCAGTTTCATTTCGACAAAGTCGTATATACTGCAGGTAAGCGCTCGCTGTTTTTATACTTTGCATTATTTTCCGGGAGTAGCGGGGCTTGAAGACCGTCTCGCTTTCAGTTTATGCGGGAATATTGAGTACAAAGTATTTGAATAATTTCTTTGTCTCTTGAATCGGAAAAAGTTCAATCGACGCGCCTTGCCGAGTTAGAGTTAATTCCTGTTCGTTTGTTTGTAATCTTTGTTCTTTGGTCGTCGGTCGTGAGTTACTTTTTTCTGCATTTCACCCGCAATCAGTCTCCTCTTTCTTCTCCTTTGCGCTCAAACTTCACTGAGATGAATGCAGTTTCAACTTGTTCCATAAATTCCTCGAATCATTCTGATGATTTTATTTTTCTTATTCTCAATTCATTTCTTTTTAATAATACATTGAAATTGTTTCTACATCGTCATTGATGACATAATAAATCAGCGGGAGCAACTTTTCAGTCTTAACTGAAATCTGTCTATGAAAGTATCGGTTGAGTTTGGTTGTTTTGAAAACTTGCCAAAACACACTCAGCCCGAATAACCAAACCTTTAGTATTCAAAGACTTGTGACGAACCATGCATTCGTCACGGTAAATGAATGGTTTGGAGATCACCTCACTTACATAGTTTGACTTAGGCGATTTGATTGATTATTGACTAAATAATTGTCGCGATGGCTTTCAGTAACCTTGAGCCAATGATTAATTGAAATTATTTCTATTCAAATACAACTTACCAGCTTTGCATACCATTATTCCTACAGAAATAAAACATCTGTGATTTCCTGTGGTAAGTCATTGCAGTGCGATGTGCATGCATGAGAAGATTATATAACGTTCATTAACGATGGTTGTGTCTTAAGTTTTGTAACTCTAGTCTTGTGATTTATCTTTTTCTTCATTTGTTCGCGCAGCATGGAACTTCATAGTTTTGAAAGTTTCTATCTTGTAAAGATGGTTTGTGCTCCGCCAACGTTTAAAAATCAGTAGCCAGACGTTTGAGAAATAAGAAATTGATAATTGTTCACGTTTTTCCGTAATAATCGAGGAGAGCATTTTGGGATAAGATGTAATTAATGGGATGCGTTAAGTTATGAGAACGTATTGGGACAGTCAACAATATCCAAAGCTTACCCACTTTTCTAATATCATGAAAATTAAAATGAAATGACGAAATGCTCAGCATTGGTGATCCCAAAGTTTACATTATTGTACAGACAAAATTTGTGAATATTATACCTGTAGAAAGTAATTATACGAAGAACACAGATTTTTTATGGCTGTTCGATACCCTCGTGATCAAAGAGCTAGAACTTTTCCTCCTCAGGTTGCGAAGGTGTATGTGCGGGTCTTGAAACGCGATGCGTTCAGAGGATACGTAGGCTTCTCTTTGCGGAAGTGGGGTGGGATTTTCTCGATTCCTGAAGCTAGCTAAGGATGCAGGGGCAAATGATAGTTACTGGCCTCCAGCTCTTTCATCTCGACATCAAAAGGGAATTGCGGAAATTATGGAGATTTTCTCGAAGAATTCCGCTGAATCGAAGTTCGAACGGCACCGTCTCTCTGTACTTTGTCTTCCTCTTTGTCGAAGGAACGAACGACCGGTTCGGAATAGAGTCTGTGAGAGTCAGACGCCGTTGAAACAAATGAGAGGTTACGAAACTGTTCCCCGAAACCAAGGTGGGCGAGGACGAGTGCAAAGGCTCCTTTATGCCTCCGATGGTTCGATTATCGATTCTCGATTGCCAATTGTCGCAGTCTTACTCCAAAAGTCTATCGATTAGACAACGAGGAGTTCTTTGTCGTTGTGAGTTCGATGGTGTCAGGAGTCGGATCAATTTTCGTATTATATTGTTATCGCGGAGGATTATTATTTGAACTTATTGACACTTGGAAATCGGGAGGTTCTCCAGGCGCAGTAAACGATAAACCAGATTGATTGTCGAATCTAAGTACGGACTGCACGTTGTACCAAGATAGTACATTTTATAAACATACTTATATGATTATTTTGTGGTTTTACCAAGTACAGAAAATACATTTTTTTACCGCATGATATATGCATAATAGAGCTTTGCTTTTCTAAGCTTGAATTGTCAGTTTGTTTTTCACTAACAGTAATTTTTTTTTTTTTTCAATTGCTTCTCTAGCTACGGTAAAACGTATCTTGCATTTGAACTCTTTGTGCTCAATTCCATTGTGGGATGATTTGACATCTTTTTCATGGTAATTAACCTGCCAGGGATAATTAGACCATGAGACTAACTTCTTTGTGTTTTGTGAAGACCTTATGAAGGCGAAAGTCTCTTATCACATTTGATAACGTCGTTCAGTTGATTTCAAAGAACATTAGAATCGGATTATATGAGAACAATTCAAATTTAACCATGAACAAAATCAAGCCGACCAATAGAATGATAGCAATCTGCAACCGGGTATTTAAACATATTCACAGAAACTTAAAAATTATCGCATTAAATAGTAGTATTCCGAAATCGCGTGAATGGTTTTAATAGGTTATATGAATTTTCAAGGTTAAAAAAAAAGCATTTTTCCTGTAATTTAAAAAAAATATAATCAATAAATTATTTGTGAGAAGTGAGAGGAAAAATTTTTGATACGAAAGAGAAATCGGTTCTGCTAATTTTGACATCAATTGAGAACCCTTGATCCTGGTTTTGGCCTAGTGATCGATTTTGTTGTAAACAATTTTCAGCAACTATTAGCGTTAAAAGTATCGAGCCACCGTGTGGCCGCCTCCCTTCGTTCTGTTATTATTATTTTTATTTTCTGGGCTGAACCTTTAATTGATTTCACTCGAAATTAATTGGACCCAGTCGATGAATATCTCGAAAACATAGAGGTCGATCCATAATTGGACCCATAACAATCATTGAATGAAATAAAACATTAGCAGAGGCAACTTACTGCGAAACGGATGAATGAGATTTATGCTGCAGTATTGTAAGTGACGTCAGTGAGCAGATGCAAAATGCATCCGCAGAACATAATTGAAGAGACGTGGGAGTTGCACTGACACCAACTAAGAATCAGATTCTTGACGTAGTTGGTACGAATATTCATATACGTATTAATTTGCAGAGTGGAAAAGTACGCTTCGCTTGTAATATTTATCAATAATTGCAAAATGGTTGGCGAAAGTTGTCTGTAGGCAACGCCAGATACGAGGGTCCATTCACTTACAAATTAACTGACAGACGATTTCGAACGGTATTAAAATGATTTCAAATGGTTTCCATCGATTGGAATATGATTCCGAGCTGTCTCAAACTGATTTCCAATAGTTTCAAACGATTTGTGTTTTTAAATCATTTGAAGCAGTTTCAAATGATTTCAAGCTGATTTCAAGAAGTTTTTGACGATTTCAAAATTGTTTCAAGCAATGATCTCAATAGTTGGAAACTGATTTTAAGCAGTTTCAAACAATAGCAAGTGGTTCTAAATGGTTTAAAGCAGTTTCAAATGATTTCAAACTGATTTCAAGAAGTTTTTGACGATTTCAAAGCTGTTTCAAGCGATGTTCTCAACGGTTTGAAACTGATTTTAAGCGATAACTAATTAATTTCGAATGAATTGATGCTATTTCTGAGCGATTATGGTAAAAAGTGGTTTATGATTTTAACGACTAAATAACCCCTTGACCATTTTTTTTTTTTTTTCAATGCGTTGAAGCAAGTGAAAATGAAACGGCTTGAATGAAAAATAAAAGTGAAATGAAAAAATACGGAGATACGAACCGCACGCATGCTCTTCTTATACGCAAGCAATTTCCCGATTATTTGTGGATAAAATTGTACCCTTAACCGGAAATGCGCCGATACCGCCGAGCACGCAACGCCATCGCGGTAGTCCTTTCACCGCACTTGAATTCCTTCCTTGAGAATCCGTGATTAAATATCGATTTAAAGGGATTTTTAATTTCGAGAACGGCATTGTGTTTCTCAGTGCTATCGTGGGAAGTTGTCGGGTGTTCGCTATACGTCACAGTCAGGCCGACAATGGCCCGCGTAGCTATATCAATTCCCTTTATTCCTTCAAACTTACAGTCCTCGTGGGACTAACTAACACTTGGGTAATAAGGTTTACGAAAATCCTCATACCGCAGTACGAGCCTGCTAAAAAGTCCCCCACTTTAAGCTGCGCATAGAACATTAGTCAAGAGTCCTTCTGTATCATCCCCCGAGACTTGAATATTTCTCGAGCATTCTTCAAAGGAGTTTCCACCCGATGAATCGATAGAGTAGCTGATCGCCCGATGCTCAAATCTACCAATATTTAACATGGCGGACATAAGAAAGTTTTCAGGTCAACTTTGGCTCTGTCGTTTTCAGTATGGAGGATTTCGCTGCTCTGGAAACTCAATACAGAATCCCTATAAATCTCAATATCACAGGATACGCCTAAGCCGGCAGCCACCGATTTGTCATACTAAGTTTTACGTGATAGTAAAAAAACGCCTCGTGTTTCGACGGTATTTCGAATTGGCGAAAAAGTGGCACAGCCGTTTTCTTGGGTGTATTATAGTTACTACATTTCCGTTGAATTCAAGCGAGTGCCTTGGTCGAAAATACCCACCCCTAGAATTTTTTCACATGTATCAAAAACGGCGCATTCAAATAGTTTGTCCCTGTGCTCTCGGATGCCTCTTGAAAAAAAAAAAAAAAAAAAAAAAAAAAAACAGATTTTGATGAAAATCTTAAATCAATCGCGTGAATCGTAAGATGTGAGCGTGTCACTCATGTCGATTAAAATCTAAAGCTAGGCATTTTACATACAAAACAAAAACCAGACAAGTTCGAGTAGAACTCGCGTCCTGAGGGTTCCCTTCAAAATTGATTATTTTCTTTTATGTGATGTAACTATAAGTCAACTATTTTCAAACATTTTCTTTTGCTTACTTCTCTCCAAAATTCCATGATTATAGATCAACGGGAAATACTCTATAGGTTTTGATGAGTGAGTTCGCGAGTATCAAAACATAATGTAACATAAACGGCCGCATTTTTTGATTGCGTTTACTCGGAAGCTTGGATTTTTTACACATCCAAGGAACCGTAGACGTTGGTATTTGATATTAATTTCAACTTGATACATCTACCTGTTCCTGAGAAATAGGGTTTCGACAGATGGATAGATAGACAGACGGACAACGAAGTGATCCTATAAGGGTTCCGTTTTTTCCTTTTGAGGTATGGAACCCTGAAAAGAGCATAACAGCCCCGTTCTACATGCATACTCGAACAGATAGACCACAAAACATGTTCTTATCACGCTGAAATGAAAAATTCTGAGAAATTGTGACAATTGGTACTCCCCTTGAGGGGGTGCCCTGGTCGATTTCGACGTAGTCGTATATGTCTCTGGATATCGAAGTCCATGTATCTCAAATGCGAAAGAGAGCTGAAATAACTTGATTCTATCAGCAATTTTGGACAAGAAGAAAAAACTGTAATACATTTTCATTTGACGCAGAAATAAATTAAATAAATAAACAGAAACTCTCTCATCGTTTCAACTTTGCTTGATATTTCACGTAAACTGAATTGGTTTTCAAAATGATTTGTATTACGAGGAAATTACACTCCGCAGATTAAAAAAGAAACGACTGATCGATCCATCGACAAACTCCGAGTACAGAAAATCTTCACTAAGTCGGTCTTGTAGAATCGTAAAAAATTATCCCGCAACTTCTCTCGTGCGTGTTTTACGTGAAACGTCGAGATCAAATTATGGGATTAAACGTAAATGCTGATGTTCACGAGGAACTGTGGCACGGGAGCTGCAGCGTGCCGCATGGGTAATAACATCTGCACATAGACGCAGATGCGAGAGGAGATATCCAAGCGAGAGCCGCGTATGCGCTTCCTAATCCTATCAGCGGACTGTAAGTAGTCATATAGAAACGAATAACGGGGTGCGATTTGCTAGTTGAATGGTAGGAAACAAGGAAGCAAAGAGAACGGAAGGGCATAATCAGTATGCAGGTAGAGGCATATAACGGCAGGATGTGTAACGGCAATTCCGTATCACGTGTTGTCAGCAGGCTTAATTTTCCCCCGGCCTGCAGGCGTGTTTCTAGCATTCAGAGTCGTCGACCGCCAAGAGTGCGCAAGGGTATGGGACGGTCGTATTGCCTCGGGTATCCGCCATCTTTTGTTTAGAAACAATAGCCCTCAAAGATCTCCTCCTGGCTCACGTACAGAGGAAAGTACAAAGAGCGGGGAAACTGACAAAGTGCCCGTAATATTCGCAAACACTGAACACAACAAGGATGTGAAACGGAGTGCCTGCAATGCTCACCCACATTCCTGCATCCCTGCACCGATTTTTTCTATCTGCGGCTGTAAGATAGGCGCCGGACCGACAAACGCCGGCTGATGGTCACCGTTTCATTGATATTCCTAGAGTGGATGGAGGGCTCGGTATACACTTGCGGAAATAGGCTGAGTCTGTGTGCACGATGCCTCGACTGGCGGCATGCAGCTCATTCCGCAAACAAACAGGAGCCTAGACATTCGCTTTGTGTCGCCTAATGAGAAAGGCATCGTCTGTGCTTTTCCTTGCCGATCCTTTTTTCGTCCCCCACTCTTTCTCTCTCTCTCTCTCTTTCTCTCTTTCTCTCTCTCTCTCTCTCTCGTTCTTTCTTTGCCGCTTCTTTGCCTACTTCTGGTTTCGCGATAACGCAACTGCGACTACACGATAGACGGAGGTGAAAACGAACGAATGGTACATTAGCTCATGGATGTCGTTAAACAGTTGGAAATCAAATCGTACAGAGGAGGAATTCACAGGGTTAAAGTGTTTTGTGATGTCGAGAGGAGACAACCCAGATTATTAAAGTCGTGGGAAATCGTTGGAAGTCTTTTCCAGCAAATGCCGAATGATTTCAATTTGTTAATATCGATGTCGAGTGTTTTCTATTCATTTTATTCTCATTACGTGCTTCGTTGTTGCTTCCACTTCACCATTAGTGTAGTTACCATTGATTTCGAATGATTTCTCAGCATTCCTGGTAATTTATAGTCATTCGTTGAAATTCTCCCGTAACTTGATCTGACTAATCCGAAAATCCCTGGGAATTGCCCAAATCAATGTTGACGGATTAAAATCAATTTAAAACATGGTCACATATTCCGACAGCTAGGTTCTGCATTTGAACAAGAAACGTGACTTCTTCGAAGCATGAAATAACATTTCTTCAAACAAACGATCAATATCATTGTTGAGATATTAAAATCGATTAACCCATTTATTTATTTTTTTTTTCCTACACCATAGCGTACAATCTGGATTTTCGTTTATTGCAATTTTCTCGAGATATACTGCATATTAAATAATTTTCAAGGATATGAAATTGGGGTGAAATTGATTGCTGCTATTTATTTTGTAGTGTTATTCTCACATTGCGAAAAAAACGCAAATTTAAGGAAAAAAAAAGATTCATTTCTGAAACATGTCCAAAAAATCTCAAAATCGTCCAAAAAATGTTTCATTATTTAAATAAAGGTATTTTGAGTTAACATTTTCATTTTAAAGTGAACGGGTTAAAATATTGTCATGCTTTACAGGCACTTTTTTTTCGAAAATATGATTTGTGAATTTGGTACTCGTTTGTTTAAAAGAATTGAAATTTCGTCTCCGAAGTTTTGAAGTTATACGAAACTGGAAAATTTTAGTCTTATCGAAATTCAAATGTTCAAACTTTGGTCGTCCAATGGCTGCGATAATAATAATTCTTGCTTAAAACTGGCAACTTCAACCATGAATCCAAGTTTCACCAAGCACTTTCAAATGCTCATTCAAAAATGTGTATAAACGCTTGCGAAAGACAAACAGGGATTACCATTACTTGATTCTATCGTTCCCAGTTGATTCTTTTGCTTTGTTCGCCAGCAGTGAATTTCACCGTTAAAAATGAGACTCTTTGGTTGTCGCCTCAGGTGGCCATGTTTAATGCAACATATATGTATAGGATCGCATTTCGGAAGACGGTGTTCACCATAATCCAATGATCCTACGTAAACATGAAACCGCAGTGGTCAGAGGCTTTGCGGATTCCTAAGCGGGAAAATTTCCGTGAGCTTTTTCTTTTACTTTTACTTCTTCCCCTCCGTCGTTTTTTTTTTTTTTTTTTTTCTTTTCCCTCTGGCTGTTTCACGGCAGTCTTCTTCCCCTCATCCCCCTATCCGCGGCATCGCCGTTGTGAGTAACTGTGCGTCCGTACGAACATTGATTGAATTTATCCAACGCGAAGTAGGAAAGTTCTCCGGAGCTGGCACTTTCACCCCCGTAGCGGCAGGACTACTTATTGAAGTTGAACAAGTTTCGCTAATTTGTGATATAAATAACGCCGCCTCCGCGCCAACTATCCAACCTACGCGATGCCACGCCGTACAACTCACGTATGTATGCCGTGTCTCCAGGTATTTGTACATCGAGATGGTACAAACAAATATACAGATAAACTGCTTGTGCCGAGGGCTGCACCGTTATGTGTACGGAGTATGTCAAACGGCGAAAATTCTGCGGGGGTTGATGTGTAAATTGATCGTGTAACGATATTCTAAATTCGAAATGCCCGCGAAGTTTTGCTGGACACAGCCATCCCGATCCAGGCGTCTGGCGGGAGAAACGGTTGAACGTTTCGAAGACTCTGCGGAAAGACACCAACCCGTACGGCCCGACAGTTATAATACTCCGCAGAAGTCGAAAACCAAGTCGATTTTAAGATTTCCTAAAGATCCGAATACACAGTACCACTTCACTGAATTTTCGACGTCATTACGATCCCTGCTGTTCTCATCTCCCATCTCAACGTGAATAAACGACGCAACCTGAAGGTGGACACAAGATTTCTAAGCATCCATCAAACGAGAGTGGAGAAGAGTATAATCCCCGGATTGGCAAGTGATTCATCTGGTGCAACGGTATTCGACGACAAAGACAAGGGAACAGTTCATTTTAACGTCTTGTGTATTGAAGGCGTCTTTTTGAATTGTGTGAATGTTTGGATGTGTGAATGAATAACTTTTGATCTTTTTTTTTTATGTGTAGACTTTTGTTTTTACCATTTATCAATCTGTTTATCCGAACTATTTTATCCATACTATTTTACCTTCACAATTTTGTCGACCATTTTACGTATATTTTATTTATATTCCATTTACATGTTATTTATATTTAATTTATTCAACAGAGAGTCAAACTCGTATTTATTATCGTTCTCTTAATATTGTCTTGTAAGCCTGTCCATCGAATTCACGTCTTTTTTTTTTTTTTTCCTTTTATTTTCACAAAAAAAAACGAGTAATTACAATCGTGATAATTCAGCCGGTTGTGCTGGGCCAGCAGTGAAGAAAGTATACTGTTTCGGAGTTACGTGAAAACTGCTGTAATGAGTGAAGAATTTTTGTACGTTGTGCCGTAGACGAAAAATAGAATAAAGAAAAAGAGTCTTGGCACCGAGTCTTAATTGAGTCTTCGCTGTACAGCGGATGACAATCACTGTACAAAAATTGAATCCATTACGTAGTCGCTCAACTTCCATCTAGATGTGCAAAGCAACCCCAGAGAGATATTATTCCAAATCCAATCATTAATTGCAGAGATGGGTGTATCGCACATGCGTGATTTTATAGAATTTGACATTTTGTCTGTAATGAAGGTCTTGGAATAGTTCAAAACAGTCCTCAGACTTATCGTGCGAGGGAGGAAAAAGGTGGAGGTGTCAGACACTCGATACACCGTTTTAAGATTAATTCAGGGAGTGGTTTAAATCGCAGGGTATAAAATTCAAAATGAGAATACTATAGTAGTAAAGGATTTAGTGGTGATTTTTTTATTCTGTAAAGATATCTCTGATCAGTGAGTTATAACGTAACGAAAAAAAAAAAAAAAAAAAATCAATTTTCCGTATGACAAGTCTTTGAATCATTAAATGAATGGATTTGACATTGTATTATAAGATGATAAAGTAGTCATTATTTTTGTAAATTAGATATTTTCAATTTGAGATACTTAAACGAGTGAGCTTGTGAAATGTGAATAATTTGAGAATTATTCGTTGGAGGATTGTTACATTGTGTGAAAAGCAATTAGTTACTTGCGATGAATAATCGGATGAACTTTGACACACTTGAATACGTGTCGTCTTATTGAAAAGCAGATCAGAGGTTCCGGAAGTATCCGCTTTTGCCGTTCACTCGAGCATCTGGTAAGCGGGTATCAAACAAAGTTCAATAATATAATAAAAGCGGGTAAGGGTGGATTGATTTGATAATATTTGAGAATCGATTATAAAATGATCTCCTTAGTCGAGCAGAAGTTCGAGGCGCATTTCTGTAACTGCTTCTCTGATTTTATGACGCACGTATAATAAAAAAAGCGACGGAGATATCAAGGGTGGAGGTCCAGAGAAGATATAAAGGTGACAATGAGAGAATTTCAAGAATTGAGAACGATGAAGCCGGCTCCTCGAACGGACGAGGAATCCTAAGCTTGCAGCTAAAAACAGTATATCAGGCTTAGAATTCAAGGCGCCGAATTTTTCAACGATGAAAATTAAACTTTCCGTTGATAATAATAATTCTGAAAATAATAATGATTTGGCGTCAGCAAAAATTCCCCCCCTTGAAAGTTGGGTCTCATCGGAGAAAACACGCAGTAGTCATACTCGCAGCTGGCGGTTAGGTACCTGTATATACATATATGTCATTCGATATGAAATAAGCCACCTCCAGAACACAAAATCCTTGATTTTGATTACCTTTCAAGATATCGCTACACTATATCAGAATGACTTCCTCGATTTCTTTAAAAATTTTTGAGCACTCTATCCAGAAATTCATAGTCAAATTTTGGTGGACAAGAAAATTTGAAAAGTTTTGGTTGATAATATGTTGAAATTGGAATGATGTATGAACAAAAACAAGATTGTTGATAAAATCGTCTTGAGATTTTAGATGAAAAATATTTTAAAATTTTACGGAACACTTTTCATTGACAAAAATTAATCTGGAGGACAAAAAACAAAATTTGATCAATCGCGTGATCTTTTGGAATTGTAAAAATTGTTTTTCGTATTTCACACATTTTTTTTAATATTGAAATATTTTTTGTGAAAAAGTTGGTTTGAAAACGAATCCATTGACTACCTCGATTTTGTTAATACACCATTCAGAAAAACTGTAAAAACAGAAAGAGGTAAGGTACTCTCACATGGTGTAACAAAACCCGGAAATCGAAACAAAAATGAAAGTATCGAGGTCTGGAGGAACGCCCCATATAATATATACTACATGTGGGCAAATTGAATTAATCTACAGGCGATGAGGGGCGCTGTGAGTGACTTTCGCGTTCCGATTCATCGTTAATCTTCATACCATAAAATGGAATGAAACAGCGTGGAAGAGGGAAAAGTGAGATGTACTTCACGCGGGATGAATAAATCAGTCGAAACTCGGTGTTGCCTAGGTTAGAATTTTCATGTGTATTCTCCTTCAATCAGATTTTCGAATCTGAAACGTATTCAGAAAGGTGCTTGCTAGTCGAGCGGGGCAAGAAACAATTTTGAAATGAAATGCGGAGCTAAACATCGTTAGTGATAAGCTGAATAGCTGATGGGGCACCGCATCGCGCGTTCCCTCTTTGCGTACGCGTAATCTGTTTATACCTTCAGTGCCTGTATTCGCGTACCTACATTTTAGTCTGAAAGCAGCAGGGTTGTAGCTGAAAAGTCGGATGAGCCAGTATATGAGATTTGAGACGTGTATTCGTTGGAGAGAAGACCGCAAAACAAACTATATTGAAGCGTCGTTGGTACTTCAATATTGATATCTTCGTGAATAAGGAGCTCATCCACCTAGTCATCGACTCTGCAAGCAGTCGTTCCAAATTATAGTTGAAATATGGCGAATTGTACAGAATTTTTTAACAGTGCGACCTTGTACAGAGGTGAGTTTTATATTTTATCAAGATCATCCGTATTGCTACTGCGTGGAAAGAAATCTGTAAAGTACCAGGGGGTGTAGTAATTTTTTCCCTGCCTCGCGAGACTTATTAAAAACTCGGCTAATTATAACGGCAACTAACGAGCAATAAATAACGCAAATTCGGTACAGACGAACTAAGGTTGAGTAAAAGAGCCTAGTTCATACCGTACCGGGAAAATGAACATCCCTTTAATGGAATTAGTTATTGAGTAATAAAAACAATTACCGTTCTATTTTCGACACGCACCCCGTGCAATTAAAAGACACCCCCGAGAAACCGACGCGTTGTATTGTGGGGGATATATCCACTGTGGGCGTGCCGCAGAATTTTGAGCGTGATGATATATATATATACGTATGTACGTATATATATATGACGTCGACCCGGAAGTCACGTACCGTGTTCTACAAGGGAAGGAAAAGAGAGGAAAAAGCGGGATATTTCTGTACAGGCGGGCGAGGTATGCATGCCAGATACACGTTTACAGCATCAGCCAACAGCCGAAAGTCGCGAGATCCCCGAAGTGGCTGACTAATGAGGGAAGCAGATTTCGCTAATCGCGACCCTTCTTCATAATTTTATTTCCCCCACGGTGAAAAAAAATCTCGAAACGCGTTGAGCCGGCTTCGGGCAGTTGCTGAATAATTAAGGCTCAAAGGGAGTCAGAGCGAGGTTCATTCTCTTTTCGATCTCTGACGAGTCAGAACGTAATTCAAGGAACCACGTTTTTAATTTCGCTTATTTAATGTGCCTGGAAGTGATGATTTATTTCTCGTTTTGTACGCGCGCCAGTCTGTACAACAAAATTGTTGTTCACATTTGCTTCAGTGTCCGGATGTGCCACGCGTACGAAACGTTCGTTGCACTAACTGAGCACGCAGGTCGTAAATTTTTTTATTTCGGCTAATTGCAGTTCACTCACCGTTATTCTACCGCGTTTCTCGGCGAACCAATATCCGTTTCACCGAAGTTACACCAATGCTGCAATTATTATTCGAGATAAATAGAGAATTTTACCGAGCTATCGAAACCGGTCATATTATTCTTGGAGCTGTCTCATTTCGAAACCTGAATTATGCAGACTGAGGTCGGGAGAAAGCATCTATTCCTTTTCACGGGATGAGATATCGTGCTTATATATCATTCAAGTAAAGCGAACTAATGAAAATAGATCTAGCCGTACTCGGCGATCCAAACTCGGTTGCCATAATTGCATTTTTATCTCAGTATGTCTTCAATTGTCTCCAAGGAACAGCTAACGCCATCAGTCATTAGGTCACGTCGAAAGCGATGAGTTTTTAGAATCTCTTGGCACTCGTGAAATCGAAGTTCACCCACCGTTCTTCAAATATTTATTCTACGGTCATGCGATTCTCTTGCGATCATGGCAGATAAATTGAATGAAAGTTAAAGTGAAAGAGAAAACGTTAGTCTCAACTAGAGCCTGATAAAAACTACCATCAGAAGTCTCCGACGATCGATTGACACCGTCAAATTTGACGTTGCAGCGTACATTTGTATTGAGTAAGAATTCGATTGAACAACGCATATTGTTGAGTCTGAACATTCGGCTCTTCAGTCACATCAATGGAAAAGCTGTTGGATGGAATCTAATACATCGGCTAGAAGCTTACTGTAATGAAAAATTAGTATTCTCTGATCTAAGTTTAACCACAATATCAAAGGAAGCATGAACTGTTTCATCAACCTCTTACCCTTAATCCAGTAAGACTCTTTACTTGTCGACGTCACATTGATAAGTGAACAAGAGTATGACTGGTTGCGTCAAACGAGTGAAGAATACTTGACTCGGTAAGTATACCGAGTACGAATTCTTTTGTAATCGCCTTGAAGTCACTTGAGGTATTTCGAATTTTTTTCAATTTACACGGAGTTGCTCCAACTCTCAAGGATGGGTGAACGTAAGTTTCATGAAATTGTTCACAGACCGTACGGATTAGACAACAAATACAAATGCTAATACAATTATTTTTGTTGTAATTGAAAGTCTTACAAACAAGGCCACAGCCAGTCACAGGACCATAATAAATCTACTACAGTGCTACTGCGATACTCATTAACACATGTTTTTTGCTGACACGAATGACACTCTTGAGTCTGCTGGATCCAGCTGCTACTTTCTACTAAAACTCCAGCTGGAATTATTTTTTTTTCGTCATGAAGCACTCATTACGCGTAACTATACGACAAGCATACTCAAGCATAAATAGTTGAACTTTAACAACGAGTGAATTAATTACACAGTTATAACAGCTAACCCTCAGATTGTTTGCAAAATTATCGAAATTTCATTCAGCTGGTGATGTTTTCATAAGATTAAAAAAATGGTACGAGACTTCGATTTGATTTCAAGTCACAACAACGCGATGGTGCAAAGTTCCTTCTGCTGTTAAAGAGACGTGTTGCGCCAATATCGTGGCTGATCCCGACAATTTCGATATCCTGTATCCTGCTTTTTTCTTTCCTTTTTTGCGCAGGAAACGATTGAAATGGAGGCCATCTTGCAGGCAGGAGTAGGCAAGCGAGGGATAAATTGAAAGACAAAGATGCGCCCATTGGATGGATAGAAAGTTGAATCCGGCCAGCCGGCCAGCAGCCCCTGGGGTCTTCGCGATAGATTAACCGCCGAGGAGAACCGAGTTTGACCTGATTGTAGAACCAGCTCGCGTAGAGGAATCTTATCCACTAATTCCTTACCAAGTCCAACTTCACTTTTCTATCTACGAAGGCCTCAATCAATTTCTTACCGACAAATCGCTCCTCTTTAACTCGGGCTATTATGTCTTCCAATCACCGTGTTCCTAGACTTTTATTCAGGTTTTCACAAGCATTTTTTTCACTTTTGAGTGCAAAAAATCTTCCGCGAGATCAACATTTCACTTAATTTGAACAAAGTTCGGTATTGTTGCATTTGCATTCCGATATAGAGTGAAATCATTCGCATTTTATTGACGGTATGATCGGAGGTTGCGTCAAGGACAGCTGGCGGTGACTTTGGTACGATACACCACATGATTTTGTCAGTAAATTTGATTTTTGATAAAGTTTTACGATCTTTTAAATCGCATAAAAATTTTAGTAGGTAGTAACGCCAGCGGATCAGACAATATTTGAAACTGTACTGTGAAACTGTGTTACAAGGTGAGTGCACGGCCGAGATCCTTGGGTTGCAATATGATCAACGGGTGACCGATGATCTCATTTGAAAGGGTCATGAAGAAGAAGTTATAGCAGAAGAAAGAATAGACGGAAATGAAATAGAAGAAGCAGAAAAATAAGAAGAAGAAGATAAGAAGATAAATGAGAGGATGTAGAGGAAGCAGAAGCAAAAGAAGGGTTAAAAGTAGAAGAGGAAGCAGCAGAAGAAGAAGTAGAAGAAGAAGAAGAAGAAGAAGCAGGCATCATTGGGAATGAGCGACGGACGTGTATCTCCAGTGACGTTCAATTTGTCGTCGACATATCCATCCCCTCTTTACTAGCTCGATCCAACCCTCCTCTCCCTCTTCAAAGAAGTGGCACGGGGGTTGGTCTCACGGGTACTAACGACACCTTCTGAATCTCAAGCAAACTACATTATATAGCCTTTGCCTCGATCTCAGCCTTAGAGTCCTCTTCTTCCCGGAGACGGCCACGTCGCTTCTTATTTCTACCGTGAGCCAGGAGATGCTACGTGAGACCGGTGATAACGGAACGAATCTGTCGAAAATAAGCCGTATTGTAAATGCATCACCATCCTTGGCTGACCCGGCTCAAGTGGTAACCGGTTTACACCGGTTTCCCGGTTCGACGGAATTAAGTGACAAAGGTCCCCGGAAATAGAATGAACGTTCGGTAGATTGCCGAACCAGGTGACCCGGGTGAAAATTGATATTTGGAACCTTACCAAGAGGATTATTCAAGACTTGGCAGATGGTCAAGAGAACAAGCTTACGGCTAATTTGATGATTGCGTAAAAGCTTCGCCGTCACAGGTTCTTGGTTCAATATTGTAACGAACAACAAAAACGTTGGACCTTTGAATCGAGGACAGAATTTGAAACGATATATTCCAGAGATTCCGTGGAATAATTTGTCAGAGTGATCCTCACGTTGTTCGACTATCATTTATTCTAATAAGTATAATCCTTGGTAGTACATGGTAGGACATGCAATATTCTTGAAAACCATTCTTGGATGGTGCATTCTGCTCACTTCGCTTGTTCTAACACACAGAATATGCAGATACGGTAGCGGTTCACGATCAGTTTGTTACGGTAATAGTCTACCAAAAATGTTACGAATGGTCTCATTTTTACCCCAAACGGTATGATAATCATGCCCGCTGCAAGAAGGAATTATCCAAAGTAGCGGTAAAAGCCAAACATGTTAAAGAATGTCGACGTCTCCCCAATTTTCTAATTTTCCGCAAAACGTGAGCAGTCGCAGACTGGTCTGCAGCCGTTAACACAGACGATCCTTCCGTCTTGACGAAATGCATTACTCGCCGGCTAATTTGACTCGGTGTTTCATCGCGACTCCGAGTTGCTGTCGCGGTGCATGCTACACGGTGAATGGAAAGTCGGGACAAATAGAAATCTAAAACTGGAACCATAGAAGAAGAGTAACCTAATGTAAAGAAAGCCAAAGTGCGGAGAGACTGACAATGAGGTGCAGAGTTGGTTGATGAAGGGGAACAAAGCCTTTACTTTATCCAAAGTTGGAAACATATCAACCGTAACTCAACCCGGCCGTGAGCCACAGTGTCAGCTTACCAGAGATTATAAAAAGAGATAACGCGGAGGAGGACTGGTCTCGCGACTCGTGTCAACCTCCGGCAAGGACGAGGACCGTGACAACGAGTTGGCCGGAAATGTTTTTGCATAATTGATTAAAGAGCGTCACTGTATGCCATTCGCCATGTGGATGTGAGACCGTACGCGCGCGTTGGTCTCTCCGACGTCGACGAAACGGGTGTACGGTTTGTGTAATTAGGGGACAGAAGCTATCTGGCCACCCACCTCTGCCCCATCATTTTGGTCGGCCAAAGACCGCAAGGCAGGCATTCCCGACAAGCTGTGAAATCTGAGACGGGCTATTTTGCATCGCATGATTTCAACCGATGCATGTGTATACGGGACACCCGCACCCCGTATTAAATGGCACAGAAGATTATGTCAATGTTGTGTCTACCCGCGGTAAAAGGATTTCACGGACTGCAAAATTGGGTCGACTTCTCACAAGGGTACGTGGTTGCCTGGTCCCTACTTGGTTTGTTGAGCTCGACTCTTACGGGAACCAACCAACCGATTCTCAAAGCAGAAAGTGGCCTGTGTTTCTTTGCACATGTGGAAAAGACCTTCCCTTAGTATCAACGGGTCCAATCAATTTACGTGAGCTACGTCAGCGTTTGGTTTTAATTCGTTACGTATCTGTCGTTTATTTCCGTAAATAATACTTTGTATCGACATATAGATAGACGAACTTTGCCGTAGACTGGAATTTAAATCGTGCCAATGTATCCTTGTAAGGAAAAATACGAATGCGTTCACACACATGTAAGAGAGAAGGAGAGGCTTGGCTGAGCAACGATTATGGTCAGCTAGTCAGTTGGGTTTAAAGTCTGTAGCTATCATGCTTGGCCAAGCAAAGTATAAAATTTCTGCAATACCATTTTTCTTATATTCATAATTATAATAATTTCGATTTAAAAGAATTCTTTTGTATATACCCGGGTATATTCAACATTTGGAAGTTTCTCTACCAGTTTATATGTATGTGTTGTGAGGATGAATGAAGGTAATTAGTTAGATGATAGCAAAATGTCGGTTTTTAAACGAGCCATCACTGAATAAAGTTGATTTCAAGTAAATAAATACAGGTCTGAGAGAAATCTGGATTATTTTTAATTTCTTACGTGCATTATTTTAGTAAATTCATAAATTTATTCATTGTATATTATTTAAATTCGATTACAATTTTTTGTCGCATTTATTGTTAGCTCCAAAGAAAACAGAACTACGTAGTGTCGTATCGCGAATACGATAGGTATATTCACTTACACGATTCATTAAAGTGATCTGATACCGTTAGATGGTGGTGTCAATTGGTCCCGTAAAAAAAATTAGGCTTAGTTTCGTTCAATGAAATGTCACGTTGATCCTAAAACCAAATTTATATTGCTATCTAGCGGCACAAGATTATTTGCTGTGACAAGAATATTCTATAAAATATATTTCACGGTGGTACATTTATAGTCCTTTAGAATATGACACAAGGATGTTCAGCCAAACGATTATCTTTGTTTGTATGACGTTCTGTTGCATAGCGTCTGACGAATGATCGTGGCTCAAGTGTTCAAATGATACAAGTGTTTAGATGATAATCGATAAGATACAGAAATGCATTATGAAGACATTGAACGTTGTCGTTATCGTTGTTGCTGTTGCTGCTGTTGTTGTTGTTATATAACGATATTAAAATTGCTCGAGCAATGTAGTAGAACGATACCATTTTATTGTATTTCACCACCTTTAACTTCACTGCGAGAAAATCGCCAAAACTACGATCTTTCCAATCAGAATAATTATAATATTTGGTAGTATATTCGAATGATGTGGAGATATTATCCAATTGCGCGTTGAAATTTTAAGAAGGTATATTCAAAAGATTTTGGGCGCAATTAGTTTTCCTTGTCTCGTTTCATTTTCCACACAACGGATATTGAGTAAAATCGATTGTTCAAGGGGTGAGAACTATCGAGTGCGGTGCTAGGCTGACATAATGTTTGATACGGATGATGGATCGTAATAAAGTGACTGTGGAAACCGGGAATCGCGTGAGCCAGTGAAAATCAATTGCCTTGGGAAAGGTCAATACGATCATCAAACTCCGTAAAGAAATGGCGCGTGGATTTTTCAGCAATGCTCAGCACGTCATCTCGGCAGGCAGATTTCGTGCAACTTCTATGAATATGTTAAGAGGGTCACATCGCCCCGTTGGGATAACGACTTTTTTGCTAAGGCCATTGCTGTAGCGAGGAAGGAGAAAGGGCTAATGACGGCTAAGCGAGAGAGTCATAAAAACGCAATCAGCCTCGATCTGCCGGGCACAATAAAACATCGGGACTAAATAATGTCTAATGTGTATAGAGGGAGATAAGATCTGTAGTGGGAAAGTTGTGCGTCGCTGTTGGCAGACCTGCCTCCGTCCGATAACAAATACTCCACTTCCGGAGGACTGAAGATATAGAGTCGTACTACTTTGCATGGATAAATAGGCTCGCTTCGTTTCAGCCAAGATACTATCGCGCTCTCTCGCTGCCCTCTTACGTCGCGTCACTTCGCCTCGTTCTTTCACTCTTCCAGGTGATCGAGTTGCCTGCGCTGAAAAATATAAGGAGCAAGCGTTAAGTAGAGGCTACGTGAGCCTCCCCAAAGTGGCAACGGTTATCGACACGAACCATTAATCAAGAAAATAATCTCTTCGGAGTAATTACGGTGAACGGTTCTCAAATACATGTATTTGTTGCAATAGTTGTTACGACTATTCGTTACTTTTTCAGCTATAAAAAAGAACTCGCTTCAATTACCCGACACCCAGAGCTTGATGTTAATATTCAAGAAACTGAATCATTCTCACGTGATCGTAACTCAGTTAAATAACCACTTTCAATCGAATTGTGTTTTATTACATTCACCACTGTGTGAATTTTCAGTTCAGAAAAAAAAAAACTGCCAAATCAATAGCTTTGATTACAGATCTTGCCAACGGACTCTAATTCCGGAAAGTATGTTTCTCGCGTGTTTATCGGTTAAAAAGTACGAAAATCCAACGAGAAATTGAAAGTTAAAATGATGAAAAAAAAAAAACGTAATAAAGAAAATATCCATCGAAGACGAAATAGGGACAAGCTTTCATCCGAAGGATTCTCTCTCGCCTCTTCCGCATCTCTCAGTCCCCCATCAACATCGAGATATTCAATCTAACGGACTAATTTTACCGAGAAATGCAAAGAGGTACTGTATCAAAGAAACGCTTTTATCATCTGCATCGCGTTACGAATGATTCGGAATCTGCTCTCTCCGTCGTTCCGCCATTCTAATGTTTTTTTTTTTTTTTTTTATTTCATTTTTCAATCAAACTCAGCAGTCGCCTACAACCCTTGACACGTCTTTGTCTTCCAGTATACCATGTCTTCCGGAAAAGCTCGAACCCAAGACAAGGACTACGGATTATGGGTATTATATTTATAAAAAAGATAAATGTTACCAGCTATTGAAAATTACTGCTTCTGTTAATTGGCCGGCAGGAAATCTCGTCAAATAATGCTTGAATGAGCTAGGCATGGATTCAGCGGATCTATTTCATTCCGGCGCCGGTTATTAGCCGAGAATTATAGCCAATACGGTTCAGCGTGCTGGATCAGAAAAGAGATAAGCTTGCTGAATAGAAAAGTGTGGCTACGTCCCTTGTGTCAGCAATGTGGAGTTAAAAATCAATGATTTAATCTCACCGGTCGAACCGTAAGATGAAAAATTAATTGACCCGCGGATTACCAGACCATTTCAAAAGTTCGCGATACGCGCAATTGGAATCGAATCATTTTGCAAATCAAAATTTTGGCAAATGTTTTTCATGTTTCCACATGGTTCGATTAAATTGTCGGTACGATTTGTAAAAACGATGGCTTGACTTTAACGACTATTCCCGACGGAATTGTTGAACCTAAAAGTGATTTATGCGCGATTTTGCACGGACATAAATAACAACAGCCTTAGTTTGACCTCGTGTACTTCGAATTCACGAGCTCCTGTAATCAGTGGTACAGGTAGTACGACCTTCACCCTCAGCGAAGAAAGAGAAAACAGCGTAAACAGCACGAAACCCCGACGTATAAAACAAACCGTACTCCTCATTCAATATTACATAATATTTCTTTGTTTCTGAAATTGAACAATTTCGAAACAGCAGAGTGTATGCGTACCCTCATAATTTCCCCAATGGCTTACCTCGGGAGTGGGAAATTTCAACAACGCAAAATATCTGCGGTCTTCACTTTATCGTAACCGCAACGCCCCGCTGAAAGTCATCAATACCTCTGCCAGGCAAAGGGGCGCTTACCTGTCAGCCGTACGTGTACCGCGACTTCCCCAACTCCATTTTTCCGTTTTCAAATTGAGCTGTTTCACGAGGGTGCGCAGGTACGATGTACATTTTACAGGGAGAGATTGTTGCCCGGAGGTAAAATCTTTCCTCGACGCAGTTTCATTAAAGCTTACTCCATTGGTCTTTTCGGATATAACAAGCTGACGTTACAGATCCGAAAGACATCGCACTCGGATTTTGATGCATGAAAAGTTAGACTCGTAGATGTTGTTCTGATAAATGGAGTGAACGAGACGAAAAGGGTTCTATCGAATGTAATAGCTGTAATATTACGTATTGCGAAATTTCTCCATATTTCCAACGAAATTAAATGAGAACTGGATACACAAGGATAAGACTACATCTACATTCTCTTTTGTAAGACGTGTACCTACTCTGCGTCTCACAAGCAGCAGTTTATTACCCTTCGACTACGTAGGATTACGAGTGAGATGGTTCAAAGGTACTAGACTGCCTCATTATTTTCCAGCGAACTATCAAATGCTACTTTAATTGAACTGCTCTGTTGAAATATGACCTATATCGGCAAGAATCTTTCATTTTAATACATGTAACTCTTGTACAACGTAATTGCAATAATGACGTGACATCGAATATAGTGCTTGATTCGCTTGACTAAAAATTGTTTAATAACGGACTGCATTGCGTTATAGATTCGTTACCATTTATATCCTGAATAAATGAAATACCGTAGATAAATTATACCTACCGAAGCGAACGATATAAGTGATTTTCTCCGATCTAAGCATATGTTGACTTGAATATTTCACGAAAAAAATCTGTTGGCTGTTTTCAACAGTTCGTTGTTCCTTACGCTCCGCAATAGCACGACGATAATTGTCGTTGTTCGGATCAAAGGCAAAGCGCAAAATTTTGCATGATTGTCATCACCGACGAAAACTCGAATGTATATTCCGCTAGATTCTCGTTGTAATTTGCTTCGCGAGCACGTCCCACTAGCTTCTGTTTTACTCTAGTGTCACAACTCGATTACTGTGTGCAAATAGAATCGATAATTTTCGTTAGCCTGACAAAGCAGTATTAGGCGTTGCTACGATTGTGTCCAAAAGATAAAACCATTGTATTCCGGTGAATTTTGTTCAGTAAATTTTTCGGCGTAATTCCGCTGGATATTCTTTGCAGAATTCAGTCGATTGAGTATTTAGGTACTGGGGATGAAAATCGCAGAAATATTTAAAATAATTTTCCGATACACTCGGTATTACTTTCATTATTAACATCTCAACTCGCGATTTCATCGCCGGAATTATCGATATCATTTTTGTTTCCATTTTTAAATAGTTTTAGGTATAGTCCTCTGTACGACACTCCGATGCGAATTACGACTTGTAAGTTTTCAAATCTCTAGCATCGCAAAACTTCGAAATACTTGGATGATTACAGTTGTTTGTTTGAAAGGAAATGAAAAACAAACACCTGCTTACATCTACTTTGATCTCTAGGGTTGAATAACTATACTCGATTTGATTGAAGCTTGCTATTCAGATCAAGTGAAAGGCCAAGTTGAAAGAAGAAATTCGATTCATTGATCCTTTTTTAGTAGTACACTGCATATACCACATGGTGTAACAAACAATCTTAATTTCCTTAAACTCAAATCAGATTATTGCTTTCTGACGCGATAAACGACCATCCTTCAAGCCTTTCTAAATTCCATTACACTGGGTGATAACACCTGAACTCATTCTTTGCAAATTTGCGATTGTTGTATTTTCAGAATCTTCTGTTTGATGATATATTGGAATTGGTTATTGGGTTTACCGTCAATTTAATCTCTTGATAATTATTTTGTAAATCTACAGCAAATTATTAGTTGCCGAAAATTGATTCGAAAGGGAAGAGTGTGTTAATATTTTATATGATTTGTTTGCGTGAATGATAATGCTTCAACTTGTGGAGTTCAAATATCTAAAATCTTACCTAATAGATGAAAAGCTGTACAAAATTTGTTAAAAATATTCTTTGAACATTTTGACTGAAGAATGGAGAGCGTATGTTTCGAAAAATCTTACACAGAGTTCAGATTCTTTCAAGATAAAACGACGAGACGAATCTCACAAAAATATCAAGATTCTCAGGAAAAAAAGTAGCGAAACCTAAGTAATGAATTGATTAATGTTTCTTACTGAATCATGAAATCAAAATCGACTTGCAATCCTTATCACCGTAAAATCATATCAAAAGTCACCATAAAAACATGCCGGTTCCTCTTAGAATTTTCGTGAAATTTCTCACACTTTTTCTCCGAATGTATGCCAAACTTTGCGAAGCAATAAAAGATAGAAGTCGCATTTACTCGACGCGGACAATTCAGGATATTTTTCTGCTGCGGTCACCTTGAATAACAACGATAAGACATCGATAAATAATAATGATTTATTCTTTGGCAAACGAAACTTAGACGCAGGTATACAGTGTGAAAAGTCATTGGAGATAATTTGCCGGCCGCAATTTGTGCACTGTGAGTTTAACTCGCCATACATACCCGAGTGCCGCAGGTATTCGAGTAAATAGGATATAACTCAAGTGCATACTAAGTGCATGAAATTGACGAAGACGCAGGCGCGCAGGTGGATTTCGCAGGCGCCGCGGCGTCAGGCGTCGCAGTCGGCAGTAGCCGCTCCTGTCGACAACCTGCAGCGTTGCGCGGAGGACGAATCGAGCTTGAAAGCTTGAAAAGTCGCGTGCGCGTGCCGGATTGTTCAAACGTCGCGAATGTCCGTATTAAAAGTGATATCGATCCTTTGTAAAGCCGAAAATAATTCTGCCAGAATCGATGCGATAGAAAGAAATAAATAAATAAAAATCGCGTGAATTAGGCGCGTGGCGGGAATTTGGTTTCAGGTGAATTTCGGACTTTCTAATTCGTTTGGTGGTACACAAAGTAAAACACGAAACCTAAAAGAATAAAATTAATCTGTAATAATTCGGGGTCGAATTTAAGGGTGACAAGTTTTTAAATCGCCGGAACGAACGATGGGATTATAAACGAAGTACTGTACGATAAATGATTTCAAAAACGAGGAAATTATGCGGTCTCAATTTCTACTACGGCAAAGAAATTTTGATCCCACATTGGTATGATCGTTGGTATTTAACCGTTGTTCGTAATTAGTCCACGAGCATTTTCGATAGATAATTAAGAAAAATTTCTGTAGCGATCGACGGCTAATTTGAGGTATTATGTGCGATAGGACTGTAATTTTCCAATTATTTGTGACCAGCAGCTAACCTTCGTTTGAAGTATGTATTTTCAATGCGATGATCAGAGGTCAGTGAATAGATAACGATATAATAGAGGGTCAACGACGACGGAATTTTGTTTTTTATGCTTCACTCATTCGACTTACAGTGTTTGTAATGTGTACCTGTTGTAAGTGCGGATCGACGTCGTCAATTATTCAAAATGAGTCTTGACCAGTAACGAGACTGCACGGAATTGTGGAAATCTTTGTACGCGGAGAGATGAGATTACTTTTCATTTGAGTTCCGGCGGTTGAAAGAGAAACTCTCCGAATTCGAGGTGTAAAGCTTTGACTCAAAGCCACGTGGTTCCGAGCTCCGTGCAAGCCTTCCGTTCAAGACGAGGCGGGTGGCTTTGTAACGCCGAGTGATATCGGACTTACTTCATTCTTACTATTTTATTTTTGCTATTTACGAATCGCGCTGTTTGCTTTAGATTAAGGCTAAGAAAATCCCGAGTGCTTCTTCAAGAAATACTCAGACCAAATGTCGGTTTCGGTACGTGAAATCCGGCTCGCACTTCCACGTCTGGGTTTGAATGAAATGTAAATTTGCATCGTCTCTAAATCTTTAAGTCAGCCCTTAAACCATGTTTACATTACGCGTTCATCAAACAATTTGTTTCTCAAAGTAATTCGCAACTGCAGTGTAACGTTGTACGTTTATAGCGAAGCAGCCTTGTTCGTAAGTTAGAATTATACACCGCGATTATAATTGAATGTTTTTCTTATCGTAGCTTATTGGAAAAGGATTTTTTGAATTTTTTTTTTTTTGTTCCTTCTCTTTTCATTTATTTATTAATTTTTTTGCACTTCTGTAGATGCAGACTTCCCGAGGCGAAATAGGAATCATATTACTTGTAAAAAAGCCACAAAGCTTTGAACTGCATTTCACCGGCGAAGTCATTAGTCGAAATATTTTTAAAACGGACTCGCAATACGGAATTCGTTACGGAGAAGAATATATTCCCGGAATTTAAACGATTTCTAATACGGTCGTTCTTTTCGAACCGTAAAATATTTTAAAAGATCAATTCCGCTCTATTTGGGGAGTAGAATTTTTTTTATTTTCAATTTCCTTTCATTCCTTCCTCCATTCGGTTCACGTTGACGGCAAATGTGGTTATGGTAACGGCTACGACTTATTTGCGTCAAATATCGATCATCGCGGATTTAAAGTTTGGTGAAATTGATTAAAACTTTTTTCCCTGTAGTCGGAATCGCTGTGGGAAAATTGGAAGGTTAACAAATTGAAAAACATTCCACAGCGTATTTGCACGAACAACTTGATGATTAGATTAATTGAATCCCACGAATTCCCAGCAGGGGATGAGCAGAAAGTAATTTTCAAAAAGTAAACAAAAACCACCAACACACACATGCGGTGGTAATAAAATACCTTTCATTCACCACATTTGAAATTTCCTACAGTCGTGAGTTGGCTTGTTTTTTCATAAAATTCAAAACACCCACATGATTCACGATAAATTCGCGTCCATGGTTGGTTGGAATCCGCACTCTATTTTTCATATTTTCCACATCTGTTACTACTATCGTGTTCCATTGTTTTCCTTCCTCGTCCATTCGTGGCAAATGTGATTTCCGAGAACGCAACGGCGAGTGGAATACTCCGCGATCTTGATCCAGGTAGACCGTAAAAGCTTTTGATAGCCTTCACTGTGCTTTGTACATATACCGATTACGGCAACAAACATAACGCGACGCAGCCCGGAATGCTTTCTTGGTCAAAAAATCAGGCATTCGGTATACGGTATTTTATTACGACTGCGACGTATTAGTTTAACATGAGAATTATAACGATGTTTGATGGATGTATAACTTGCTTTCTACCCGCCTATCGCGTTATCCGACGAATGTACCAGGCACAGGGATTGGATTATGCGTTGATGAAACAGCACAACAAACAAAGTTATCATTGTAACAGTAAAGCGGAATAAACATTCATGTCTATGATAATGATAATGACAATTACGAGAATAACAGTACCAGCAATAAAAACGATGATATGAATTTGTATACAGGGTCTTAAGTACCACCGCGAGTCATGAAATTTAATCAGGGTTTAAAGGCCGGTGCATAAAGCTCTGTACGGAGGAGGGATTCCATTTTATTAAAGTGTGTGTGTACCGGTGAAGGTATCGAATGTTATCGATGCATTTTTAGAAATAATCAGTTTTCCGTTAAACGAAACGTGCACAAACAAACTGCAGTGCGTGTTTCGGGTTCTGTAATCTTGTGGAATGAGTTGAAAATCGCTCAGCCCTCGCAGAAACTAAAGCGACTAACGTGGTTATTAAAGAGACAGCAACTAAAGCTCGTAGAAAAAGCTAAAAAGTCACAAGAGTGTCATCTCAAAAATGGATTTCACCTTCGTTCTCTTCATCATTCTGCTCAGACATCAAGGTAAGCTTTTTACGGAAATATACACTGTGCGTACAAGTGTGCTGAGGTACGTATACGTTAATCGAGGTGTGGATGAGGCAGGCATATGAATTCAGCTTCCATGCCACGCCGGAACTATGAAATTTCATGGGCAAACATCCCTATCCGGCTCGCTGGAGGTCCTTTGACACGAACAAAAAACTGGCAAACAAAAACCTCTCAGCTGCCTGCTCGAAACAGCCAGTTGTGTGTGCATATCGTTACCATTTCAAATAAAACCTGCACGGATTCTTGAACCCTGTTACGGTTCGGATGAAAAATGAACTGACGCATACATGCCCGCAGAAATTAGGGATTGCACCTCGGAAGGTTATTTTTGTGTTTCAGCACACAATTTTGATATCAACACAACATATTCGCATAAAATGTCGAAACACTTTTACATCAAATAACAACGTAACGTATATCAACATAGATTTATATTCTATAATTCAACAATTCGATTATATTCTATAAGGTACTGAAGAGGTGAACTATAAAAAGTAGTTACTGATATTTGAAAAAAAAAAAAATCTGTAGAAAACATTTGTCTTGGCAGATAATTACATTCTAGCGATTTTTTTTCTTTTTAAATGGCAATTACAGCCTTTTTTAACTCCCGTCTTCAATTCCACGTCATATTCTTAAAACGGACACGCTGACGATGAGTCTGGGATTTTCTACCCGACTCCGAGGTGCAATATATTTCCCTATAAGCCATGTCAGTCCGTACCGCGCTGTCCGGCAGCTGCAGCCAGCACACATCTGACAGTACAATCTGCTCACTCGGGAGTTTCCAATTAAACAAGAGATACCTTTTTCGACAATGAATCAAGATCCAAAAATTTCATACACGCGTGATTCACGATTCAGGCTTTTCCCGTTTTGCAACTCTCACGATCAGTTGGTCGACAGATGTGGATGGTGACTAGACTGGGCAGCGTGGTTGCGAAAGGGCTGCGTATTGTTTAATCACAAGAATATAACTCACTTATTTCCCAATTTTTTACGACAAACAAATTCACCGACCCCCTACTACTTTCCAAAAGCAATTTCCGTGACCAATCCAACCAATTAAAATCACCTAGATGTGACACCGTTTCACCCGTTCACTTTCCCAAAACACTTTCTAACTCTTGCTTCGCTAAACTAACGTAAGACAGTTTGCATCAATGTTTCAAATAGACAACAATTGTCAAACTACTACAACTATTTTCGACCACCTTAGTACTTTCTGTGGTCGTTCATTGATGTCAATGAGAACATGGCCACAAATGGTGTAATCTGTTGAATCAGCTTTGATCACTCTTAGAATTGCTATTAAAATAGTTGATTATCGAAGTAATATCATCTACAGAGTAAGCTTTCGTAATAAATTCAATAATTGGATAGATTTATAGCACTAGAAACAAGTAAAACGTCATAAAAGGTGGCCAAAAATGGTGCAGTGGCCAAAAATGGTGTTTCTACGATATCTAATAATCAAATACCAAATGAAAATTCTGTTTGAAACCTGAATCAAAATTCGGCAGATAATCTGTTCAGCAAACAACATCTCATGTACATATAATGAACCGAAACTGTAACCAACCGTTGATACGTGCAATTTGTAATCCTGTGATCAAATCTCCCAAATTCAATATCTAAATATATAATTATATTTCAGCAAATTCCATCAACCAACTAATTACAAGAAAAAATCACCCTACTCCGTTTAAATTGTATTGCGAGACAAAGGACCTACAATTTGAATCGTGCTGTGATAAAATATGAGGGAAACTAGCAATTAGAAACAGGCAAACCAGTAATTATTACGAAAGATAAAATTAACATCATCTTTCGCAACCTGCCTTAACAGTTTGGGAAATTTGACCATTTGCACCGTGAATGTAGTATTATTCGTATATCGCAAAGAGGGAATATGGGATAGAGTGGATATTTGGCGGATATATCTGCTGCTAACGCTATCTCTCAGTTGCAAAGGCACGACTTTTCCTTATATTCGATAACATGGTAGGTATCGGAGTATATTTGTATGATGGAGTTGCCGGCGCAGTCAATTGTGTTACACGACATATATGTGAAAAAGGGGGATCTCATGCATTCTCAGACCCGATGAGTGGCCCTAAAATTTATACGTGAAGAAAAATTCATTTTGGCCTTATAGAAGTATCCACTTTGTACTATATACAGAGCGAACCAAAAAAAAAAAACGGACCAATGTAAAACGTGAACAAAATCTGAAGGCTTCAACGGATTTTTATTTATTTTTTTCTCAAAACGAGAAGATCAAACCTTTCGTACTGCGTCCGGAAAGCCGAAAAATCTTCATTCCTTACTGAAATACACACCCTTGAAAAACGGGTTTTCAAATACGAGTAGTCGCTTGGAGGATGAATGGAATGAATATTGAAAAAAGTTTTTGAAAATCAGTAGACGCATTCAGATTCTAGTCACGTGTTAAATTAGACACGTTTTTTCTCAGCCCATCCTGTATATTTTTTTTTAGCCATTTCCTGCAGCAACTAACAAGTACGACTCGCCAATATTTGTCAATCTTAGCATACTTATAAAGCCGTAAGAAACGTTCAAAAAGTGCTTTTCAATTTTGAGAGTAAAAATCGCTCATTCTTCATTTCGCGTTGCGAATTGCCGCGTAACTCGAAAACAAGGCATTTCAGAAAAACTATTTCACACAAAAGTTGTAAGGATTTAAATAACGAATCAACTTGTGGTATTCGATTGACTTTGGTCAAAGGCGTCAATGTCAAGTAAAGTTCAACCTCGAATACTCAAAGAGAAATTTTCGTTTTGATTATGGTTTCAGTCCCATCATCATTTTCAATTTTGTAAATGTTATCCGAACGTACGTCAAACTTCGATTTCTTCAGCTTGATATTTTTACGGACGATCAGCAATTTTGTTTCCGAAACGATAAATTTTTGCGAAAAACCTGAAGAGAGTCTTTTTGATCCCATCATCCATAAACTGAGATGATTGAAAGTCTTATGCGGTACAAGATCAGGAAGATATATCTCAGCGTATCTAGTAGTTTTTCAGTTGGCAAAACTTGTAAATCACTTGACCACAATATTGCTTTTTCGATATTTAAGCGTGAAAAAAAATCATATTACTTGAATCGTAAAAAGATCTACTTCATCTTAGGTGTATATGAGGCATTACACACCAAATCGACCCATGTATGTGTATCCATCGGAATTTAACATTTTTTTAACTACGGTTTTGAGTATACAAAAAACATCTTTCACCGGGTTTTGATTCTTGCTGCTCCCATTAAACATCACGATAATGTCTCGACAATGTCACAGCCTGCGCTTTTAGAATGTCTGCGGTGTAAATATTGAATTCGAACTGACGACGCTGGATGGTGCAATTGGATATCCAACCAGACCATTGTCTCGCTAACAACGCTCGGTGGTTCGTTTCTAAGCCCATGTATTCGAAAATAATTACTCCACGCTAATCATCCATTAAGAACACGTTGAGAGTTTTCTCCCGTAAATACCGATCCTCTTTTATAATTCGACATCAGCAGCGTATTCCTGGGAAATTGCAGGATTCTACTGCACTGTTGAAACATTAACCACTGCGACTGGAAGTTTTATGTACTCCATGCACCGGATTAAGGCAATATCGTGAACTCGATCAGTGTGTGAACGTTTTACAGTAAACTTTCGCGAACTTGGGGTTGTTTACTGGGATATCAGTCTGTTGGAACAGTTCATCCGTTGACATGTTCACTCTACGGTTTGAGCGGATGCCGAGGCTCCACACGAATGGGAAGTATTTGAAAATGCTTTCACCGGATGCCATCCGTTGGATGATTTCCCCCAGCACCGAAGCGTTACTTGTTTTCGTCGTGAGGTGAGGCAGTTACTTCGAGTCAAGTGTTTCCCTCGGGGTAACAAGTCACCGGGCATAAAAAAAAAGGAGACAGGATGGTGAGGGAAAAAGAGAGAGAGAGAGGGTGCGGAAGTTCCAAGGCAAATCGTATTACGGTAATTGACCATCATCGTCCGTTGAGCTTAGATATCGATCGATCTAAGCCGGAGAATGAATACGTATAAAGCGCCCCTATTCATGCATGGATGTGTACAATATGGGCGACGTGGAGTCGATGGAATAAAACGAATATTTGAAAAAGGGGGGTGATGGTAGGTAACCGATAGGACCACGGTAACAGCTTGAATGCTTTGGTATTCCCGAAGCATATCGACTCACGGGTAAGTGCATTGAGCCCCATACACATATCGATATCAATATCGATATTGATATTGCGATGGAAAGTAATATGGAATTTTAAGACGGGAAAAACTTTGCCGATGAGTTTATCATAAATAAATAAAAGATGAACCTTCGCCATATAATAATAGAGATCAGGAGTGCAATGGTTCACCTCTCAAAATTGAATGATACACCTAGCGTCACCCTTATGGGATGAACAAGTCATCTCCCATTTTTCTACATCCGTGAAATTTCGATTGCCTGTAAGACTAGACTTCCGCCTCGACAAGTTGCCTCCAAAGCTCATCGCCTATGAAATCAACTCCGCAGCTCGCATGACATAATTTACTATCGCGTCTCCATGTTCGGACTGACTTGCGTGCGAGTCTTGCCTCGTTGGCTGCTTTATCTGCACTCTTGATTATAAATTGCTTTATTTTCTCAAGGTAGTTATAAAATTAGCCTCACCATACACGCGTGCAACGAACCGACTAACAATAAGGCACACATCTTATCGGTCGGCACGGATTCGGAACAACATACTTGGGGTGATGCATTATTTTTTTTTTCTTGTGAAATATTGAAACCGTTCATGCGGAAAATGTGATCTCATGTTCAATAGCGACGAAATTTTATTATCGTTGATCCTCTTTGGTGCGAGATTTCACAAAATTCGACGTAACCTTGAAACGCTACGCAGCTTTTCAAGGTCTGCTACGGCTCAAGTAAGTCTGTTCTATAATTTGGACTGTGATTGTTTTCGTAAGGTTTAAAGTTGAAAAGTAGTTCGAAAACAACAGTCTTGACGATAGACCGAAGAGGTCTTGTGAATCTCAAGACAAGTGACAATTGGCTGCGGTTTGTCGTAGGTAAACTCAACAGTGGCATTCCTGGATTGACTAAGAGCAAAAGCATGAACGAAGCTTATTTTCGGCGAAGTAACCAGTTAGAACAACATTGATTCAGTACTACACTTGTGTTTCTACTTTACCGTTATTCTTGAAACTATTTTTTCTATAAAAACAAAACGTTTTTGAATAAATACAGTTTTTATTCGAATAGCGGTTTATCAAGGTCTGTAGCTCCGCAACTACCAATGAATGTCAGAAAAAGTGTTCCTAAATTTTTTCTTCCATTTGCAATGATTTATATTTATAAATGTTCAGGAATGGAAAAATAAAATGCTAAACTCAGGCAGCATGAAGATTGAAAGTTTCCCGATGAGAAATTTAGTCAGGGTTCAATTCAGGCCCTGGATAATTAACCACGGTTTAGGTTTAGTGCATAGGGAATTCACTTTATCAGTCTGACAGCGCTACAGCGCCCCAGCAGAACTGCGATTTTTGGGTGACTTAGTTTGTCAAAATGATTTAGTCAAGCGAATTCATTTATTCATCTGAAGCATTTCTTGTCGCGAACGAGTGAATTAGTGATTCGAGAGAAACTTTTGATGTGTTTCCGAAATAGAGTGAACTAAATACCATTACATTTAAAGTTTATATATTGTTCCTTCAAGTCGTATGTTCGTTGACAGAAACAATTAGGTACTTCGACTAAGATAAAAACATAAATCTAGCCAACAAAAAATTTACATCTATTGAATGTCAGAATTTGTTGATCTAACCGGAGCTTGTTCGGCGTAACTGGTTGAATCAGTTACATCAATTTATTTACGAGGTAAAAGAAACACATGCTTTGAAACAAGTAGAGAATATAATATTCGTCGTAATTATCAGTATACTAGTACTAGAAACGGCCACTAGGAGAGAGGGCCACCTCTCTCACTACGGAAATAGTATTAGAGATAGTTATAAAACCGGGTAGTCGGCTAGGAAGTTAGATACGAATAACATTAAGTAAGGTTGTCATCAGACCTATTACAAACGAAGAGAGCGTAATACCAAGTTTCGAGTCATTGCAATTTATATTGACGTCAAATAGACAAAAACTATTGACACCTGTTCAATTTATACTCCTACGTATACAACAATAATTTTTCGGGTTATACCCATTAAACATAGAATAAATCCCATTAAATTTGGACTCGACAGAATTATGAATAACTCTAGTGCAAAAGATTTTTGCAACCACAAATTTCATTACTTGCTTCAACCATTGAACTCTTGACGCAACAAAACCTAAATGAAATCAAGCTTCATTTGTTTTGATACAGCAATTCGATATTTTCCAGACAAAACAGTCGAGGTCCGTTCAATCAAATTGTTTTGACATTTCAATCATACATTTTATTGATACGAAATTCACATTACCGCAAGGAATTCACGCCGTGTTATCTAGAATGATTTGATAGTTTGCACGATTGTTCAAGTTGTCACAAGTATTTCGTCCGAAAAAAGTATTTTGTTTGCAGTAAGTAAATACTATTCGCGTCGCATTGGACTATAGCATTTAGTCGAATCAAACGAACATCACTTAATTCAAATAATCCTCTCCCTCCGCGCAGTACTCCCAAAAAAATACCATTTAGTGCCTCTTTTTCAGATGCGGCCATATTTTTTGAAGCGATGGTTCAAAAGCTAAAACTTCCATCCGAAAGTGTGAAAATCCTGAACGTCATGATTTTCCAACCGTCGTAACTTTAGCAGAATCAATCCATATCACTGGTTCTGCCTGATCAACGTTGAGTGTAGCTGGAGTCGAGTTATGGATGAACCAATTCGTCCGTGGAGTGTTTCCTGGCCGATTGATCTTCTTCGCCGCGCTCTAGTGCCTATAACATGGGAATGATTCGGAGCCAGCTCACGATTGCACAAAGTCAAACTTTGGAATCACGGGCGTATGCCTTACTAACACAAACGCAACTAGGTTACTCTGGAGAGCAACAGGTTGCAAGCTCTGCGGCAGCTTCTCTCGCCGTAGCGTAAACAGAATTTTTATATTTTCATTTTGGTTGACGGGGAAATTTCATTGGTGTGCATACGCCTTGAGCAAAAATTAAAGGTGCGAGCTACGAATGCATACGCTCCTCTACACTGGAAGCAGTTGCTTCTTGTGGCGGTGGAAAATCGTTGCTTGCTGCCTCGGGCATCCTGGCTGGACTCGAAATCACAGGGATGGGAGAGAGCCGATAACGGAATTACGCTAATCTCAATTTGATTCACTTTATCGAGTAATTAGTCATTCGGTAAAAACCTCCTTCCGACCCGCACCTCAACTCTTCCTTCTTAAAGCCGCGTCTTTATCGCGCAGCTACCCTCGTTTCTTCCGCAAGTTATTTGATAAGTTTATGAAATTACACCGCAAAGTTAGACACCCTCGCCGATGATTCAAACGTCTACTGAAATTAAAGGTTTCTTTTTAACCCTTGCATCGAATGTTCGACGATTCGTCGAGATTCTTACAGCCGGAGAAAAACTTATTGGCATTATTTTTCAGCCAAATATCTAACGTATTTGTCAACTTTTAATGCTCCAATAAACGATTTGAAAGGTGACTAAACATTCCTCAGCATAAAAATTATCGATCAGTCTATATTTTGTGGAAAACGGAGTCAAAGCACAATCGATGCCATTGAAATCTGAGCTATTCCGAGAGTTTAGAAATGTGCTCGGCAATTAAAGCACCAATCAATTTGCATTCAGTATTTATCACGCCACGTAGTTCTTAATAGTGGTTAATTCGTGTACTTAACGCTCTCTAATTATCATGATTAATACATAAGATTTTCCTGTCAAATGTCATTCGTATATTATGAATCTTAGTAACGGTTTTTCCTAATTGATCAATAAGCTTTACGTGTGTAGAATTGTTTAATCTCTTCTGTTTTTTGGTGGTGATGTTATCGCAATGATATTTTAGGTTATATTCTCATATACCATTGCATATACGTGGATTATAGTAATTCATGTTTCAGAATAATTTTCTTACCCTCAAAATATAAAAAAAATATATATAATATACATATATTGGAATATTCGGTTATGTTGGTAAAGATATTGCATACAGTTGTTTAGCAGTTACAATCAAGTTGGCAGTTCATTATACAATGCACTGACTTAGATTCAGTTAGGCTGTGAAAGATTCGTTTTCGAAGTAAAAGGAACAAGTTTTTCTTTTGTATTTGTGTACTGATAAGCTACGATGTGCAATACATTTTGATACAGTTTAACAGACGTTGCATAATGCTCAGAGTAATTTGCAACGTTTTTCACTGAATAATTTTCTGAATGTCTAACTGATTGCTTGAAAGTGATTAAGAAAACGAGGAATTGTGTACTTCGTCGATTTTCATCAGAATTGGAAACTCACTTGCAATTCAAGTTGTCCTTAAATTTCACTTGACACTAGTGAAAGCTAGGCTATTGTGTTACATTCAAAATTGATAATTTCTCGAGCCCGATCAAAGGATATCCGTGAGCCGAATACAGAAGCCTGTAGTTCTATAAAATTATCCTTCATCGTTTTTCCGACAAAATCTTCCTTAACCTTTAACTGGCACCTTTATCTGGTATAACATTACTGGCACCTTGGGGTCATGCACGGAAGCAACTTAATATTTTGACTTGAATGTTTTCTTGTTGGAGTATTCACTCAAGTGTGTTTTACCAGATCAAAAAACTCGTAACAATAATTTTTAATTTTAAGGTAGTAAAACACTTTTTAAAAGGCAGAAACTTTCAAGTCACGAAAATCACGCTTAAAAACCCTCAGGTCACGAATCACCCCAACGTACCAGCTAAAGGTCAGTGAAATTTGAACTGGATCTTGAATGCGGAGAAAAAGGCCCATACCTGAGGCATAAATGTACATCTGTAGTTTGGAATCGGATGCGAACCGAAATAGATAAAGAGAGGAAGCACAGTGTAACCTGGCGTAGGGTATTTTCCCCGAAGTCTGTGAAATGTAAAGTTGGAGTCGGTCTCATGTGCACCCATACACTGACATTCGGAGTTTGATAGTGTTTAGGAGAGGGTGACGGGTGACGGAAACACCCGCGGAAGCGAAAGACGGGGGTCGAGTGTCTGCAGGTCACCATCCAGACTCTAAAATATTCACGTGACCACCAGCTCCAGCCGAAAGGAGTCCCATGGGTGAAACACTGTTCGGCCGCATCCTGTCCCTGTTCCGGGCGGATACTCCGCATCTTTAGGAACGAGTTGCTCTCCCATGGTCTCTGCAGCACTCCAAGAGTCCATTCGTTCTGCGAGGTGGGACCTCGAACGAGTTTGCGATATTTGTTGAATTGACCGTCGATGGCCTTTAATGCCCTATACGAATTTCAGTGGATACTCTTTTCTGCATCTAGGCGTAAAGCCCCAGCATGTTTATTTATACGGTAACTACTGCAAGT
Source organism: Neodiprion pinetum (assembly GCF_021155775.2). Taxonomy (NCBI): domain Eukaryota; kingdom Metazoa; phylum Arthropoda; class Insecta; order Hymenoptera; family Diprionidae; genus Neodiprion; species Neodiprion pinetum. The sequence continues at coordinate 26,634,083 of NC_060233.1, forward strand.
TAACCAAAACAAGTGATAGTTTGGCGACGAGAAACTAAATTACTACAACTATACACGGAGGGAGAGGAATTCTTGAACTAATAAAATAGATTTTGTTGGAGTCCATTCATTCCAATCTAGTATCACTTATTTTTTCAAAATACAATGACTTCAGTTCAACGATTTCGATTTAGATAGTTTGTCAAAATGATTTAGTCGAGCGAATCCCTCGATTCAATGAAAGTCTTCCTTGTCGCGTTCGAGTGAACCTTTTGATGTGTTTGTAAAATTGAGTGAACTAAATATTATTTCATATAAAGTTTATGTATTGTTCCTCCAAGTCACATGTTCGTTTGTAGAAACAATTAGCTTCTTCAAATACAATAAGTATGCGTTGAAACAAGTAGCGAATACATTTAAGTAAGCATCAGTACTCTAGTGCTATAAACGGCCACTAGGCGGTGAACTTTCTCGCTGCGAAAGTAGCCTCAGAGACATTTGTAAGGCCGGGTAGACGACTAGGGAGTCAGATATAGATAACGTGAGATAAATTTATCGTCAGACTCATTACAAGCGACAGAAAGCTTAATTCCAAGTTTCAACTCATCGAAACTGGTATTGACGATTCGTCGCCGCGAGTATCGCCGAGTATCGACGAATTCTTTGAATAGATGAGCAAAATAAGTTAAATAAGGTAACTACCTTAAGTAAGAAGCGACTATACTCGGGAGTGACTAGCCCCTTGTCAGGATCTAGAGAATCGTCGCTTACCATTTTTGAGTGGACGTTCGTGTGTGCGTGCGTGCGTGTCTGTGATTAAATATTTGAAATAATCAGTAGTAGTTTTCGAGTCACATAACCAACCACATCAAGGAAAAAAAATTATGAGATGTCTCGAAAGTGGATCAACGGAATTTATTGATTCTGGGCTCAATCGACGCAGTTTTTCTTGGTTTAGGAAGTGAACATTTTTCTAATTGAATAACGAAACGAAAAAATTGAAATAATTCCATTTGTAAATATTTCGTTAGCCAAATCAACTACTTATTTACTTTTGTACTGCACTTAGTATGAACTGACATACACAGCCATCGATAATGTGATAAAGAAGTTTCGGGAATAATTCAGAACGGGAGTCGAATAACGTTAACCCTTTTGTATCCTATCAGCAGCTGCGATACCTGTAACGTATTGTTAATTGCATGTATAATTGTACAGCAGAACACAATTGCAAATGAGACACATACCTAATTTTAAGTAATAGAAACCAGCGAGTCTCAAAGTAAATTTTTCGTTTTCTTTTTTTTTTTTTTTTGTTTTTGTTCAAATGAGTTTGAATCACTCAAATAAAATACGTTTCACATCTGTGCTGAATACGGTTGGCTTTGTACATTTCTCGTACGAATAATACTTCATAGGTTTCTATAAGAGCAATTTCTTTTATACGACGCGAGCATGGCTTGCGGACTTTTCCATGCGTGCTTGCCGTACACAAAGTACCCGTTTCTATGACGGTCGAGTGAATCTGCGAATGCGCTGTCGCGAAAAAATCTGACATTACGCGACCCTAACCTCAATTTCGTGCTTCGTGAACAAACGCGTAACATACCATTGTTATGTAAAGAATCGTGCGCAACAAGGAAGCAACGGTCTTTTCGCCTCGCGTGCTTGCAATGTTCGTTTTCGGATCACTTACGACTCATATTGCTAACTTGCACTAGACCCTCATAGACCGAGTTTACCTACTTGCTACACGTTATGCTATTTTTCAGTGTGATCTCGTATCAATCAGCCCATCATATTTTAGGATATGTCCAGTTCAGTTGCATGATCGCTCGTTAGAATAGACTCGGACACTGATCATGACGAACGATTCCCATCCTTAACGCGTAATGATCGGTCTAAAATATACATTACGAGTATATGATCATAAAGTTGGCTTGACAAAGACAAAATAGAACGAAGTTCACGTAAATCGATGTTAATCGTCGAGGCACAGTCTCGACTAACCTGTGGCTGATCATTACTGCCAGGAAGCTCGAGTGCAATGCGCCATACCTCGGAGTCTGACGATGGTATAACTCCAGTAGAAAAAGTGATTGTATAGTTGGACGTAAATATGTTTACCCTGTTTGGCATGATTGATGGCATGTAATAAAGTCGGAGTGGATTTTTATTTGAATTATGTAGAGAAACCGCCAATATACAGGCGGGACGCGATCCTCTTTGATAAATTCCACCCTTGTACGTTCTGCAGACTCTGTCATACCACGCGCGTCATATCGACATGAACGTTGTTAAGCTACTTTACGAATGAGCACAAAATTCATTTCCACCAGTTAATCTGCCGTCTACGTTAAACGTTGAAAAAAAAAGAGAAACCGATCGGAGAAAGAAAAGTGGCTCCTTTTTCATTTCCCATTTGCCTTTTTCGATTCTACTTTTATTGGAATCTGCGGTTGATAGCTGACCGATGAACGCAGGGTTATTCATTGTGATGCCGGAGTGACTCCATATTCGCTGATTCGAACGTCCGTCACGAAGCTCTATTCGAGTCGGGACGAAAATAGCTGATTCGGAAAAAGACTGGTTCGATACTTGCAAACGAATCGCGCAACGTTGTACCACGTACATCCGTACTTGTGCTGTAACTAATGGTTCAAATTAATCATCTATTCAATTGGCCTCGATCTTACCCAAAATTATCAAATCGCCAAACTGATTACGCCTCACAATCGACGTTGCAGCGCGTTGTTTTCGATATGGAGTCGATCCGGACAATATTGTGAACGATAATTCAGCCCCAGCATCCAACGTGCGAAACATAAAGAGGCCCAAATTGAATTATGAAAATCGGGAAGCCGACTATTTGAAAAGCAAATGCGGACAATATCCACCCGGCTTGCTCCAGATATCTGCCTGATAGACTATTAATGGCCTCAGGCATTCTCCCCATTACTTTTTTGTTTTATCCCCCCGGCTCTGGAGAGGTCTTCCACTTTTCTGCTCTACTCGGCTCTTTATTTTATGCCTTATGGCTGGAGATTTCGGAAAAATGGGACGCGGTTATCACCGTTGGGTGTAGCTGGGGTGTCTTTTTCATGTCATATAGCCAGTTTAATTGCCACCTATGTGTTTCCCGTTTCGTCGGTGGTTCGCGGGGCAATATCTTGGATATGCTTGTTACGCTGTACCGACGAACTCGTAAACAGTTTTTTCGCTGATAAAAGTAACACTTCGCAAGTCGCAAAATATACCAAGGGGCTTTCAAGTTTTCATGAAACAGGATGTGGATGTAAATTGGCTTTTCCCACCGATGTCGGGAAGCTCTACAGCCACGTACCGCGAACGGCACTAGTCAACCCGCGTGAAAGACGCAGGTTAGCCAAATCGCCACAGCATCCACAGATTATACAGAAATCTGTAATAACTTTTATCTCGGAACGGCGTTCACATTGTTCCTGGAAGGACACGCCGAATGAAACAGGAAACCGTGGAGAAATTATATTACCTCGAGCGGAAATCAAGGAGGGTTCCACCGGCTATTCAGCCAGCCGAACGCCTGCGATTCAAGGGCGGTCAAGTGTGTGTAGAGCAGATGCGCGAGGCGTGAGATACCGAGGGGTGACTCGGGGTCGAGGCGACGTTCAACCCCAGACATTAGACGTCTTGGGACGTAAGAGATTCCGGCGTGCACCATTGGCTGAGATTTTAATCTCGACTTCATTGAGCTTCGCGTGCAGATTTAATTTTACTAGCCCTTCAGGGTGGGCTGATATTTGAAATGGTTTCATTCTCAATACGCAGGTAAAATGGAAAATGTCCTTTCCTATTTTTCATGCATTTCAAATAATCTCCGATTTATACCGTTTAAATAGGAAAGTGCTCGCTATTCGATTTATTTTTTAAGATCTTAGAATGGCGAATGGTTCTTTTAACCGTTAAAAAATCCAAATTACTTGTACGTATATTGAAACATTTTTCTTACACACGAAACGTTATATGTTCTGGTGTAAAAACCGATGTAAAAAGTGTACGACAAGAGTGGTGTCTTCTTTCCTTTACGTTGAAATATTTATGAAGACTTTTAGAGGATACTCAGAAAATTTCAGGGGGTTTTCGAGAGATTACAGGACAACAAATACTCATAACATATGCGTAATGCTCTCGGTATTGTAACACTGATCCAACCCACTTCTAAAATTATGCTCTCAACATCTGCTGCAAGATTGAAATTGCAGTAGTCTTCGTTAATATTCTAGATATGGCCACTTGAAAACAGGTCTTAAAGATACTCAAATTCAAAGTTGAAAAAATCTCAGATCAAGAACTATGAACAGTAGATTCAAGGGCGGTTAAAGAAACCAATAAAAGCGGACGGAACAACAACAACGAATACAGAAGAATAAGAAAACTGCACTACGGAAAACGTCCATTCAATAGTCTTAGAAACAAAAGTAATTTGCAAAGAACTTTCAAAATGGCTTTTAGAATTCTCGCAACTCATCTCCAACGGCTTAGCTGTGCAGAAATAGTTTCAAAAAAATGATCAATCAAAATACCCTGGTCCTGATACATTCAGGGTCAATTTTCTGTGGGCTGAAATGAATCGAATTGAATATATTCAATGTTCTCGATGCCCGTTGGACAGTGATATGCTCCGCACCGCGCCACGTTCGATATCCACGACAAACTGTTATTGGCACTTGATGTCATGGCTGGACAACCAACAACGTCCTGAACGCTCTTCATATACCCCAGACCGCATGAGGCTGACAGAGATGACACTCGACAGTTCTCGAAATTATTGCCCCGCGCCGTTTTCCTCCCCAAATCGTTATTCCGGTACCAGGGGTGTAATGGCTTGCCATAATAATAATAATCGATCATCGCTCAAGTGGATGTTATTCTGCACGAAATGAATTTTCGGCAGGGCTTGGGTTTCGATATTTCACTCTATAATTTTCGATAAAATCAAGCAGCTGTTTTGCGCATATTCTTATGCTATGAATCATTGCTGCATGGAGTTTAGCGTCCAGTATTTATTTAAAGGATCCGCAATGTCAAGAAAACCGATTATCTTGGGAGGCAAATATCGAATTTTGCTCAATAGTGAACGCGTATCGTCGACGTTTGCTGATTAAACATCATAAACCACGTTTTACATAATATATTTACTGGCAGTATAAAGTTCAACGCATAGGCACATTTTCCTGGTTTAAAAACAGTTGGTTGTCGTAAAGTCGAAAGTGCATCGTCGGTACAATTTTACTTAACAAGGCGCGTATTTGCCAGAAAACATACCATTGTCACTACGGTGTAAAAATCTGCAATAAATAGTCTTCATAGAAAATACCGTCCGCTTCCTATTGACGAACAAAATTCCCAAGAAAATACACGTTCAAACGCATCAAAGTGTCACAAAATAATTAAAATAGTTGTTGGATCACAAGTAGCAGACTGCCGTTAATATAAGAAAAACTCAAATAAGGCCGTATAAGAAATACGAAATTTAACACGAAACTCGATCTACAAGAAATGCCGTTCACTTTTTACCTAGCAATGGATTATAGGGATAAGTGTTATTCAGCTGGTGCCGTGATGTATTTTTCGTTTCATCGTTTATTTTTATGGATTGACGTGGCTATTCGTCTTTAGTAAACGGTAAGGTATCTAAGGAACAGAATTATATAGTTGTAGCGAGACTTTTTTTTGCCGTGAAGACGTTCTAAACTTATAAAGAAGTGAAAATGTAACGCAAAGTCAAAAATTTGCATGAAATTTTGAATTATAATGTCATTTAGAATTTTTCTAGGAACAAAAAAAACATGATAAAACAGTCGAAGATGAAAAAACAATTGATATCAACGTCTAATTCCATCATATGCTTGGACGTTATGTAAAGCAGAAAAGTCTCGAGTTTTACCGTTCGTTGGGTGAAAGTATCGGAAAAGAAGATACCTCGCTGAGAGAAAAAAAAAAAAATTAACGTGAAGAATAAAATTTATTATCAGATAAAAAAACTCTTTCCCAAAAAATGCGACTGTGATAAATACGATACCAGTCGGGGCCTTAACTCTGAACGACCTGCACAAAAACAAAGTGCCTCACTACATTTCGCTTTCAAGATGAACTCGCCTTTTACTGCGAGTAGGATTACATTATTAAAATTCCTCACCAAGTGTGAGTGCAGGTAACTTTACGGCGTGAGAGAAAAAAAGATCGAAAATAGCGCAAAATATACTTTAAGGCTATTATTACGAGACAAATGATAAAAATTACCCATTCAGAAGGTACGGGTGTTACGTGTATATAAGTGAAGTTCATTAATTGGTACGGACTTTCGGCTTCGAGCCGACTATCATACCAACATAAAAGATGAAGAATACAAGTAGATAATAATTCTCGACCATGACAGGCTTTCAGCAAGGTTGCAAAAATATACGCGATGTATTATAGGCTGATATTTATACGGTGGATGAAATTGCTTGTCAGTTGTGAAAATCTGGTAGCGATTACCCACCGTGTGCCTATAGCACCCATAATCCCACCGCCCGAAGAGCAGTCCATTATCCGAGCGAAGTGGGGGGATACATGCGATTTGCTCTGGTTGATTTACTCTGGGGTATACTTTTCACCTACCGCCATGCCACGCTGTCACACACATCTTGAGGCGTGTGCGGAGCTCACCTACCACGGTATCGATATTGATCAGAATTTAATAGCAATCTCCCGTACGAGATTCAGGGCATATTCACAAATACCTCCTAGTGGCTAAAATATCGTTGCGAAAGGAATTTTTTTTTTTTTCCTAATCCTCCTAAAACAGTAGATTGCCCGCCACTAGTGCGCAAAATAGATGATTCCCGCACGTGTTGGGCTTACCGTTTTTTCTAACTAAGAAAATTAGATTTCTTGGGTACGGAAAATCGAACTTTGTACACTTGGTTAGGAAATGCCTATATTACGTTTCAGTGAGCCGAGTTTTTCGGCACGTATTGACCGGCCCATTTATAACACTGGACGCTTTCGAGCAATGCCTTCTCGATTGCAGACAGGGATTTTTGTTACAATACTTTGTATTGATCTGTACTATTATATTATTATTATTAAAACATTTTTATTAATTCACTTTTTTTTTTGTTTGTTTGTCTATTCGGTTGAAATTTCGCAATCGATTTTAAATTAACTTCTCGATGAGTTAGATACTCGAAACTTTAAACATTGCTCCGAACTGGATGACAATGCAATATTATTCGTTTTTCTGGAGCTCGAACCCAGATTGTTCGATTATATGTCGAGGGCCCTGTTCAATTGAGCTAACTTATCGAGCTCTTTTCTCAATTTATCTGTAAGCTATTATTTAATCAATTTTATTGTCATTAAACTAATTAATTATCTATTGCATGCAGCCCACGGTTTTCGTTTTGTACCGTTATTTTATACGTCTAAGTCTGTTTTAATAATATTTGAAATTGGAAACTTTATTTTCAATCAAATGATTGTTTTATTTGTATACCACACGACGAATCGCGTCAACACAAGGGTGCGTTTCACGGAGAGAATTTATTTATTGTGTTTCTTTACTTTTTCACAAAATAACGCACGCACGCTTAAAAAATGGCAGTTTGTTGTGAGCTGAAAATTTGTAAACATGGTAAAAGTTACGAAATTAATTTCTTATTGCACGCGTATGCGTCGATGAAACTGTATTTCAACTAGTAATTATTAATCATTTGCTTTGAGAGCACGCTCGAGAAAATGGTTCATTCAAACGGAAATCTGTGTCGTGGAAAAAGGTCTTTTAATTCTTGATTCAACTAGTTCGTTACAATTACGCAAAATCCGCACTTTTTGTTCACTGAAAACTTAATCCTGCAGTTCTTACTTTGATGCGAGTGTAAGTGGCCTTCCATACCAATTCAATATCTTCTACAGATTTTTGTTTTGCATCGTTTTCTCGAACGTTATACTGAGAATTTCAATTTTTTACTTTTGAAATCACACTCGGCATAGAATTCGCACGAGAAATCATTGAAATTTATAAATTTATATCGCAAAATACGTAAAATGAAAATGTGGAAACAAAGTCCGAGAACTAACTTGGTTCCATGGAACGTAATAAGAAACTCGCAAAAAGGGACTTGGTACGGAATGATCCATGAATAGGATCTCTATCCGAAATTGTCTCTTATGCATTATTATCACAATTGACGTCGAAATAATGTAAAAACTACGGATTAGACATAATTGCGTATTTTTATTAACTTCGAGATTCTCACTTCAATCGATAATTACTTCCTTGAAGTTGATGTAAAATTTTTTGGTTGTATAAAAATAGTATGTAGACTACGACAGAATAAATTATTCACTACATATTTTTTTTTATTGTGCTTTCACCGAGTACTACAGTTGCACACAGACGTAAATCCGGGTGATATTTACCGAGCGAATAACCTGCAGTGCTAATACTGAAGCTTTTTCTGTTGTTTGGGTGAGCGGCTTTTTCGCCTCTTAACTTGAGGCTGGTCTTGCGAACGGATGGAATTAGTCGGTTAATCATAAGCAGGGTAATGAATTCTTTGGGTAAAGACTGATTTACAAAATCAACATCTTAATTTACATTCTGTCGCAGCGGCACGTTTATTCCTTCATTATACATTTTTCAATATTCAATTCATGTATATTTATTCATTCGTTTTTCTCATTTCATTCTCGAATCTAATCTGTTTCCTTTCCTGTATCCTCTCCCAACAAAATGATAGCGATCAAACATATTCGCAAATCATGCTCCATGCTTTGGGTCAAAGCTGTGCATGGATGTCAATCTACTCAAAGAGTTTCAATGAAATAAAGTAAACAAAAAGAAATGTCAATGTTGGACCTAAAGTTGATTGTAACTTCATCGCCTTTGCACAGATAATTGAAATTAATGAAGGCTGAAGAATGATTCATGCTACCGATTTATTTCGTCTGCAATTCGGAGTACGGATGTTTCCAAAAAAAATGACACAAGCGTAACGAAATACTTACTCATTCATCACGCATAGAATTTTCAAATTTTTCCCTTACCTAATGCGCAGAATGAAGCAAAAATTTGATGAGGAAATGAAATGAGAGTACAAAAATTTCCATGTCCGTAAGATACACGTATAAATTTCTTCCGTTTCATCCGCACGCAATCACGCAAGAGAATTTTGACTGTGAACGGAAACGCTTGCTTCCGAATCGTGTGTACACGTATCATGCAGCAAAACGAGCGTTTCTTCGGTTCACTTATACTCATGCGTTGTACGTGCGCAAACCACCGCTTTTCATGCCGCCTAAATCCATTGTCTCAACTTTAACGTGGTTCATTTTTATTTTTTTTCCCCCATTTACCTTTTTTCTTCGTTTCGTATTTTCATCCTCTCGACAGTTTGCCAAGCGCAAATAAACCTCGTGTAGAAATACGTGCAGCGATGGTGCCTGTGCCTACGGCATACGTAGGTACACGCACCTTCTTCATTCACCTGAAAAATTATACCTACCCTGCTCGAATATTACACGAATAAATATCTCTCTGCCGTTGCACGCACGACCCTGAAACACGAGGTTCATGCCTTCTGTATATGTTCACTCGCATCCGCAGTACTATCAGGTATTATACCTTGAATGTAACATGAAGAAAGTGCGCATGCTAAAGCTCAACGTTTGAAAGTTGGAAGGGAAAAAAAGAAAAGTCGATTATTTTCATCCCACTTTTACGCGTGATGTCGAGGGAGCTATTAATTGAACTGGTCAAAAGTTACGAAATAACGTGTCACAGTCCCCAAACTCAAATACACTTCCAACCAACACTGACGGTGCACGTTGTACCTTTAACGACCTGACATGACATTAATGACCCTGGAAAGGTAGACACAATCGTTTGTGGCCGGAAACTGGGTGTCGCAGAGCCGAACTTCACCTTTGATTAAAATAGTCATGGAATAGTCTGATGGAATGTCGATAAAATGCTACGACGCTGCAGAGCACGAACTGTTTTGAACGATGGGATACCAGGAGTTGTTTTGAAGTGACTTTAAGAAGGAAGTTTATTCTTGATTCGGACTAATGCTATGCCTCCACGTGCCAAACTTGCACTTGTATTTTGTTTGACGTTATTTTCTTACATTTTCATCAAGAACTTTCGAACTATTTTCACAGTTTTCTTTTTAATTTTCACTAGTAATTCTTCACAAATTTACAAAAGTAAAATTCATTCGTCTGGACTTAACTGTGACGTTGAATGAAGATACGATTTCGAGCCAGGCTTAAGAATGTATTCAAAGTATTCTTGCTTATTTAACTGATTTCGAAAAACTCCGGCTAGATAGCATCGTGTTTTAAGAATGGATGAATCGTTGACGAATATTATTCTCGAAAGAAATCGTTAGAAGACTATCATTTTATATCTAAAGAGACATATTTTTTTATGATAATATTTTCATCAATCCTCACTGAAACATATTATTCTCGACAATTACTTTATATTGAAACATCGAAACGTCCGTTGACGCTCAGTTTGTTGAAATGACCATAATCGGTAAAAGGTATCGAAGAAATAATCATACCGTTGTTGAAAATGACTCGAAACAATAATTACCTAGCAGAGAAATTTTGAGTCTTTATTACTACATTACGAATCCAGGCCTTCGGTCAATATAAGAACAGACCAGAGGCAAATGAAGTTTCAGAAAAAAGAAAAGTTTGACGGCAATCTAAAAGTCAAAACACTGGCACAAAAGGATGAGTATCAGTTTCGTGAAAGGCAGAATTAAACATTAGTCCACTTCGCACGAAAACACTCGATGTTTTCTGTCCAAATGGCAGGAGAAACAGATGATTATTACAAAGAAGAATGAAAGGTTGGTATTCAGCATAATGAGAAGGACATTTCACTGCGTGGTTACTACTACAATAATTGTAACCCGAAAAATAAATAAGATATCTCACGGTATCGGTAAAATTTGAGGAATCCAATCACAACCAAAATAAAACATGTTACAAAAAATTTATCGCCCTCGTGTGTGTCTCGTTGATGAAAACTCAGTCTTATTAATTATGAACAAAAAGTTCCGTCAGATCCAGTAAAAATTGTTAGAGACCGAAATTTGAACTTCCGGTGGTCCGATGAGGAGAAATTTTACCGTCGCAAATGATCACCGAAAAAAGCTTCTCTTTCATTTTACTCCCCGTTGTTACGAGGCTAAAATTATACTTCTCATTTTCCTTCCTCTCCTTCCGTTATTGTCCTCGTTGTTTTATCCGGTGTTTCCTGGTTCCTTTTATATTTTATTAGCAAGAGTAGAAGGCAGGGACGGATGGTGGGGGAGGAGGGGGGTTAAAGGTTTTTCACATAGGATCGTGAATACTTGAAAAGCTTCTCACGTTTGTGAGCGGGCCGCGTCGTCTGCGGGATAAATTTTTCCAGTCGGCCTTGCATGTGAGCCGGTAATTAATATTAATGCTGCATTGTGTTGTAGCAATTCTGCGCCAGTGTGAGGGCTCGACCAGTGCGTGTGCCTTACTCTAAGGGTGACTCACAGGGGTGCAGAACCGACGGTTTTTGGGTGGTTGAAACCGGCGCGACGCCTCGGGGACGGGAAAATCGATAGTCGTAAAACACGTGAAAAACGGTCAGTAAAACGCGTCCGATGTTACACCAGAGGTGAAATGTTCAACGGTATTATAGCTATAGTCACGCTATAAATCGGAAGTTCGTCACCCAATCCCAGCCCTCCCCCCCATTCACCCGCCCCTAGAAACCTGACACATCAACGTCATGCACGTCAACATCACGTGCGAAGATAAGCGGTTGAAAAGAACGTAGGAGAATGAAGAAAACCAGATTAGATTAATGAGGGAATTAAAAATACAGAAATTATTTCACCACGTACATGAAGGGTCGCCATCGTTTGTACCACGTCGCGTCCTTTGTCAAAATTTTCTTACTTCAATTTCTTCTTCATTATTTTTCCCTCCGCTTATTTCTTCTCTTTTACCGGCTTATTCACGTATTGGACAAATTTTCTCACAGACGTGACAAGTATTCGTTCACCTATGTTCAACCGGCTCAGTGTCGGACTGCGCATGCGCGAACATTGTTATTTTTTCTAACAGGCTGGCCACCGCAAGCTTCAATTGCCAAACGAGACTTTCAGAGGTTATGTACGAGATTCAGCGTTTTTTTTTTTTTTTTTTTTGTTGCGCTGCGTAGTTTCTGAATAATTTATGCAGTGATTCGAGATAGCTTAGCAAACTTTTATCGTCAACACTGTCTGATGACTGATGATTACAGACGAATCACGACACGTTTTGAGTGAGTGTCGAAAATTGTACAATCTCGCTGAGCGATAGATTTCAATTATTCTGCGCATGAACAGTTAGTCACTCAGATTGTTGAGTTTCATCGTTTCCTTTCGGTATCTAAACCTCTTCTTCAGAGAAGTAATCGCATCTGTACCATGGCATTAATTTCTCATTGTTAAAAACGCGTAGATTTTTTAGAGTCAGACGAATGTTTCTTGAGACTAAAATTTTGTATACATGCAAAGTTTATAAATTTATTTTTTCGGCTACGCAAGTTTCGATTAATGGATACATTGAGAAGAATTCGTAACCAAAATTTAGGACATAAAAACTGGGATAAATCAGAATAGTGATGGTAAAAATAGAAATTGAAAGAAGTCAAGTTGTACGTTCTATCTTGATTTCTTACTCTGAAAATTTTCGCTTTAGAAGCTGGATTCTGCAGCTGATACCGCTATTTGACGAGAGGGCTAAGATCCTGATTGTTTTCCAATACGGGATTCAATTTAACAAACTTACCGGTACCTGCACAAACCTACGATGATGATACGATGAGGATCGAGATTTTCGATTTCCGCTAAGGAGCCCTGAGAATTCTGTAAATCGCAATAGTAATACTATCAATGATTTGCCCATGACTAATCAAAGGCATTGTCACACAATTTGACAGTTCACATCTTTTGTTTCGAAAACTTAAATGCATTAACAAATGCGCACCGAGGTCTTAAAGCATGGAGCACAATAAAAAATGTCTAGTCATCACGTGTTTTCCGAATTCTCAAACCAAGGTTTTCGGTTCACAAAAAAGCTCGTTTTTCGTTATGCTTTAGTGGCGAGTGATCATAATTTACAAGATGAATGATCATAATACATGGATATTCAGCCATAAACATCAATGCAACAAAGCTAAGGTCTTTATATCACAACAATCCATTCTGTAGTAAAATGAACATCTCAAATTTGTGAAATTTATAAGAAAAAAAATTAAAAAAAATAAATATAACAAGATAATTGGAAAAAATAATGAAGCAACTTTTAGTTGTTTCGAGACTGCCTATTTCAACAAAATGATTTTTCCCATCAACTTAGTTGTCGGGATACTGCATTTACTTACCGCCGCTGTGAAAGCGAAAGATTCGTCGAGTAGACCGATGCTGTATTTTGATAACCAAATGTGGCTATTACGTGAACGATGAAGCGAGTAAGTACCTTGTTTGAGAGAAAAAAGTCTTGAGAAAAAATGAATAAGTAAACAGAAAATCTATTTAAATAGAAAACGCGGTCTAGACGGTATTTTACATATTTTCAAAGGCAAAAGCTCAATCTACATACTGGGATCAAATGGAAAATAGGTGCCCGGTAGATACTTACAATTATTCCCGGCAGAAAGTGTTTAACTGATGGAAAAGATTTGTTCTCTGCACACGCGTGACACATGTGTACGATATTTCTGATACGCATCAACGTGGCGTAGCGTAGAATTCCATTCTCCTCGAAAAACGATATCACCTGTGCTCTCGGGGAATGAAAAAAAAAATGTATACACGTATATCACGTATATATACGTGTATGGGCTACGGTGTGCTAATAAAAAATTGATAGCTGTCATTTGAGGTGCGTCGAACGCCTGGGCATGAGGGTGATGTGGAAGTATACCCATAGTATCAACAAGGCTTATATTTTCACCGTAATCCGCTCGTTCGTCTGGAGGTTATTTACCGGATTTCGATATTGATTATTGCGTTAACCCGTACATCATACCGGGGGAGAGAGAGAGAGAGAGAGAGAGAGAGAGAGAGAGAGAGAGAGAGAGAGAGAGAGAGAGAGAGAGAGAGAGAGAGAGAGAGAGAGAGAGAGAGAGAGAGAGAGAGAGAGGAGAGAGAGAGAGAGAGAGAGAGAGAGAGAGAGAGAGAGAGAGAGAGAGAGAGAGAGAGAGAGAGAGAGAGAGAGAGAGAGAGAGAGAGAGAGAGAGAGAGAGAGAGAGAGAGAGAGAGAGAGAGAGAGAGAGGATATGAAAACAAGAGGCTAAAAAAGAAAGAGAATCAAGGGGAGGAAAAAGAAATTTTGATAAAAGTAAACAAAACTGGGAAAAAGATAATAATAAACGCATTTGACCGGCCATCGCGGTGGTTACCCATTCTATACGCGCACACATGGGAAATGTAGGCACGATCGGAATCGTTTCATGCACGCAAACTATTTACGGGCAACCCTCCGCAATCCAAAACATTGGCACGCTATGCACGGTGCTGCGCCTTTGTACTTTGGCCGTATATTTTGAAATGAAAACGAATAAAGAGGATGGCTACAAAAATATTTATTTCCAAACGCAAGGGAAATAGTATTGAACTCTGTGTACAAGATTTATCGGCAATCCATTTCTCCCTCTTTCTTATTCGATTGACGAAAATCGCCAAATGATTGTCAGATTGAATATTGATGCTTTTCTCTGTATTTTTATACTTAACCGTAGGGTATTGTGGCAGAAACGGTTTTAATTACCTTTGATTACAAAGAAATAGTATATTGTGTAACAAGGAGGCAAACTCGGAAGCTGGAGCTAAGAGAAATATGCGAGATGAAAAAACCGTTGCTTCCTCGTTGCAAACACTTCTTTACATAACAAGAGTATATTGCGTGTTTTTTAACGAAGCATAAAATTGAGGTTAGGGTTGCGTAATGTTAGATCTGTTTGCGACAGCGCATGCGCGCAGTACAGAAAAACCACTTTTGACCATTAGCAGTTGAAAGTGGTCCTTTCCGTACTTCGCTCATGCCTGTTTGCAGATTCTCTTTACCGCCATAGAAACGGGTAATTTATGTACGAAAAACATGTAAAACATGCTCGCGTTATATAACAACATATTTTTGCATTTGAACTTGCCAATAAGTAAAATACTGGACAGATCTAAGTAAACTTAACACTCAAGTCAGCATGCGCCAAGTTTATCGTTTGTTTAGACAGGCTGGCCAACTCAGTACGCTGAGAAAAATTTCGTTTGTCGTAGTAACTGGAAAAATTCAGTAAAACAGGTATCGTTGAAAAAACTGGTTAAATATTGCTGGTGTTGCGAAAAACGAGGTACGCGTAACCATTTTGCGATATTGTCGATCCTTTTTTGGTAATTGCAACGCAAAATCAGTGTTTTCGGTTTACTCTAATTTTTTAGTTAAATAAGGCTTTAACGTCAATTTATTGTTCCACAAGCATTAAATTTTCGCAACAGTTGCAAGAAAATATAGTAACAGTGATCGTATTGAGAAAAAATAGTAACTGACACTAGACTTTCTGGTAACAGCTAGGAAACTAATTTTCATTTTGTACCTAGAACTATATTTTTCGATTATGGTAAATAATGAAAATAATGCAACACCACCTTCGTGTACTTGCAAATTTGAATAGCTAAAGATCGGCGCGAATTTGTTGAATGTACTAATGGAATCTCGCGATTTGGCTCATGCCTATTTGGGTGTTCAGTTTCCTGAAACTGTTACCGTATATGTGTTCGTGTTCATTGTCAAAAATTTATCTCAATTTTGTTTCAGCACAAACCAAACGTTGTCTACTCCAGAAATATATTTGTCAGTGGAATTCTGGATAGTTTTGTTGGTCATTTTCAAACCAAATACGTAGAGCAAAGTGGTTTGCAACAATGCTTTTACCTATCGCTGCAAAAACATATCCTGAACACTGATCGAGGTGCTGTTTTGTTCAGAACTAAAATAACCTGACCCCAGAGGTCTCTTGATAGTTACACATTCGGATTTCCAATAACATAAAAGGAACCCAAAGAAACATCCAGTTAAAAAGTTGTTTTTTGCCTCAACGAGTTCATCTTGGGTCTAGACGATGAAATTGAAGAACAAGGGTGAAAAGTAGCTATCGAAAAAAGCTGATAGCTACGAAGCCGAATAAATCAGCGAAATTTACATGTTCGCATCTATTCTCCCTAAAGAACCGCCAATTTACTGGGTAAATTTTTTGAGCATATTTACCTTTCGGAGGTACTTTCAAAGATGTTAAACGATACGAGTGGGCGGTAAAGAGGGAAAAACACGCAGAAATAATAACCGAACTTGAAATTTACGGGTTGAATAATCACGGTGGATTCATCCGCTACCGATTGGTACAATAAATATTCCACGACGGTTTTCGGTACCCACGGATTTCTAAACCACTTCAGCCATCGTTATTCGGCTTTCGGCTCATTCGTCACCGATTTTCAGCACTGCAGCCAGTAAAACTAAATAATGAAACGAGTGGAATTGGGCCAAGATAATACATGTTTTTTTTTTTTTTTCCGAGAGCACTACTCAAGGTGTGGGAACCAGACGGTGCAGAGAGGCACGTTCCTGCATTCTCTATGTATGTGTGAAAATAATTCTGCTGCCTCATGACAGTGATAACGTGAGCTATATTTCACCCCGGCAGCGTTCCTCACTGCTGCGTGAAATCTACCCAACAGTTATTACACGTATATACTTCGCTCGTATAAGTGAAACGCGAGTAGCGTGCTGCTCACGAAATGTCCGCCTGCCTTATGACTTCTGTCCTTATGTAAGGCGTCATAATTCATTGATAGTTCGGACCTTAAATTGGATTCGTGCAGTGTTTGATGCTGGCTAATAAAGATGGTAGTTTTATTCATACGAGAGAAAATGTTCAAATTACAAATCTTACCTGTAAACTATTCCATTCGTTAGTCAACCAGGAATTGTCCTGAATTAGTTAAAGCTAATTGACGAACTTGAACGGAATTCACTTGTAGAACCAAGTATTCAATGAATATTTGACTCGCCGTAAACCTTTTTACTCTTTCGAAACTTCAGGTCACAGGACAAAACCTCTCAGAATCCTAAAACAATGAGGTGTAATAAGTGAATGAGAAATTGAAGGTGAGATTAGAAGACAAAGAGATTTTTAAGATACTTGGCGAATCACTTGGATGCATTATTCGTGTGGTTAATGGAAGCACAGTTGGGACTAGAAAAGAAGATTAGAATATTTTTCTGTTGAAAGTCAGCTCATTGGTAGTTGAAGGTGGAGAAAATCGAGGTCGAATGGCGGTTATTTCTAGATAGCCATCCTAAGCCGTTTGTGGAAAATCTTCACCCTGAAACAGGTGAATAATTAACGAAGATCGTATCCAAAGGTGGACGAAAACTGTCCCCGACTACTAACCCAAGCTTGGCTTATCCAAGCGACACCTGTTTAGCGACACTTTCCCGACCAACGACCACGCCACTCCGTGACCATATAATAGGCCGAAATTAGGGGACGTGGGTTTCGCCAAACGACAACCGCGTATCACCGCTGTTATCCTCTTAGCGGTAGATGTTGACCGCCTCTTATCGCTTTGAGATTGGATGGCTTGATAGGGCTGGGTTGCGTATACAGTCTTGTGGACGAATGTGCGAAGCTATGGGGTAAGGATGGGAATTGGAGAATGCCAAAAACACAAGTTCGGAAAGAAGTATGGGAAGTGATATCGAGTCAAGAATGTGTCAAAGTGAAAATTTGAATGAACAAAGGTTTCAAAGTGGGACTGAAGACAATCAAGTGAAATATAATTAAAAATTTAAGAAAGATATGAGAAACATATAATTGAAGCTTCGAATTTCAACCGTAGAAGACTTCGTATTAACGAGGTGAGGGAAAAATATTCAACTATTATTGAAACCAAG
Source organism: Neodiprion pinetum (assembly GCF_021155775.2). Classification (NCBI taxonomy): domain Eukaryota; kingdom Metazoa; phylum Arthropoda; class Insecta; order Hymenoptera; family Diprionidae; genus Neodiprion; species Neodiprion pinetum. The sequence continues at coordinate 26,652,080 of NC_060233.1, forward strand.
AATCCATAAATTCGTCCGATTTTGATCGACGTGAGTTTATTTTACTTATAAACGCATGTACCAAAGACTGTCTGACGATGAGGCAAGTTTTTTATTGCTAGCTCGTTAGTCGGTAGGAGCCCAATATGTAAGTACATTAGTTGTAATTTACAGATGGTAAACCTTTGACTTAGCAATACATGCAACATTTGTACCCAAAGCATAATTCAGAAGATATATAGAAAATTAATTCACGGTAACTCGTCAAATAGCAAAATTCTACGAAATGAAATAACAATGATAGTATCTTGAGAATAGGTGAACGGATTTGAATAAAATCTGTATAGTCGAGTTTTTTCAGATCGGTGATCACGAATCTGAAGATAAAGATGCAAAATTTAGAGTTGCCATATTCCATATGCTGAAAAAAAACTAAAAATATTTAGATTTTTTTAGAATTTTGTTGCCGATTACGAATCTGAGATCAGATTTGCAATATCTAATATGGTGGAAAAAAACATTAGCTCAATTCTCTCTACAAAACAGAACTAAATTGTGTACTTATACCTAGCACTAGATGTTATCCGGCTAGAATAGATACAACGCAGCGGCAAAAATTTACTTCGACGGGTATAATCTGATAAACATACCTACATATGTATGCGTAATACAGCGAATCGTGATTTATCGCGAAAGGTGGTTCGAATCAGGAGCCAGACACAAGAGCAATGTTGGTTATACCGAGGTGCACAAGGTGAAACTTTCATTCGCCAGTAAGATCTAGGAGTTCGAGAAGTACTTATCGACTTTTATTCAGTCTTTTCGTGTAGATAAACGGACGGGTATAAATCCGTCGTACGGCACAAGAGACAGGAGCGCCTTTTTTACCGAAGAAATAAAACCAACTTCATGCCCGACGCCAATGGAAAGAAATTTGCCATTTTTTCATAACTTGGAACTGAATAGAGAGGATCACTGAAAATGATCATACGCTGAGGAAAATTTCATTTGTTACAGTAAATAGCAAAATTCAGTGAAACAGGTATCGTCAAAAAAAACTGTTTGAATATTGTTATAATATTGTTGTTTTCATTTTGTATCTAGAACTATATTTTTCGATTGTGGTAAATAATGAAAATAGTTAAGGACCGAGCGGTAACCGGAACTGAAAATTTCTCTCATTGTCAGTGTAGCTTACTCAAACAGATGATGAATGTCGATGACTTAAGAACTTTTTTCAGTCACGCTTTTTGTTTTTCGTTTCTATTCTTTCTCCACAATGAGTCACATCGGGCCTTGAAATAATCTAGCAAAAAATTTCACCTTCAGATTTTTGGCAGGTTAGAAAATTTCTTTTTTCTCCACCCGACGCGCCAAATAAGTCTTTGATACTAGGTTGGAAATTATCAGATAAAATATCGTACGAAGATGATATTTACTTTCGTTGTTTGTAAAAAGTAACGTCGTCACAAAAAACGGACACACGATCCTTATAGGTATTTGTCCGCAAGGGGATAATAGCAGGATTTATCGGACTATCGGTAAGCAATTAAAGATCGAGTTCACACTCATTTGATGCCGCTACACCGCCAATCAACCCTGTTGTTAGCTTCACAGCCAATCTGCTAATTGCGTATTCCAATAATGCAGTATTGAATAACGGCAGTGTATTACCTGGCGTATACCGATAACCATTATGCAGATAAATTCTCATTCAAGTGCACACGCAGCCATTCGGTGAATATTATCATTCGATGTTACAACAACCCGGAACTCTATGCTCGGAGTGAGGTCTAATTGCAACTTCGATTACGCTGTTTCGCAGTTTCACCCTGTTGAAAAATTGGCGAAGGAAATAATTTTGAAAAAATTACAAGTCTGTCACTGATATTTTGAGAAAGCACTTTTTATGCCTCGGAGAGCCAGTATTGTACGAATTTACTTTATGCAGTTCTCTTTACTTACCTGCAGACTGGACTCAGGTAACTCGATATAATTATAACCAAGCAAAAATTAGTTCCCGGACTTAATGAGCAGTTCCGTTGAAATTTAGCGCCTTTGATGTAACTCTGCAACACTTTATTTTTTTTTTATTGAGCATTCTTTGCGAAATTTTTCATACCTTCGTGATTTTCTTTAACTTCTGGCTACGGTGAAGATAAACTGTCCAAACAAAAATGATAAGCCAACCGAGATTCACAACCCTACGTAATTTTTTCACCCTCAGAATTTTTTAAGGCCTAAGATTTTTAGAAAGAAGCTCTTATGGGTATATTTGACAGGTTTTTATGCACTCTTTAACCCCAGAGTAGTTTCAAAAATGATACATTTCAAAGTGGATTTGAAAGCAGAATTTTTATCCCCACGAACGGAAATCATAGAATCAAAATTCCAATGTACCACACGAAAAAAAGCTTTTGTTAAGTGAATCGTTCTCCTCCGTTATGAAAATTATTCAGAAAGTATATCATTCGCGTATGAAGCGGAATCCTACTCGTTTAATTAAATGAATAAATACATTATTCCGCTGGGGAGAACATCACGAAAAAGATTTACGATCAGATTTTCCTCTCCTTCCGTTTCCGTAACTTCAAAAAAAATCCCCAAATAAGCTGAGTTACGGAAGACTTCAAGTCCAATCGAGGGGCGAAAGAAAGTTGACCGATAAATTATCAATTTTCGTAACCCGTAAAATACGGGAAAAATATATTTATATCAGAACAATGTATAATATATGTATATATGTAACAATCTTAAGTACAGCAAGATAGCGTGGCTGATTTAGTGTGAAATTTATTAGTGAGAATAAAAACAAAGGTCGTTCTTGTAATTTTAGCCCAGCTCTTAAGGCACTGAGTGCGTGAGTTTACCATATTTTTTTTACATCTTTATGCATGAAGTTGTGTCGCACTCCGGCGTATCGCAATCATGGTATGTATAATGGTGGAGGTATTTTAACTTATGATTTTCCCCCACCTTCTTCATCCTCCAGAAACTAGTAAAAACCACATGTTTTACTAAACTACGCTGATCACGAGAAATGTAAATTTCTAGAAGCTATAAAGCTTTTTCTCTATCATCCTTCATCAAAAACCGATCTTCTTTCACTTGCTTAGCTGTTCAAATACGATAAATTGTGGCCCGATAAACGGTAAATCTATACACAAACTAAGTCTACTTCCGTTTGATTTATTTCGTTTCATCATTGAATTGAAGTTTTTTTTTTTTTCGACATTTCCATATGAAATTATTATTGTATAAAATATACGAATTTTGTTATTCTAATTGAAAATAATTTCACAACTTCTTTGAACTTTTCCAAAATGCTTGACAGTTATGCATTTAGTAATAGATACAATTTAAGAACTTTATTTCATAAGCTTTTAACGAAAATAGACACTTCTCTATTTAATCGTATACAGCTGTTTTCAACGTAAAAATATGATCAGTTTCAATTTTCAGACGAATAGTTCACATCTTATTCTTGGCGAACGAACAATTTTATCCAATTCGACCTGATTCCAAAATTGCTCTAAAGGTAGAAACGAAATTATCTTGTATTGAAATCCGAAAGTAACATCAATTTTTCACTATACCTTGTTCTTTAAAGTCAAGTCATCAGAGATCACAGAGATTAACCTCAAGCTTCGAGAGTTGTTTGATATATCAAATTTCAATATATGCATGATAGTTGAATATTAAATTTTCGTCGATACTCGCCCACCGCGGGTGGATCCTTTTGAAATTGGTGAGCAGGAATGCAGCGAATTGATAGACTTCAAGTTGCGCGATCCTTTTCGATGAACATCCTGAAGTATCCGCCCGGAGAAATCTGAGAGGAAGATAACGCCACTGTCCTTCCTGGAACTAGATGAGAGTTTTTCGGTAGTTAGTAGACCGAAGTAACGAACGCAGACATGATCAGCTTTATCGACACTATCAAGAGCTTTAGGGGCTGATGCTGTAAATTTCTCTTCTACGCAATCACTGTATGAAAAGGAAAGAATAAGTCCTGCAAAGCTTTCGACATGATGGAGGGTTCGAAAATTTTTCCCAAGATCGAATAATCGTAAAAACGGTCACACACGGTATTCGTGTCAGACTGGAAATTGCTATTCAGTGTACTTAAGGTACGTGTTCGAGCTGATGTTGTGAAGATGTTTAGTCAGGAATTGTGTTGCAACTGCAATTATGCTTCCGATCTGACACTTCGAGTAAATCCGAAGAAAATTAATTTTATGCGTAGCATAATTCCAAAAAATTTACCACGGATCCTGCTGAAGAAGTGCCGAGAATTTTACAGGAAAAATAGTCCAACAGGTTTCCAACCCCCTGTAAAATCCTTTCAATAGAAAATTTTATTCAACTCCACAGGATGTCGCAAAAATTTAAAGTTGCCAAAATCTCTCTGATAAAATTTTATAACAGAGGTAAAACGACTCAAATTAAATAATGAATTCAAATAAACTTTTCCAGTGCACTCGATGATACCAGAGATATGAAATTCGTAAATAACTTTATTTATTATTCCCAAAGCCTTCTCCTCCCCTTTCACAACAATCCCGTGAAAATGGCGTTTTTTATCAAACTTGAACTTATTTTCCATCAATCAATCATTCACAAATAACTCCAAATTAATTTAGAACTAATTTACAAACTATAAACCAAAGAACAAGCCCTTCCTACACAACTATACTTTGATCTAATCTCTTAATCCAACATCAAGCCATCAATTTTTTCAATTTTTTGTAACGCCGATTCGAGTCATGACCGCGAAATGATTCTCCGAATTTTGGTTTTGTTGTTCCCACGATGTCTTACGGTCAGCAAAATATTGGCTGTCTATTTTGGCCGTAATCCCTTAAATTACCGAGTGTCCAACATTGCGCGATGCATGCACGGAGTTGCATCTGCCTCCGGAACAGCATACTGCAGGCCAATGTGTGCTCTCTGACAATTTGCGGTACACCGCTGGGCTGTCACATCGCAGGGTTTACTGTTTAGCATTGAAACGCGGTCAAACGGAGTCGGGTTTGCATTCTAATTAAACATCACGTCGGTCATCTGAACCACAGAAAACAATTTGACGATTAATTCCCGGCCCCGTCATACCCGGGTCAGATCGACAGCTGTGGCTTATTCCGCATCCCTTCACTGAAAATTTCATCGAGGCTTTGCAATGGGGCTTAATTCAAGCCCGCTATGATACGATAATTCTGGCATTGACATACCGAATATACCAAGGTGTTATTTGGGGGCGTGATTTTATCGGGTCAGCTGATCAAATCCGAGCCAGGATTCGTACTCCGTTTGGGGGAGGGGTTGAAATTCCGAACATGAAAGCTCCGAAAGTGTCAAATTCTGAATTTTTCTTGCGGTGGAACTTAAAGTGAAGAAATCAAATTTTGCCGAAACGTCAAAGTTCCGAATGGTCCGAAACCCGACGCTCAAAGTTCGGAAATTCCAAAGTTCCGAAGGGATGAAATTACGAAAGGGCACAACTTCGACAGGCGAAAGTTCCGAAAGTGCAAAAATGAGAAAATTAAAAAATTTGAATCATCGAAATTTTGATTGATCGAACAGTTTTAGTTCTGTGAATTTCTGGTTTGGTGAAATTTCACCACTTTGATTTTTCTTAGTTTTGGATTCTCGATACTTTTACGTACGGAATTCTGGTCATTCTGATTTTTTTCACCCACTTGCTGAGAGTGATGCACAAACTACACTGTGTGAGTATATTTTAATTTTCGGAACTTTACTTTTCGGCACTTTTCTCCATCTTAACTTGAATTTTATTAACCTTGCATTTCGAAACGTTGATCTGTCGGGTTATCGACCATTCGCAACTTTGCTGTTTTGTAAGATTTTGATTTCTTTACCTCAAGTTTTGCCACCGAATAATTCGGAATTAGGCTCTGTCCGAACTTCAACCCCGCCCATCAACGTGCGGTATTGTATTCACATCATTCTGTTCATTGGAACGTTAATGGGAGTGTAGTGCGATTCAACGATGCAGTGAATATAGCGATGAAAATAAATGTTACATTTCACTAGACAAAGTTAATAAAAACTGCATTTATTACAGTTCATAAGAAAAGATCTTAGTAAAATTCAATCGATTTATAAAAAAATTTGGCACAAGTAACTGTTTACTGTAACTAGAGTTGTGATTTTTATATTACGGTAAAAAACAAAAGTATATCTACACAAGGATTGTACGTAGTTACCACAACTATACAGTTAATATTGCATCACTCAACAAATCCGCGATCTTTCGGAAATCGACAGACTAACTCAAAATCAAACATGCCTATTATGAAAATCTGCTATTATGATAAGACCGAACGAAATTCACACGTCCAGAAATATTGGGATCCAAATTTCCGTGTGGGTAAAGCAGTCGATACACCGACTCAGGAACTCGCGGCAGGGTGAAAAAGTGCTTCTTAAGAGCCCCAAGTGCCCATACGGGCTATTCCGCGTCAACCGGATCAGTCATCTCTCAGATATTTTTTTAATTTGGCATGTGGATTGTGTAAGGGGAGTTAGATTTTTGTGCCAAAGCGCGAATCTCATAATGCAAAATTCGATTTTTTATTAACAATAACAAATTAGACTCCCATTTTTTTCAAAAATTCATAACTTCGGCAACAAATTAGATACAATTTTTTTTTTTTTTTCAAATTACGCGGAAAGCTCCATAGAATTTAAAAAAAAATACGAAATGGTAAAAAAAAGTTGTTATCAATTGTTTATTTAACAATTAATTTTTCAAAGATTTTTAAAACAGTGACCGACACGATCAAAAAATTTTTTTAAAATTCTGACATGTTCCTTGAACTGTACTACAACCTGTGAATTAATTCCAGAGGGGTGTTTTTCTTCGTTTTCGAGTAAAAAATCATTAAAGGTGTCGATGCGCATGAAATTGCGGCGCGTCGAGTCTCTACGTAATGGCGGGCGGCCGGTTGCCGTCCACCGCTACCCCGCGGCGGCGTCGCGGCGTTATTTTAGAGTCATTTTCACGATGTAGGACATGATTGAAAAATCTGAAAAAAATACTGTACCTTCACAAGGCCTGCTCAAAGCGATAAGTGAAGTTTCAAGAATGTGTTTTTCACCGTTTTTTTATTACAGAGATTCGAAATTTGTTATGACGCATTATGATTCAAACATGAATTACGAACACAGGTCAAGTGTTGTTCCAGGATATGGAATACCTGCACCTGTGCATGCGTCACCTAAATCCTTCACTATCCAGGTAGTCCAGGTAGGGTCACCACCTCGATTCCGCGAAGGGGTCATTTGGCTAAAGTCAGGTACATTGAATTGCACCTGCATTATGTTAGCCCCATTGGTGGAATTCAAGCAATTAGAAGAGTCGTTGGGTGGGTGAAGCACTATATTCCAGGATATGGAATACGTCCACCTGTGCATGCGTCACCTAAATCCTTCATTATCCAGGTAGTCCGGGTCACCACCTCGATTCCGCGAAGGGGTCATTTGGCTAAAGTCAGGTACATTGAAATGCACCTTCATTATGTTAGCCCCATTGGTGGAATTCAACCAATCAGAAGAGTTGTTGGGTGGGTGAAGCACTATTCTGAACGAGTATAAATTTCGAGCATTTCAAAATGCATAACATTCAATCGAATACCAGTGTAGCGATCAGTGCAATACATCGTCTCATTCTTCACACAAGTAATTCATTTCTGAAAGCAATGTCTACAACAGATGTGAAACGGTGCTGTAATCCTTTCCAAAGAGTTGGCCATAATTGGGTGCGAAATTTGGTAAAGCCAGTGACACCAGCATTACGGAAAAAGTTTCCGGACCTAGGAGAATATGTGTGCATGGATTGTCGAATAAAATTGTACAAATGCAACACAATTACTCCATCTGATAAAAACGAGGTAAGTGATATGAATCATAATTATGCGAGTGGTGACGATCTTGTTTCACCTTCACCAATTAGTGAACAGAGCAGTGTGGAAATGTTTCTTGAGAATGATATCGGGCAAGAATTGTTGTGTGATGTGAAAGAATTGTTTATCAACGCGAAGTGTGTCGCGGACAAAATTAAATATCTCACAATGACTCCTCGTAGTTGGTCCATCAGAGAATTGGAGTTACAATTTGATTGTTCATATAGAATGGCTCGTAAAGCTAAAATATTGCAAAGTGAGCGTGGATTTGGATCCTCCCCAGATCCAAGACCATCTCGCACTCTTTGTGATGATGTTGTCTCTCATGTAGTGGAATTTTACTGTTCTGATGAAATAAGTCGGATCATGCCTGGTCAGAAAGATTTTGTCACTCTTCGCGATGTGGATGGTTCAAAACATCAAGTCCAAAAACGACTTGTTTTGTGTGATCTGAAGGAAGCTTACGCCGCGTTCAAGCAACAGCATCCGAATGATAAAATTGGATTTACAAAATTCGCGGAACTCCGCCCAAAGCAGTGTATTTTAGCTGGACCAACAGGAACACATACAGTTTGTGTTTGCAAAATTCACCAGAATGTGAAACTTATGTTGGTGGCGGTTAGCTCAATTTGTCAGACATTCAAAAGAACGTACCACGATTTGATAAAACAGATATCGTGTGACTCTCCAAATCCTTTGTGCTATCTCGGTGATTGTAGTAGTTGTCCAAGTTTTGATATGGTTACACACGAAATGGAAAGTTTATTCGACGATAATTTCGTAGAAAGTATTAGCTACAAACGGTGGACTCATACGGATCGATCTGTTTTAGAAACGATCACGCAAGAAACGGAAACGTTCCTCGAGACGCTAAAGGAACAGACGATAGCCCTCAAGAAACATGATTTCATTGCTAAACAGCAAAGTGCATATTTGAAAGACAGAAAACATCGTCTACAACCAGGGGAGTTCTTAGTTTTGGGTGACTTTGCTGAAAACTATGCATTTGTTGTTCAAGATGAAATTCAAAGCTTCCACTGGAATAACAATCAAGCTACCATCCATCCTTTTGTTGTGTATTATGTTGAAAATGAGGACTTAAAGCATAAAAGCTTCGTTATCATATCAGAAAATCTACAACATAATACAGTCGCGGTCCATCTGTTTCAGAAGAAACTAATCGGTAAGCTTTTTGAGTTCTTCGGTAGTGAAGTTATCAAGAAAATGATTTATTTTACTGACGGTGCTAGTGCACAATATAAAAATAAAAGCAACTTCATTAATTTGACTCATCATTTTGACGACTTCAATGTCGAGGCTGAATGGCATTTCTTTGCAACGTCACATGGAAAAAGTCCATGTGATGGCATTGGTGGAACTGTGAAAAGATTTGCTGCACGTGCAAGCCTACAGCGGCCCAATGAAAATCTTATTTTGACTCCAAGGCAATTATTCGAATGGAGTGTGAGTGCATTAAAAAATATCGCATTTGACTTCTGCAGCAACAGCGAACACGAAGAACATGAAAAATTATTGAAGCCGCGATTGAACCAAGCAATAACGGTTGAAGGCACTCGACGATTCCATTCATTTTTACCTCTATCTATAAAAACTGTAGAATGTAGGGTTTACTCTTCCTCTGATGAGTCATTTACCCGTAAATCTATGCGCTAAGATAGCCATGTAAGTTATGACGAAAACCTTTGCTCACATTTCTAAGTTTAATGCCCAGTTTGATCAAAGATTAATAGATTGTATCCATAGAATAAGCGATTTATTTGTATGAAATATATAATTGTAAGTGCGTTCATTTCGCAGCTTCCACATATCTTCGGGGGTGATTATAAGTACTAAAATAAGTAGCAAGTTATGTAATTATTATCATTTATGTGCACTCTCATGGTGCGTAACTGTTATTTTGAATCTCTGTAATAAAAAAACGGTGAAAAACACATTCTTGAAACTTCACTTATCGCTTTGAGCAGGCCTTGTGAAGGTACAGTATTTTTTTCAGATTTTTCAATCATGTCCTACATCGTGAAAATGACTCTAAAATAACGCCGCGACGCCGCCGCGGGGTAGCGGTGGACGGCAACCGGCCGCCCGCCATTACGTAGAGACTCGACGCGCCGCAATTTCATGCGCATCGACACCTTTAATGATTTTTTACTCGAAAACGAAGAAAAACACCCCTCTGGAATTAATTCACAGGTTGTAGTACAGTTCAAGGAACATGTCAGAATTTTAAAAAAATTTTTTGATCGTGTCGGTCACTGTTTTAAAAATCTTTGAAAAATTAATTGTTAAATAAACAATTGATAACAACTTTTTTTTACCATTTCGTATTTTTTTTTAAATTCTATGGAGCTTTCCGCGTAATTTGAAAAAAAAAAAAAAATTGTATCTAATTTGTTGCCGAAGTTATGAATTTTTGAAAAAAATGGGAGTCTAATTTGTTATTGTTAATAAAAAATCGAATTTTGCATTATGAGATTCGCGCTTTGGCACAAAAATCTAACTCCCCTTACACAATCCACATGCCAAATTAAAAAAATATCTGAGAGATGACTGATCCGGTTGACGCGGAATAGCCCATACATATCAGGGAAAGTGGCGACTTGAATATCATATGAAAATAGTCGCGTTTCGCGCTCCTTATAGCCGGGTTAAGGAATTTCGACGGCAATAAAAGGAGGGCACTTCGTACGGAACGCCAAATCGTAATCGACTTTCAAATTTTTTTTTTTTCTTTTTTTTTCTCAAGGTGAAGAATTTATATATCTTTTCAGGTTCATGGGCACTTTTTATTTCGTAATTCCAGTTTTTAAAACAATTTTTTGTGCTTAAAAACAGTGAGAAATGACGGAGATATAACAAGTCGGCGTGAAGTTGTAAAGCTGAGATTTTTAGTCGGTCTTAGATTCATCAATTAGACATGAGTATCATAAAAACTTGTTTCAAACCTGAGCTTGATCTGTCAAATAGTTTTCGAGTAATCGTGTAGACCGATTTTGAAAGTCATTGAAGAAAAGTTTCGAGATAATCGCGTTCAACGCCTCAGGTACAGTATTTTCGTATCTTGATCTTTCAGCGTTCGGATTTCAGTTTTTCCTTGTAGTTCCGGGGACGAGGAAGTCAATACTTCCCAACTTTCGTTGCCATGCCTTCCTTTTTATTTTGTACGAGTTATATTTCGAATTAGAAATTAACGAGAACAGAACTTAACTTCCGGTCCATCGATCATCAGCGGTCAGTATTATATCGCTTTTCAAGTTCCGCAAAGTTTTTCGTACTGAATTTTTGACCGCAGATAACATCGTTATTTCAATTAGGGTGGTTTTCAAAAAAATGAAAAAATTCTGATGGTATTTTTATTTTTTTTTTTGACAACAAATTCAACGCAACTTTTAAAATGTGTTTGATCATTTCGAGTAGTTTGTTGTTAGTCAATAAATAAATACTTGTGACGAAACTTTCGTAAACTGAATCATTTTCGAACTGAAGTCTGCATTTCGGAAAAATTTTGAAAAATTTGATACTTCGAGTATCACAGTAGATTCTGTATTGTTGGCTGAGTATCTACCCGATAAATTATCGTTGAATGTTCAGCTGGTTGAGCAAATGAATTCCAAGTCCATTCTTTAAACGCCTCCTGAATTGATTTTTTATTGATTATACAATTTTGAAAAATGAACGCTCTCGCAAGGTGTGTTAAAAAATCTGAAGCAATGCTTACTCGCTTACTCATTCATTCCCATCGAGGTGAACAAATTTTATGAAAAACGTCGGAAGCGGTTATTCATAAAACGCCATCCCATCCCGTAACAAAATTTCTCGCTCTTTCCTCCATCCCTTTCTTTCTTTCAGAAGCCCAAAAACGTGAGACCAATTCCAAATCGATTTCCATCCACGTGACAATATCTTTGCCAACACAGTGCACGTATAGATAACCATGCAAGACGGAGAAAATAAAAAAGATTGAACAAAACAAGAAACGATTTTCATCAATCCGGCTGACAGTGCATCGCACCGACGCGGAGTTCAAGTCGTCTGTAAAATTGCCGAAAGGTGAGGGAAATTTGCAAGGCAGGGTTCACCCTCTTGCCACCCTTTCCTTCTCAACTCCTTCGTACTGCCGACGGAATGCGGGCGTCAAGATTTTCAGATTTCCAGCGTCGCGTCGGAGGTCCAGAGACAGCCAAGGAGGACTGAGAACCAGACAAGAGCCGTCCGGATGTAATTTAATCTTGAGATCGGACTGATTACCGACTTGACGGACGTCTGGGGTGATGGTACGGCGTAGTTTTCCAAGCTGGGACTGAGTTCGCGCAAAAAAATAACCCCGCGTGAGTCTTGCATCCGCCGTTTCACGTCAATGGGCTGTTATTATAATCCCATTAAAGTTGACAAATCTATCAATAATTACTGGCTGCCCACAGTGCTGAGGTGAAATTACGCCGTAGCGCGCGGTTTTAACACCGAAAGAGAGAGAGAGAGAGAGAGAACACCGGGTTGGCGGTATGGCAGCCATCTTTGCCTCGACTGCACTATCTCGCGTGAGATAACGGCACGGGGTTGTAAATTTTCTTCAGCGAGATTGGTATTATTTAATGTACGGTAGCGGTGTACTTCGCTGATGGTTATCGGGTGAAGAACGATTCGAAAAAAGAGTCGGGCAGATTGGGATCTGCTGAAACCGTACAGCCACTCGTTACTGAATTTTTGAACGTCAAGTCCAAAACATGTCCCAGAAAGCACCTAGCAGAATCCTTATGGAAATTGGCTGGATTTTCAATATGCCATGGTATATATTCTCCCGATTGAAAATTCTCATGGGCACAAGTCCCAAAAATGCACTAAAAAAAATTTCATTTGTTACAGTAACTGGAAAAATTCAGTAAAACAGGTATCGTTACAAAAACTGTTTGAATATCGTTGGAATTACGAAAAACGAGGTACGCGTAACCATTTTGCGCTATTGTCCATCCTTTTTTGGTTATTGCAACGCGAAATCAGTGTGTTCGGTTTACTCTAATTTTTTAGTTAAATAACAGTAGAGTGTGTCGATTTTTTGATATTTATGAATAACGCGATTTTTACAAATAACAAAGCTTCAGGGGGACTTGAAATCAAATGTATCACTCAAAAATTGTACGGTCGATTCGCAGAGACTCCACACACGCGTGAAAAACAGGACGAGTCAAAATTTGACGTCGCATCTCCTTCGAGAACATCAGCGAGTTCACGTATAGGATCAATCACAGCTTCTTGCCTATCTTTCAGAATCAACCGTGCAGTTTTTTGAGTGATTTGTTGGATTTCAAGTCCCCTTGAAACTTTGTAATTCATGAAAATCACTAAATCCATAGATATCTAAAAATCTCACAGCTTTCTTCCGAAGTCTGTATCTCGGAAACTACTGATTCTTGGGACTTGTGTCGATGAGAACTCATGATCGGGAGGATATGTATTATGACATGCTGAAAATCCAGCGAATCCAATTTCTATAAGAATTCTGCGGGGTTCTTAGCCAAAATATACCAACCACGAACCCTGAAGAGAAACTGTCAAATTTAATCTTTAAAATCAAATGGATTAAAGCGCGGGTGACTGTAGTTCACATTTCAAAGTCGAGAGACATGAGAGTTTAAATGTCAGTTGAACATCAGGTTCGAATTATAGAAATAGCTGTTCCACCAATCGTCTACGTGTTAGTGATTTGGGGCAGAAATGTCGAATTTCCCACAACTTTGATATTTTTTAGACAGTTCCTATTATAAGCGGGAATCCCGAATACGATCTAAGGTTTTTTCACGCAAAAAAGTCTGAACTAGACCGTCAGAAACAATGGAAAACACGTTTGTTCGATGTTTCCCAACTTTTGTCTCGGATTTGCTATTTTTATCTGAGAGCTAGCGGTTATTTACATGAAAGACTCATCATCCTGGAAAGTTCTAGAAATGAGATCATGGCGGAGGCTATAATAGATTTTATGAAGCATAATTTTTTATTTCTTTTTGTTTGGCGAGACATTTTCAATGTTATTTAGGTAGCAAAATATATTAATTATAGTCAAATTTTTGAAACTACATACAGCTACAAATGTAACGAAAATAAAAATGTTGTACAACTTCATAAAGTCAATTGTAGTTTCCAGTATCCTCCAAAAAAATCAATTTTTCACGTGGAAAACTGCGACCTCCCTAATAAAAATGGTAAATTTCAAATTGGAGTTGGAGAAGTTTTTTTTTTTTTGTTGAAGGTTTGGACTGAAACGAATTCTATGGTTGAAAAAACCAGATGAGCTTCCTAAATCCAAGACACTTTGAATAATCAATTTTTATTCCGATATAAGAGTAGTACTATATGGAAATCAATCTGATGAAAGTTTAAAAATTTATCCTAAAGGATTTTCACATCTCAATACGTGCTACGATATATAAAATTTTTGAATTGCAGTATAATATTCAAATCGAGACATCAGTCGTCTTTAGGAGGTTCTGAAAATATCTGCATATACAAAAAATAATAATTGTTACTCTTGTACACGAGGAGAAACATCCCATCAAAATTCCTGGGACGAGTCAAATTATAGAGGCGAGACCAGTGCTCGGAAGAAGAAGAATCATTGGCCCCTCACGTCAGCGATCCGAGTGCACTCTATCTGGGTAGGAGTAAAAAATCACATCTGCAGGGAAACTTTTTTATTAATAGCACGGTCGAGTAGAGGTGCAGGTTCGCAATACAGGCGCATGCTGCGGGGAACAGAAACTCTCAAATCTGCGACTATACTGAACTTTCGACATTTATTATACTCGCCAAAGTTGAAAACTGAATTTACGTGCGAGCTCTGCTGCACAGGGACTACAGCGAATGGTACACGGGAGTTATGCAGTTTGCAAATAAACCCAGCACGTTCGCCACACGTTATGCAATACTCGACATCTGGCCTTCAATGGTGACACTAGTAATTCACAGACTTCGTGATAATCCAACGCTCAGCAGTTACGAAACCGAATTATTCCCTCCCATTTTATACTCGAAGCTTTGAACGATCGAATCATAAATTCAATGTACGGTAAGCGCTGTCAATACGAAAAATCAATTGACAATAAAGCAAAAATGTGACTAGTCGCGGGATTAGAAATTCTCGCTAAAGGTTCAAACAATGAAAAAGTCGATTTTACTCGAAAAAAAATTCCAAACCGACAAAGTTTTCATGTAAATACGCGATTGTGATAACGATTTTAGAGAATTAACATTGATCTGTCACTTTGCACCGAGAAAATCCTCGCTGCTTGCCCGATTCTGTTTGATAACATCGCATTTCAACCGTAATAAACAAAATGAATTGTAAGTTTAACATTTGTAAATGTTAATGATCGCAGCTCATCCGATAATCCTTTACGAAGTAACGAGCTCAGAAGTATACTCATTTAAATATTAGTGAAATAAACTATTAGTCACGAAAATCGGACGAATTACACGGATTAACGGACAATAACAGAATCTTTACAGTTGAAATCCAGGATTTGTGTATTTTTTCTGAATCACAAGGAATTTCAAATTATATCTAGTTCAATTAGCTTTAGATTTACTCTTCGAACCGTTCTCGTGTCATGTTTTCATCACAACACATTTTTAGGCTGATTTCCGAGATTAAAATAAGCTCTCACCGTCTTAAACGTAAACATCATGTAAAAAACATGCAAAATAATTTAATGTGATCCAAGATAAATGATGAAATATCGTAAAAATCGTTGATTCATTCTTTTTCCAAAAATTCAACCTCACTCGCTCAAATAAATATCTGTTCTTCATCACGCGGTATTGCCATATTCTTTTCTCAAATACTTGTGTTTCAAGAGGTACTCAATCAATTTTTAAAATATTAAATATTTAGCGAGTTACGATTTTTTGAGTGAATGATACATTTTTCGGTATTTTATTGTTTTTTGAATTTTTTCCCCTGAAAGTAACTAATTTGTTTTGAAACACTATAGTTAAAGATTATCCTAGAATTTCTTCAAGTTATTTAAATCGACATCTCCGTTTTTACGCGATGATTTTTGATTTCGGGTCTCCAGCGACTCCGGTGAGACACGAGTTTTATACACAGGATTTGTGCAACGTAATGGCCAACCATGAAAGCACTCGTGGAATCCTAACTTAGAAAATTGCCATTCATGTAATGTTTCATATCAATTGACTTTCGAGCACTTCATAATCAATTGACCCGTATTGAACTTTCAACATCCGTAACCATTACTGACACTTCTATTCCGCCGTTCCGTATTATTTATGCATAACAGCCGATCGCATTTCTGGAAACGGCGATAACTCAATAATCTTCCCAACTGTCCAACTACAATTATTTCCCAATCAGATGCGGTGTCCATTATTGAGGAACCTCAAACAATGGAAGTAGAGCAGCCTACAAATAGTAAGAATTTGAGCATTACTGGTTGATATAAGAGCGGCACCTGTGACGAGAGAAAAGTCAGTTGTTCGATGTTCGAACCTTGTTGGAAAATCTATTTACATATTCTCTGGTAATTTTAAATTTTATACAACTGCAGATTAATACAATTGAAAAAACTAACGACTCGCACTAGAATTCAAGCAATTCAGCTGCAACGAAAACGACGCTTCTAAAAGATAAGTAAATACATTTAATTGTTAATTGTCCAAAATCCTCAATTCACAAATCAATGTAGCTTGTAATAATATTTCGTTAACAAAACATGAGCCGTCCTTCAGTTTAAAATTCATTCGTTTATTCATTCCATCATTCATTTCAGGTGTAAATTTTTTGAACCGATGTATATTGTTAAAATTGCAAACAACTGTCTTTTCATCGATACACTTGACTTTTGGATTTCACTTTAATTTATTTTGATTCTTCCTTTCAAACAGTCTCTCTATAATGTTGATACTGTTTTTGGAGTTTTCACTTTTTGGGTTCGAAATGTCCGTCTTGATGGTAACTTTGCTTTTTATAACACGTTAGTCGATCTTCGGTATCTCATGTTCTATTACCGAGACTATAACCTCCGTACCTTGTTCCTCTAAGAGAGTCGTTGACCAAGAGACCCGCTTCTTATAAATATAGTTGAAACTGGTGAAGAAACACACCACGTGTCCCACTCCGTGATTTAAACTCACATCGGCTTTCGTTGTGTCCATTAGGCGGGTATATTCGAATCATTTATGCAGACTCTTCACTCAATGTCTAAAAAAAATCAACTGACAGAGCTGAGCAATTATCACGTGATCTCAATAAAAATTATTACAGTTTCAAGAAATTCCTTACAAAGTACAACTTCTTCACTCCCGTTCGAGCGTTTAATTTCGCGATATTTCAGGCGAAGAACAAAGAAACAAGCGTAACATTTTCGCCACATTAAGGTTCCTGGTCCGCAATATCGGCGCGGATAATCGTCAGGCATCCAGGACCCGTAAGCTCGTATTCCCACGGTTTATTAGGGAGACTGTTAACTCCCCATTAAAGATCCTCCGCTGAGTAGCTGGCGGATGTATCGGCAGGGGTTTCTCCTCGCGCATTTCCCTCGTTGGGGCTCGACTTCCTTCACCCTCGGCTCTTGGAGCTCTTCCCTCTTCTCGTCCTCCTCCTTTGCGGGACACTCGACTTTCCGCTTTCCGCCGGCCCATGAGAAAAGAAAAGTTTACCTCGTAAAGCTCGCGGGCACAGGTAAGCGCCCAGGTGTGCAAAAGCTCGTGTAAACACCCTCGGATCAATAACGACCGCACTTCTCGACCAGCTGACGCTGATTTTGGCACTGCAGTCTCAAGGTGCCGGATTATGCCCAACCAACAACTCGGATACTCGAGTTGGAAAACATCTTGGAATAACTAATTAAACTCGAAGCCGACGCAATTAACGGCCCTGTATTGCTGATATGCTTTTCTGCTCCGCGTCTTCATTCTCGTCACTCCGCGGATCGAATCGTTGGGATAAAAGTGAATCTCAGCTCGAGAACTGTGTCATCCTTACTCGCATATTTCTGGGTTTTATTTTACACGTATTTCTATTAATGAAACTCATATTTCTTGTTCATTGTCTGAGACGTCAATTTTTGAATTAAAAATACATGTCTGGCATTTCTCATTCGTGAATCTTACTAAATTATTCGTTCACGTGATTTTTGGTAGGAAAATTTTCTATTTTGAAAAAATTCCGAGATTCACACGTGAAAAAAAATATTCTTCCATGGTAGGAGGATTTTTGCGGATTAGGAGAATTTTGTTTTGAAATCACAGTCGAATAATGTTTAAGGGATTTATAACGAACGGTGCACACTGATGAAGGGAATATTTTCTAAATGTCTTTGGAAAGATAATCAGGCAAAAGCAGGCATCTGTGAATACTCGCTTTCCACGCAGCTGGAGGCAACCGCAGGGAAAGTGGTTTTCGTATAAGTTAGAGACCACATCGTTCATCTCCGACCCTTGAAACTTTGTACGAATATTGCACTCCAACATTTCGGACCAAACGAAAGGTCAAATGTGAAACGCGATTTGTCTTCTTTTTGAGCATTTGTGTAGCTAATTTTTTATTTCGCGCTCTGTATTATATGTTTGGTAAATTTTGTGGGGAAATAAAAATTTCATCGAGAATGTGAAGAGGCGTGAAAAGTTTAGTTCGAGAAAACAGAAGCGCTCATACATACACCATCCGTGTTTCTTAAAGTTGAGAATTTTATAAGATCTTATGAATCCAATTTATTTATAAGTCTTAAATAAAGATTCTCTTATCTGCTGGAAAATTGTAACTCTGAAAGTTTTTGTTGCAGGGTAGAAAAATTTTTCTTCGGAAACTTAAAACCTTGGTGAATATCAATGCGATTAAAGCCCTTGACTGACGAAAAAGTGTATTTTCATCGTAATACATTGAAAGATTGATAGCTTGTAATAATTTTTATCACTTGATACCCGTGCACTTGGTATTTATCAAGTTATTATCTTTCTAAAAATACTAAAATAAAAAGTATTGAAGTCATACCGAAAAATTTCAAACTATTTCCAAACGGTTAAAAATTTATCAGCTCCATTCGATTCAATTATACGATGATTCCTTTCATTCGGAAAACTATTTTACACATAGTCACTTACATGCAAGAAATTCCTGACAGCCGACAAATACACCGAATACATGCCAAGGCGTGCTCGCAGCCCAAACGAAGCTCCGTGTTCCACTTGGGCAATTAACATTGAACGGTTTGAATGTGAGATTTAATGCCGGTCATGAATCAAGCGGAGCGGTCGTCTCGTCCTAGGGAATAAATCACAATAATAATTACCTAACTGTTATTTATATCCCCCTGACGACCTGCCCGCACGGCGTGCACATGCGATTTCAACTCCCAACCCTCTTTCCTCCGGCGCGGTTCGCCAGACATCCAGTCCAGAGAGCGGGAGGGGCGAAGAGTGAGTGACCCGTGGATTTTTCAATTCAAAGGAAAAGGCGCTGGTTACACTTGGGTCTCACCCTTGGCGTGTATCTCCTCTCCCAGATCTTGAAGAGGGTTGAGTGTCGGAGCTGCTTGCACCCGGGACAATAAAGCCGCCTGTTCTTGACGCCCCGAGATGCGAGTCAAAAGCCTATCGGAGGGATGACATCTTGTTCAACGAGCACCGAGATAAACGTAGCGTAGCTCAGCTCTCGGGTGTTCGTCATTGCCCCGTTGGCCCTTCATTTTTCCCATGTTTATGCATTTTAAACAGATGAGGCGTGCGCGAAATACGGAAATAATCTGTTGAAAAGGTGGATTTTTTTTTTTTTAAGTAAAACGAACCTCACTTTATGTGACATGTTGAGGTTTTGAAACCGTATCAGGTGAAACCGAAATTTTTACGTATCATTTCAAGTCTTAGCAGATGTTTACAAACCAGTGAATGTCAAATTGTTCTGATATTGGAGATCAGTGACGCTGATTTTTAAGTGTATACCTGCACAAGGTGTTTCCGAATAATCGTTGCAGTATGTTGGGTTGCCTACCACTGAGGGGCATAAATGTCGTTAAAACAGACCTGCGGAGTTATCGGTAAGTAACGCATTAAATTAACCTGTTCACTTTAAAATGAAAATATTCACTCAAAATTCCTTTATTTAAGTAACACTGTTTTGACAATTTCGAGATGTTTTTTGGCACGTTTAAGAAGTAGAGTTCTTCTTCTCAAAATTTTGGGTTTTTCTCGCAGCGAGAGAATAATTCTACAAAATAAATAGCAGCAATCGATTTGTAAGAAAATCTTACCCCTATTTCATATACTTGAGAATTATTTGATATGCAGTATATCTCGAGAATATCGTAAAAAACGATAATCAAGGTCGTACATTATAGTGTACAAAAAAGTGGATGGGTTGAAGTTCTCACGATAAGTTCTCTACCGATAACCCGGTAGGTCTGTCTTAACGATATTTATGCCCCTCGTGATCGGCAACCCAGAATAATGCCACGTTTACTAGGAAGCACCCTGTATATGCGGTGCACATTTTTCGTCGAGTTGGTAAATTGTTAAAAACCGTTTAGATTCCTATAGGCTCTGTGAGATTTTTAAAAATTATGCGAACTTTTTTGAGAAATTTACGGCTCGATTGGTATTGCAGTTATGAGAAAAATTTAAATCTGGCTCAATATTTTTTTAATGGTACGGTGGTAATAATTAATCGTAACATTATTTTACTGGAGATAGATTGTTTTCTACTTTGTTAGAAAATTTTTAATTGTCAAAGCAAATGTGAAAGCATCCTTAAGATCTGCCAGAAACATGTGTTCTCAGATTTTTATTAGCCAAAAGTTTCCTCAAAGAATTTGCTCTGAAAGACTCTACCACACACGCGTTATTTATTATTACGGATAATTTTTGTCAAACGCCTAAGAATTCCCAGGCGTTGAAAAAACTGAAGCATATTTCTCAACGAAAGCATATTTTCACTAGAAAGTATGGTTCAAAATGATTAGTTAGTTAAGTTAAGTGAGTTACTAAAAATTCTCACGTGTCACCAATTTGTTGATTTCTTGTTCAAAAATCACATCCAGTCTTCCAGTGCGATCTTTACCTTCAGAGAGAGATCACTCATTCAGGGGACCCTTCAATAACAATTAGAATCCCCACCACACCAAGTGGTAGACATGGTAGATTATGTCAATAACCCAAGGTACGACCTTCCCTAGATCAGGACTAAATCCAGGGTTTAATGGATCTCTGAATCCTTGCGGTTTCGACTGTTTGAACTCCACAGTAAGTGTGAGCCTTCATTTTATGTAATTATAGTTGATGTGAAAACTCGCCACATTCGTAATAAACAATTACCTTTTCAACCTATCTAGATTCGATAATTTAATGTTTGGTGTAACTTTTATGAGGTCCGGACTATGGCTCACTGCAGTCAACATGGAGACGATAATCCGAACAGTGGTCAACAGTTTGATGGATTCTCTGTCCAGATCTTGACCCTTCGGGATATTGAACGCATCACTGTCTTCTACGAGTCGTACGAAATTGATATTTGTCTTGTTCACTGAAGTATTGGCAGATATTGAGACTGATGAAATGATCCCTGATTTACAATACTCGACCAAAATATGTCACTGCTCGGGTCCACGATCTTTGAGTGGTAATTTCCCGTTACTGAGAAGGTGCTTGACGGGATGCTCACGAATCCGTAATCATTCTGCGTTGAATTTTTGTGAACAAGCGCGTCAAGTATCTGCGGATAAGCTGATGGTGCGTAACGTAATATCCCCCTGAAAGTTGGTGCTTGAATGATCAACCAAACCAGTAAGCACGGTCTTTTGCTCCGCTCTTAAGTCACATTATGCAAGCTCATCTCGAATATCTTATCGCGTATACTATTAATCACAGCGATAAACGTTCTTATGATATTTTCAATGGTTAAAGGTACCAGTTCAGCCTGATTAATTATTCTTCGGATAATGCTAATCCAGTCACGATATCACTTTTGTTAATTCGATAATTTCTCGAGCAATTCTGACCACCAGTCAATTATGACCTTCGGAAAATCGGAAGCTGAGTATTAATGACATCGTGTATTACAGGAATTTAAATTTGTCCGATCGATTTTACCCGATTTTAATCGCGAGGTATCGAGGCCCGATAACCCAACTGCGGTCAACAGATTCACTGTAGGTATGTATAATTGTCACGCGCTGATGATGCGGAGCTTAACGGGGTTGCAATATGGTAGGAAACCGAGGGTCGAGGTCTGATTTGATAACTCCGTATTATATACACAGATAAGCCGGGAAACATTCCCGGCGAGAATCCGGTCGATAATTACCCAAAGCATCCTTGTCCTGTCAGGTATCCTTACGGACGCAGGATGCAGGGTTTCTGGCGAGTCGGGCGAGCTGCGCGACCTTTGCACTCTGCCCGCTTACGCGAATGAAGGAGGGTGAACACACATGCGTACTTTGAGATGAGGGAGGGCTGAGTCAACTTGAATAAGTAAACTTGTCCTTCTTGGGGGTGCGGAGGCGGAAGTGGAGGCAGCGGCTTGCCTACTACTTCTGTTTCTACTAGAGTCTGCGGCCCAGTTGCTTCGGGCCATCTCTCACCAAACTCGGCTACGTGCTTCAAGGATGGCTGAATAATTCATCCCGTTTAACATTCTCTGTATATATACACTTTTTGGGGATCATGCACGCGCATAAAGGCCGACGCTCCTTAGGCTTCGGCTTCATTGGAGTTGCGCCTTACCCCGCCTTACCGCTATCTCGGTAAACATGGGATACGTATTCTTCAAAAGCAGCAGCGTCTTCTACGGCAATCGCATCGCCGGCAAGTCTTGCCCGCAGTCACCCTGAACTACACGGTTTGGGTGGATAGTATTTCGGTTTTTAACACTTTTAGTTACATGGGATGCTCAGCGTCCAGCTTCAAAAATTTGCTTGTCCTAGCCTTAAAACACTTTATTTACAACTTCCAATGATATCTGTTACTTTCTTCAACCCCGAAAATCCCCGAGTAAACAAGTTTCGGTTGGAATCATCGAATTTTCATAGTTTTTTTCGAGTTTACATCGGACAGATAGGAATCGCTATCTTGGATTTAGAAACTATCAAATTCTTGGTTCAGATTCGTGATCAGCGACCCTGAATATCTCCGAACAACAGAATTCGAGCCAAAATATTGAGTTGATAAATGTGTCACTGACAGAGTTAAGAAGGTTGAGAAAAATTTTATTTGTCGTAGTTTGTACTAAAAAATTTTTGTAAAATGACCAACGTTACACTCATATACTTTGAGTAGATGTTGTAAGAATTGTAAGGGAACGTAGTTGAAGTAACTGCTAGTTCGTGTGACTATAATTATCAACACCAAATTTATAGTTATTGCGAGAATCAAATCTGTTTGTTCAATTAACTACGTTCTTTTAGTTAAAGGGTCGTGGCGTTAGTTTATTAATGCATCAATATCAAATCATCCCAATAGTGACAAAAGAATATAGAACGAGCAATCATAACAAACAGAATAGTTGTATATATTGTAACGTGGCATTTCGGTTAGGCATGCCCGTTACAAGGTACTTCCTGAACCTTGGGCGGAGTCCAGGAATAAGGGTTTCTGAGATCGAGTCGCGAAATAATAACAGAGAGCGCCAGAACTGGAGTCCCGCATCCGAGCTTCGACAGGGACGCAACAGCGAATTACGACTAAGATATTGCAGGCTTTTGTTTTTATTTATTTATTTTTTTTTTTGAGTACACCGGCCACAAGCCAGCGACAAACTCCGACGCCAAAGATATTTCGAGGCAAGGCAAAACCGCGGAGATTTCGCGTGAAGGATACCGAGGCTGCGGAGGGGTAGCCAACGCAGATCCCTGCAGCGCGGGAATCCAAGGCGGACGCGATTTCCGCTGGCGGCCGGCGCACCGCAGCCTCCCCCCTTACTCCGCCTACACCTGACCGAGGCAACCGCGAGAGACCGGCTAGCGACGAGGGAGCACCACCCCGTTCAACCCCTGGACACCGTGGAGCTGCGCGGAAGACGAAATCGCGATCTAGCGTTAAGTTCTGCGCCGCGAAGCGACGACAGCTGCGCGTCAAGCTGCGCAATCTCCGAAATCGATGACAGATCGATTGTTGCGCATTCCAAGGGTGACGACGTCACGAAGGATTAGCGTGACGGCCGATCGGCCATCTGAGATCACTCTAGTTCTGGCGGTTAACTGCAACGGTTACCCCTTTGACTTGGCGTTTGAGTTCCGTTCCTTTTTGAGTAGACAAGGGTGAAGTGTTGTTGCGAGGCACGATGGACGGACACGGACATGAGGGAGTGGGAAGCTTCGTGAGCTGGATGTGGAGCTTCAGCGTTGCTGCTATTCTTGCGATCGTATTTCGAGAGGAATTGAGCGAGGGCTTGTCCGAAAAAAGATAGCCATTTGTAATTTGCGTGTCGAAAAATCATCGAAATTCGTTTGCCGATTCTCTCGTTTGGTGACCGTAGCCTGTGTTGCGCGGAATAACGTAGAGCCGATTTTAGGTTCTTTTGTTTGTTAACTCTAAGTAACTGAGTATGAATCGCGAATAGCGAATTACGAATTAGTATTTCTATTGTTTAGCCTTTCGAATCGCGAAGAGCGACCGTGGCATTATTATTTCTCGTTTGTATTTGGAGTCGCCACAAGCGACATTTGAAGAGTTATATTTTTTTTTTTTTTTTGGTTTTGTATAATTTTTTTTGTTAGTACTATCATTGGAAGAAAATATATTAGTTGATTTTATCATTACTTCATAAAATAACGTGTTGGCGTTACGTATTTCGCGATATTGTTTTTAGGTCCAGGATACCGCGCGGACGCCGATTCATTGTGCACGCGGTAAGTTCTCGGTCATTTGCTCCAAGTGACCGAGGTGCAAGAAAAATCCACGTCACAATATACATATATATATATATATATAGCAGATTTTCTGGTTACGGCTGAAAAACTTATATTCGTATCGTGCCGGAACTACATCGTTAGATTATGGTGAAAAATGAAAATAATTGAGGGCAATAGTAACCGCAGAAGTAGAAGTTTTGCTCGATGTGGTAAAATTGAACAGATCACGGAGTTCTCTGTTTCAAAGCTTTTACCCGACATGACAAAATTAGCCCAAAAAAGCTCTGACTAACGATGAGTTTGACCGAGTTGAATTAATTTGACGAGACATCTCTTTGAGCTTTTCCTTCAGTTAAATGCCTTTTTGCAATTTCCTCAGCAGGAGCTTGATTATCTGTACATGTGCGTATACCACTGTATACTGCATAGATATAGTTCAGAAATTGTTGACACTGAGAAACAAAATATAATACTCAATAATTTGAGGTAACATACGCGACTTGAACTGTGAAATTCAAGGTGATACTCAAGTGGTCGTAGTCGAGAAAGAGGCAAATCTTTTTTTTACTGGCTTTCACTCAGTTTGAGGATGACTGTGGGGATTATCTTTAGGGCTTAACGAATACCCTGTGAGTAAATAATCGTCTGTGACGTACAACTGTCTGAAAATTTCTCCATGTTTTGTTACTGGAATTGTGCGCGTTTGAGACGAAATTCTTTTAGTTAATTTGTTAAGGTTTCACGTAGGTAAAATTGACAATTATGCTCGAGGATCCCATAAATAATGTCTAAATGTTCGGTCTTATACGTATGCCTATAAAAAAGAATTTTTAATTGAGCGATTATTTCCGCTTAATTTTTCGATTATAAAACAAAATTCATGTAATTCGATTCTTGATACCATAGGTTGAATCTTATGCGCATTACGAATAGTTTAGTGGCTGCTTAAGTAACTTCCAAGTACATATTAAAGGGAATGTTGCTGAAAAAAAGCCTTCATATAGGAGTTCGGCGATTATCCTTATTTACGCTATTGTTCCATTTCTTTAAAATTAAAGTTCAATTATACTTTCATTCATACACTTCGTACTATACATTTATATTTGATGTTTAGAACTATATCAAGTCAGATTTGATGGCTTGTGACGACTGGGTATATTTTATTTTTGTTTTTATAAACTTCTCTGGTTTGAAATCATGAATAATCATATAAATAAACGAATAATCTATTTTTTACACACTTCAAACTATTTTGTACATTCTTATTTATTTTTCCATTTCATTTCATTTGAAAACCTGCAAAAAACTCCTATACAACGATCTTATGTTTGCATTGAAATATTTAACAAACATGAGAGTATCTAAGGTTAGCAATATAAACTAAATTTTCAGTTCTGTAAACTGTACATTGTCCCCTGAAGTATACATGAATACAATTTGGCTGTCTACAATGCAGACGTATCGATCCTCTGATTTAATAGAAAATATTTATAAAGTGACGTTATTAAAACTGTATGTTTTGTTTTCTTCAAAATTTCTGCCGACTAGACATTTTTTTGTGCGTTGTCTGGAATTATCAGAGCCTGTGACATATTGACTTTGCTTCTGCCAAATGTTTACTTACAAGGCTGGGGGGTACAGCTTGGACGGTCTAAAATTATACCTATTCTTAAGAGTTTTTTGAAAGAAAATGAAAACACTTGGAGCAATTTCAATTTGAGGGCTTTATTATTTATAGTTTTCAGACCATTTTAGAATTTTTTTCATTGAAATTCATCACAAACTGGCAGCATGGCGCATATAAGTAGCGAACGACCACGTTTTCAATCCCGTGGCGCAGATAACTGCGTCACTTTTTATCCGATCGACTTGAAATTTTGACACAATCTTTAAAACTTCTTTATCGAATCGAGCTCGTAGGTAGGATACATTTGTTTTGTTTATAATAGTATATATTTGAAAAAAAATTTGTTTTTAATATTTGGGTTACGAGCTTGAATCCGAAGAGGTGTTTTTAACTTGAAAATTTTTTTCCACCTGTTACAAGTTGGACCGTGAAGACAGGAGAAACGCTACCGCAAAAGGTCTCGAATTCGAAGTAATTAACTAATTATATACACCATGCCGCTGTTTTGTTGATAATTTCAATGAAAAAATTTCAAAATGTTCTTGAAACAATGAGTAATAAAGCTCCAAGGTCAAATTGCTTCAAGCGTTTTAAATTTCTTCGAAAAAAAAAAGAAATGGGTGACAGAAATTTAATTTCCAAACGATAAGCTGCGTTTTCTTCTCATTTATTTGACAATCAAATTTGAAATTTCTCAAATAATGTACAAAGTTATATCTCAACTTCTACATATTCATAGATGATATTTTTTGACAGTCGATTTCGGCGAAGGACTACCTTACAATAATAATTTCCCATCCGTTCAGACTCAATCTAAAAAATTCCAATTTTTCACAATTTCAGAACAATTACACCAAATTATATCAGTCGAAATATGCTCATAGCCTAGAATAGATTCGAATTGATTTTATTAATTTTCGTACACACGTTGGACTGTTTTGACACAATTACTCTACTTTCTCATAATAACTCACACACACACGCACACACACACGCGAACGCAGACACCGTAAGCAAAGTGTCTCATGCATAAATCAGTCCTGTCCTATTTTCCTATCGATCTTCGCGCAGCAGCTTAGAAATGTGTCCGTATCTCTTATTGCGGAATTTTTCCGTCTCTTTCGAGGCTCGCGATTATACCTCGAGCATCCCCTGAACTATATATAATACATGGCTGGCATCGCGAGGGACAGATAACACCTGCTGTGGGGTTTGAATGAAACAGAAAACTGTTCTTCGCCAGCCTGCCCGCTGGACTGATCCCTTTACCGTACCCAGATATCGGGATTCATGGTCCTGCAAACACGATGCTTTCGTCTCACCAGCATATTATATATGAAATTTTATTGGAATAATATCTGTGAGGATTTCAAATTTAAGTGGAATCAATTTGCTATTTGTTGTATCGAAGGATTAAGAAATTTATAATTCACACGAAATTGTCTTTTCTGAAAAAAATTATAGCACGTGTGACTGGAATTTACACTGAGAGAAATTTTTAGTTCCGGTTACCGCTCAGTACTTGACTATTTTCATTTTTTACCAAAATTGAAAAATATAACTCTAGGTAGAGAATGAGAATTTGTTTTCTAGCTGTTACCAGAAAGTCTAGTGTCTGTTACTATTCTTTATCATTACGATCACTGTTACTATATTTTCTTGTAACTTTTGCGATAATTCAATACTTGTGCAACAATAAATTGATGTCAAAGCCTTATTTAACTAAAAAAGTACAGTAAACCGATTTTCAAGGCAATGTGTCCTTTAAATTATACAGTGAAACAAGTGATGGAAATACATGCTTCTATTCGCACTTACGAAAAAACTATTTCTTTTTTCATCATTCAGGATGAAATGGATTGGATTTCTTTTTGAAACCTAAAATCGTTTTGTTCACATTTTGCAATGAGGGAGCGAAGATGAGGGAGTTGAAAAAGAAGTCAACCACTATACGAAGTTTTATGTACTGTTTCCATTTCCTCGATTTTGAAGATCAGATATTATACATACATATACATATGTGTATAGTAAATAAACTTTGGGTGCTTATTGTAACGATTGTGATCCAAAAAAAAAAGAGAAAACTTATTATTTATGACACAAGACTCAAACAGGAAACAACATTCTTCAGACATATACTCATAGATGTAAAATCAGTCAGTTTAGTTTTATTATCAATTTTGAGTGAATTTCTTTCTTTTTAGGAAACTGTATAATTTTCTTTTTGTTTTATAAGCGAATAAATCACAGGTGTATAAACTTGTAGAAACAAAATTGTCATTATTAATTATTGTGGATAATTCATTCATCTATTCATTCCTTGGCAAGATTAAAATACGGTTTTTCTGTATATAAATGTTAATTTTCAAATTTAATTTGAATATTTTTACGCAACTGGTCTTTTATTTAAACATTACCAGTTTTCTGTTTTACTTAGCTTACACCTACTTTTCCTTATTGTTGTCGGAGCAGGTTCGTAGTTTCTTCGTGAAAACGGAGGCAGATATTTTAAGACGGATTTTGTCAAGCCGTTGAACCACATTTTCAATTTATATTATATATTTCGTTTCCGTCGACTGCTTTTCACTCTCAACTGTTATAAACTTGTTAAAATTGCTACGATTTCACTTACAGTTTTAGAAAAAATGTAGCTAGACTTTGTAACATGAAAAAAAATAAATATAGATTGTAAAATTGGATACATCTAAATGTGCGATAAATAGATTGAAAATGTGGATTACGAAGTATTGATTAGATGTTGATTCTTCGGCGCCTTCTCGCAGAGTTCATGAACCGGTGGTAATAGGCGCGCTATTTAAACCGTTACAATCTCTTTTATAGCGAAATATACACGCCGACGAAAATCTGATTCTTAAATTGCAAACTGTTTATTAATCAAATGCATAATCGATGATAATGATCGTTGTGAACGATGGGCTACGATGCTCTGCTTGTGGCTAATTCTCATTTAATGTTTTCTAAAACTTCCTCTCATTTCTCTGTTACAGCCGACGCTGTCAAGCTTCTCCATATCCACGTACCACCTTATACTATCAAGGGGGAAAATGCGATTCTTCATTGCAGGTAAGGACTAGTTAGCCAATGGATGCGTGGAGCTTGGTGTGAAGAGGTGATATATCATTATACACTGAGAGAAATTTTTAGTTCCGGTTACCGCTAAGTCCTTAACTATTTTCATGTTTTACCACAATCGAAAAATACAGTTCTAGGTACAAACTGAAAATTAGTTTTCTAGCTGTTACCGGAAAATCTAGAATCCGTTACTATTCTTTCTCATTACGATCACTGTTACTATATTTTCTTGTTGTTGTTGCGAAAATTTAATGCTTGTGCAACAATAAATTGATGTAAAAGCCTTATTTAAATAATTTCTCGTCAAGATTCTTAAAAACGATGTATTGTCTTTAACAATCAAGCTATTAAAATAATCCGGTTATAATTTGTGGGCATTTGTAAGTACATTATGCCGAAAAAATCCGTAGGCTACGCTACAAATATTAAGTGAGAAACCTTGCACGCAATGAATTTTCACCGTTTTATACTATATTAATATTTCTCTCTGTGCATCACCCTGATACATTTAAATGAGGAAATAATAAGGCAAATTCACTCTAAACGATCTAAGAAATTCATACTTGAAACCTCTAAAATTTTTTTAACTTTTCCTGCGTGAGAAAAAAATTAACTCTAATATCCAGGAATTTCCGGAAATCTCTGTAAATGCCCCCTTAAACGCTCTTAATTTTCCGCCCTACTACGGTACCTTAACACCTGACTCTTCTACCATCGGTAGGAGGGTAGAAATGAAAAGGAAATTCTGTGACGATGCAATAAACTTATGGTTCAGTCAAAGGAACGTGAAAACAGGTATAAAAATTGAACGAAGATTCCCGACGTGGAAACAAATTTCGTAAGATTTCAGTCAATTGGAAAAACATTCCCTGTTAAGCACAACATAAAAAGAAATTTTCCAGGGAATTCCGATGGTAAAAGCTCTGTTATTGAAGATTTTAAGCAGTCAACATAAATTATTCTGCATTTCCATCATGTCAAAAGGGCATTGTCGGTGTTACAATTTGCGTAGATTAAAATAAATTTACCGAAATTTGAATACATTAAACTGAATACTGCGTATCTTAGCGTGTGTCAGATCAATTTTTTGTACAACCATATATCGACAACGAATGAAAGGATTTGGTTGATTTTGAGCTCAATCGATGGGAATATTCTTAACTTAGCACTGATTAGATTTTGCATATGATTGCCAGAGTAGTTTTTGCGTTACTTGAATAAAGAGATCCCCCCCCCCCCCCCCAAAAAAAAAAAAATAAAAAAAAATTATGTCTCGAGATAGTCCAAGCGGATTTTGATGATTTTCGTTTTAGTCGACGCGGCTTTTCCTAGCCTAAAACAGGATGAATTTTGGATTTTATCGGCCAATTAGTTATCGAATTATTCGAATAGCAAGATGGAACAGATAAAACATTACATTTGTTAATGTTTCACGGGCTTGGATTGCATTAGAGTCGTAATTTTTTCACACGGCGATAGGTGAAACTAGATAAAAATATGCTCAATATCTGATAAATTTTCTATTTAAAGTTGCAGTTCGACTATTGTTATAATCTGTAACGGTAGATATTGAATACGACTTTTCTCACAATTAAGAAAAAATCAAAACTCACCACAAGGCTAACTATCCGCGAGGCTCTTTGAATGCAGATTCGGATCTTGTGCTTAACTGCAACTTTTTCTTAGACGATAAAAAGACAAATCCCTGATTGTGTATGCTCGTCACTCGTAAATTATAATAGATACAGTGGTAATGATGAAAAAAATTGAATAGAATAATAGTATATTATGTAACAAGGAAATAATCAACTTTTATTCCTGTGTTACATATAAGACTTTATTTCCAACTCAACTCTGGCCAGATTATTGACTTGAAAGTGTTTTCCTTCAACGTGCGAGTGTTATCTATAAGTCTTAAAATTATTATATTATTGAAAGTTTCTAATTAATACAGAGAGCATGTAGTTAAAAATGGAAACGAAAGAGAGAAAACTAGAAAAGACAGAAAATTTATTGGTGAGAAATATGATATTATGCATATTTCCCGCTAATTTGAATTTGCGGGAAATATAAGTTCATATTTCCCGCAGATGAGAAATAATAGTAAAGAGGGAGTAATGTATCAATTCCGTCCCGCTTCACGGGTAAAAAAAAAAGTGAACATTCGTTGAGTTGAGCAAAGTTGAGTCGAGAATAAAATATAAAAGAAAACGTAGCTTCGGAGAGATAGAACTTTCTACTTCACGAGGGTCAGTGGTGGTCTCAGAGTCCCGCGGTTCAGCTCACGCGTTTCTGTAATTGCGCGATTGGATCATAATCCCCAATCCCAACTAATAACGTACTACTCGCGTAATCCGGGTACCAATAAGTTTTCTCGTGCGAGTTCCTGACAACTACAGTACCGCCTACTAATGAAAAGGAGAGGAGGTATACAGGCTGGATGGAGGCAGAGAGTAAGAGAAAGAGAAAGAGAATGAGACAGGGAGCAGGAAAAGATCTGAATTTTCATTCGGGTGGGATTATGGGTCCGGACTCTGGATCAGGTCAGAATTAGGCGGAGTATATACAGAGAGACTAATTCTAACGTCCACCAAGTTCAAATCCCTTCTCAATCTTCCTGATTATTATCCCCATTGATTCTCGTCCGCACAGTTACACGGGGGTATTTCGGTATAGGGCTGATCACTAATGCATTAGCTGCGTCCTTGAGCATATAACAAGACTGCTGATACTTGCGGGAAACTGAGGAGGAAAGGAGACGGGCGTAGGGGGATGAGAATAACACAAACAAACGACAACGAAAAACCGAAAAAGCAATAACAACAAAACAGCACACCGGAGCTTGGAATTTCTCCGCGTTCGGTACGTGCCTTCTTCTAATTGGCAACCTTCTACAGCGAACATGGGCACGTTTCTCGCCAATTTTACCACCAAATCGATTTCGCAACTCTCGCTGCAGGGCGAGAAACTGTGTTATTACGGCCAGCCGGGAAAAGATTGGGATTTTTAGAAAACCGGAATCCACATACCTATACGTTCGTGCCTTATTCGAAATACTCATGGGGAATTCAAATTTGGCCTCGTGTCTTTTAGCAGTCGCTGCAAAAACTCTGACGAAGATACACATAGCGATAGAGTGAGGTATTGATTGATTTTTTACTTCATCACTCAGCGATATTGAAATACTAATATATTATAATCTTCACGATATTCTTACAATTCCATTTTACTCCGTACAGTGATAATTACGTAACTTGAGAGAAAAATAATCTGTTTTTTTTTTTTTATTTTATGGCAAACCATGTTCTGTCCTAATATGAACAGGAGATTCACAAAAAATTATACGGACAGTGAAATAAAATAATGTATGCTAATCACTGACTCGCGATACAAATTTCGAGCTTCTGCGGTTCTGTGCTGAAATATTATGACCATGCGAAACGTTATTACTATTTATTTTATGCACTGAAGCAAGCACTTCCGCTTAGTTTCATGAAATTTGTTATTTTCGAAGTCAGAGTCAGAGAAATATTTTATAGAAACGCTATAGTTTCTGCGGAATGGGGAAATATAAATAATACTGAAAAAAAAAAAAAAAAAAAAAAAAAACAAGAAAGAAATATCACAAAATTCGTTGGAGATTTCCGAAATAATGAATTTCCTTTCTAAATTACCGTCTCCAAAATATTTTGCCTTCAAATTGAAATGGTGAATATCTTACTGACAAATGTAGATAAGTTTCAGTTGAAGGGTACGTTTGAGGTTTTGAAATAGAAGATAGAGAATATATAATATTATGTACGTAATCCAAGGTATTAACTTACGAAACGTTAACCTTTGTGAAAGTATTTTTGTATAAATACGATGTTTTCAGCGCGATAAAATCAATTTCAATAAAATCAACAAATCCTTTAAACTCATACCTTGAGAATTAAGAAATATTTGGATCCCTAAAATAACAATATATGTATATATAGTAACAGTTACTAAACAGAAATGATAAACTTATTATTATTTTTATGGGATCGTTGTTGCAAGAATAAGAATAATATTTTCTCATTCACGAGCAGTTGAAAAATTTATTGAACCAATTAATTCAACGACCACAGACCACCACTGAATGAGAATTTACTCGCTGTAATAAAATTTCATCGTCAGTTGGTTTTACCGAACATCTATTTACGCACTGATACCACTAAATAAATCAACCGATGTTCAATTCCGATAACTGAATCACTTATTCGGCAGACCATGATCGTGAATTCAATGCGTTCAACCATATCCATGTACTCGATGCAGCCGCAGTTACACCAAGCGTAATAGACAGTCATATTCAACCAAAGTGACAAAAAAAATGTACTAAATATCACAAATGACTGTTCAAATAACTCTTAAATATTTATACAATTATTCTCACTGCAAAATTCACCCAATTTTTTCAATACCTGTCTTCGTACAACTGTGTATCGATGGAAAACTGATTAGGATTTACATTAATAAATAAGTAAGCGCTGCCGAAAGAATTTCTCTCCGACAGTGAGTGAGAAGATGAGGACGCCTAGTTGACGCGCTAAAATTCGGACATTCGCGTGATTCGCGTTGCAGCAGCCATCGGTGTGCAGATGCATCTGGCAGGAAACGAGGCACGTATCGACAGAACGAAATGCCTCGGTTGTGAATAGCAGACCAAAGTCAGCATAGAGAGAGAGAGAGAGAGAGAGAGAGAGAGAGAGTTTCGATCGAAAGCCTATCCACACTTATCGCCGATCTGGTTCGATGCTCATCCGGAGCCGGCGGAAGTTGCGGACGTTGTCGTTCCCGGGATCTCTCCCTTCTTCTCTACATGCTGCCAACGGCAACCGGCTTATTTTACGAATTCTAGAAGCGTTCCTGGCTTCGACTAATGCAGTTGGTGTACGCGAAATGGAACGACGCGACGCAGCGCGGAAGGGGCGAACGGAAAAGGGGAGGATGGGGTTGAACGGCATGGAAGAGGAGCTGCGCTCCGCCCTTACCTTCCATTCCCTTCCCTGACCTTCTTCGCCGCGTCTCGGGCACGCCTGACAACGTCCTCCTAAATTATGATACAATTATCTCAGATTTTTCCATATACCATCCGCGTGCGCGAGCGCAAGAACCGGGGAGGCAGGCAGTCGAGTAATCTGGTAATGAAATTTTCAGCCATGTCTTCAGCGAATGCGACTCACCAGGCATCTAACGAACTCAATAACATCTCTTCTCGTAATTTACATTCCCACCCGATCTCTCGGTCCACCTCAGCTCCGATATTCACGCTTCAATGTAAAATGATCTCTCCGCAATCAGTTGCGGGATAGGAAGGATGAGAATTCTTGGGTGCAACGGTCAGTTGCCAATAATAAGAATACTTTGTTGACACGTTTCGGTCGGAGCATTGCCTGCCATCCTCGGTTCTGCGAATAGTGATTTTAATCGCGTAAGGTTGAAATTTATTTCAACGGAAATACTACGATGATCTGGAATTGGTGGAAGGATTTCCTTATACGACTTTTTATAATCAGTCAATAATTACGAAAATCGTTTTTTGGACAAAATTTCACCAAAGTGTCCTCTTACAATATTTAACCCAAGTTGTCGCACACTGCATCGAAAAATCAATCAAATTTTGATGTATCCTGCTGCTTGTTCATTTCCAAAAAAGGTCAGTCTGAATCTCTGATTTACTGTTGATTCCTGGGTACCAGCTAGTTCTCCAATTTCCTATTTTACATGTTTTTCATCCCACTTGTAACTAACAATAAGATTTTTATTTGTGTTGCACAGTTATCGTAAATTTGGAATCAAATGAACATCTGCAACACTTTTTATACGATGAATAAGAGATCTACCGGCTTCGAAGTGAATCAATTTCGCCTCCAGACATGATAGTGAAATTTATTATCAGTAACACCAGCGTAAATGTCCTCATTATCGGAGCGCCAAATTTCACATGAAGATTGTAGAATTATCGATATCGTATGTGGAAGCAGATTTTCATCACTGCATTATGTCGCAGTGTTACCGGTGCATTGGAACGCACACAGCATTGTCATGACAGTGTGCGATAACTAGCATAGACGAAATGCCTAAACATTACGAATGGCACACTGCCAGTGGTCTTTTGGTAGTAGACACATTTGCCGAAACAATTATATCCAGAGAATCCAAAAGGATCCGAGATGGTCGGAAGAGTACCGAGTGTCCCGACAATCCAGTTTCAAGATAGTCTTCCGCCAGCTCTCTGGAGTGATTCTATACTTGCCTAAACTGTAACCCGTTTGCAATTAAGTTTTCTCAAGAACTCCTCGTTCCGAACGACGAGCTGAACAATATGGCGTTAATTCCTCGATCCTCAGCCCAGCTTCCAGCTTCGTTGAGACTTTCGCCTACACTCACCGATTCCGTCTCGGTCTGATTCACCCTCTCTTAGTTCCTCCGTCTCTTTTGACCCGGCTGTTGTACAAGCGCTTCTTGCGTTTCTGTCAAATTTACACCATCTCTGAATTCTGCCGTCGCCCTGACGCGATCGGGCTTCCGCGATATATATATATATATATATATATATATATATATATATATATATATGTTAGGTTACACGTAGACGGACGTATAATTTGACGTCAGCACTGCTCGTGGCAGATTCCGCCTACTTCGGCTCTCTATTTTCTTAGCCGCGGGGGCTCTCTTATCTATATGATCTTCAAGACGGTGAAGCGGCGTCAGCAGTACTCGGGTGAAAAATAACACGCGCCCCCAAGCACGTACACGATGATATGAAAGATTTTACAAGCGCCCCAGCTCTTCTCTCCGCATCTATCAGCCGCGGATTGTGGACCAGCACGCGACTCGAAGGCACGTAAAACCGTTTTGGGCGTAGTGTACACAATTTTCCATTCCTCAATCCTTAACTAACCACCTTTACGGCTTGCGTTACAATCCGATAACGTAAATTGGGGGCTTGATGAGACTGAATGCTAGCCGAAAAATGGTCATGGTGAAGCTTGCTATTCGAGTATCGAACCAATGAAGAATGCAGCCCGATATCAAAACGGAAAATCCGAAAATGAATCACTAGAGTAAACCTTTGGCATGAACGTTGGGAAACGTATTCGTGAACACAAAGTCCTTCAAAGCCAGAGTGTCAAACTCGAGTGTCGTCCAGTTTTTATGGGCTTCGTAGCGTAAAGTGCAGTCCAGGGATTACCAAGCGACCGTTTGTAATTAGCCGTAGCCGCAAGTGCAACAGTTTCCGAGGTGAAAAGAGCTGCGTCTGGTATTCTGCACGTATAGAAAGCCGAGTTCCCATTAAATCGGTGAAAATTGTAGGTGGAACTAACGATTGCAAGAGCAACTGTGGATCGTCAAGGAACTTGTTTCACATAAGCATGTGCTTGGGGTAAAAGCTGTTTTTGGAAAGCAGAAAAGTCGCCATTCAGATCGGAAGCTTTGGACCGTGGAGAGCTCACGTCACATAATAATGGATCCCAGCGATCCATGCAGAGAATTTTATAGTGCGACGTTCATCCTAGCCGGTAAAACCGCGGGCAACAGTTTGTATAATATCGCGGTATATAATGGTACCGCGAAGCTGTATTTCAATACTGCATGTTCATCAATTGATGGTCGGGTTGAACCACCTCTGGGATGTGACCCGGCAAATAAGCCGGAGGATGCAAATCAATTCCAGTGTAGAGCGCACCAAATTGTGCGCCCGTATTCACGCCTCGATACTCGCGCACGATTCACCCACACATTCCAGGTTCCTCGATTCCCTTTGTATTCTCGTTGCACGCCCATTCAACGTCCCGTTGCAGTTATTGCTCGCGATTCGACTTTTTCTAATAATTTATTGTTGCACTAACCGCGTTCGACACGGGCCAAGATCGTTATGAGATTGTAAGGCACGTAGCCAATCGGAAATTAAATAAACATAAAGTGATTTACGTCCTCCGGAGCCTTGCGTGCTGGAAACTTCCGGAATAACATATTTTTCTGTGTATATACGTGGATAATATATACCGTGCGGAAACGAAGCTTCACTGTAACCTAACTTCTAGCCTTCGTTGCGAGGGGTGCACCACCCTTGTGGCTCAAGGCGATGAGCCTTCGAGTGCGGAAAGCCAATTAAAAATTGACGCCCCCTAGGTACTGTTCTCTAAAAGCCTGTTTGTTGGCCATAGACAAGGTCTTGGATGAGCTAAAGACGAGCGCCTTGTTACAGTTTTCTTTTCGCGCGAAACATTGACGTTCCTCGGAGGAATCATCTTGTGCGATGATAATGATTCGACTTCTTAGTTCCACTCTAGTGCTCGATGCTCGCAGCTGTGTGTCCATCTACCACCAAACTTTATCTTTCGAGTAGAGTTCAACGACATTCATCGCGTGCAAACAGTTTGCAATTACTATTTGAGTCCGAAGTATTTGAACCCAGAATCTGATGCCTGGATGTGGTGATCCAGGTACTACAGTCGAAAGCCAACTCGGAGGGAGACGAATCTTGTTATTACGCAAGCGCTGAACAGCAGGGGTGAAACTTCATCGACACATATGCCGATACTTATTCCAGGATCACTTTGTATCCGAAATTGAAATCCATTTCAGATACTGCGAATAAACCATGTGAGACTTCCAAGTGCAGTTATATCGAGATGCGTCAAAAGAGTACGAGATTAACTTGGGTAACGTCCGTTTATGGTACCGTAAATATGCGGAGTGACAAATTCTGAGGGTTGTAGGTCAATCTAATTGGAACGTTGAAATTTATCACAACCCACTTACGTATTGCAAGATTTATTGGTTCTGAATTGGATTTGGACAACATCTGAAAATCTCTCTCCAAAACATACGTGAAAACTGATCTTCGCGATGGAGCCAACAGAGGTAATAACTGTTTCGCTCGTCTCTATTCGTTGGGATTCTCGGATACACGGAGTACGGAAACACACATTCAGCTATTTCGGAGTGAGGACCAATTCTGCGTAAGGCATCATATTCCAATGCAACTGCACAGACAAAGGCTTCACCGTGGCGCTTTCTGCGGGACGCTGGTGCTTTGTATTGTTATTCATGTGGTGCAGTAGCGGAGATATAGGAACGTTCTCCAGGGAGGTTAACACCTAGTAAGGCAGTTCTGATGGTGCAACGGTGGCTTTGGAAGTCGGAACGACCGCATCAGATTTCCAGATGATGAATATTACCCACTATCCACACTCGCACCCTTAAGCAAACTGCTCGGTGACTACAGGTTTCAGTTGTTCACAGCTCTCCCGCGAGGAAACAAACTGTTCACATCCATACGTGTGCATGTATTTGTCTAACAATCCACGAATTAATTAAACCCTCAGAAATACCGACAGTGTGTTTTTCTTATTATAAGCAATTTTTATTCGTTTTATCCGAGGTATTCCACAGGATGTCATTCTGTGTCGCTTAAATAATAAACGACAAAATTCTGCCGCAACTTTTTTGTACTGAGTATTTTGGACAATTTTTCGAAATCGGAAACCATTTCGCTTGTCGGAATGGGTAAGAACGTAGATCGAGAGTTTCATGCGATTTCACCTAGCGTCAAACGGTCACTGTTCCTCATTTTTTGAAACTTTGACACAGGGCAGTATCCTCAAATCAAACTATTCACATTTTTCTCACCTATACGCTATTTATCATTGGTTAAACTACCTGATTATTCACTGGCAGCTCGAGCTACTAAAATGGATATGATGTTTGACCTTAGTTTTCATTTTTTGGAACAAATTTTCAACTACAGAATATCACCAACCAGATTTTGAAACTTTGTATTGGGCTGCCCCAATATTATAAGTGTGTTGAACAGACTGCTTAGAATTTCTGGAAAATTAAATGAGGCTTTTTTAAATTCAGGAATCTTGTTTTGAAGTCGAACCTGTTTCTTGGACTTTCATTAAGGTGCTAATATTCTGAAATTTAAAATCTTGGAAATTGAATCGAAGCTCAGTGCAACCTTGAAACCAACTTTTCATGAAAATCGAACCTGGTTTTTGGGCTTTCCTCTATCCTGACAGTCTGAAAGAGAGCTCTGACCCGGAATCAGGAACTCAAGAAACACAAGACCATTTAATCGAAAACAGTTTTCTCTACACACGTTAAAGATTACTGCAGACACTCATATTCTTTCGCTCTGAAAACTCTCGTCAGACACAATTGAGAACGCCTAAATTCTTACGATCAAAATCAAAATTATAATCACAACGTGTCGAAAGGAATTTAACGGCAGAAGGGTCGAAGGTATCAGGTAGAAATTGGCTTCCACTTCGTACCGCGTGCGATAATCTCACTAGACTTGTTAAATCGAAACCCCGCGTGGTGAGATAGGTACAATAACCAGCGTGAGAGACGTTTGGTGTCTGTTGTGCGACTCGAATTAATTTCACGATTCAATGTAGATTAACCCTTTCTAACCCTTTGTGTTTACAGATACGACTTGGGCCTAGACAAACTCTACTCAGTGACGTGGTACAAGGACCACGAAGAGTTCTACAGATACGTGCCCCGGTCCAATCCAACCCAGCACAGTTATCTCGTCGACGGGGTTAAAGTTGACGTGAGTATCCCTGCCCGCCCTTCAGGCCCCCGGGACTATTGGCTACGGACAGTCACTTCTCCATCCGTTTTCTCCCCCACTCCATCCCTTATTCCTCCGCTACAAACACGTTCACCTACCGCACCCACCACATCAACGCCCACTCGCAAACTCCCTACATGTGTCTTTGACCCCCGATCGGAACGGGTCTTCCATTCTGTGGCGTGAAGATGTTCCCCGCCTTTAACCTGCTATCAACTTCTTACACTTGCACGGAAAATCTTTTTGAATTTACTCCTAGACGCACGTATCCGATATTCGAGGTACACAGCTTTCCGAGAACGAACGATTTCGGTCTTCGATTATTGATAAGATTGAAGCTCCACTGTGGAACATAATTTATTAAGTTATGAGAATCCGTCAGCCAGAATATGACACTCGCGGTTAGTTTATGAACAGACAATTCAACGGTACGTTTCTAATCCAACTACGCTATAGAGGCAAGGATAAAGCGTTTTCATACATTATAATGATCCAACTATGTTATAACTTTTCTTAGGAACAAATTCTGACTGCAAGACATGTGTGTCCAAATGTTATCAAAGAGACTATAATACCCGACAGATCAGTATATTGTGTTTCAAGTGCGGAACGAGGATGATTTTCGATGGTATGAGCAAAAATGAGCGCTGTAATCACGCAAGTCTCTCTTCGATGACTTCTCGTTGTTGATTTTAGTCATGTGGGCTGGACAGTGCAACACTTTCGATAAATCGATTTCTCTCAAATTTCCTTGTAAATTGTTTTTCAATTTCTTTCATGGAAGTAGTTCCAATGAAATTATCTATTTCGACATCAAATTTCATATTGCCCAGAAATTACCCTAAAATTATGCTCACGTATACTGCATCGAGGTGTTATTTATCGCGAAAATTAGCTCTGGAAAGCCGTCTTGAAAAAGCAATGATCAGATAAACGGATACTAAACGCAGCTGATGATTTAAAATTTATGTAACTTTCGATAGTTGTTACCCTGCCCGTACCGAGCATGTTTACGTTTTAGTTTTAACTCAAGTATGAATGTGTTCGTCTCCAGTTGTATCAATTAAAATATTCAGGATAGAGTAGTTGGAGGTGGCATGTTGGATCTCTACGTATCCCAAGGCTGATTAAGAATTCAATGATGGTGTGTGAGACGGAGTAGGGTTTGGTTAGGATGGCTACCTTAGGCGATACCTTTACGGACTTTACGGGAAACTTTTCAGGGTAAAGCAAATGTGCACCGAAAACGCCGAGAGTCGGAACATTGGTGAATGGCACGCAGTTATTTTTTATGCTATAATTTCGAGTCAATTTCACGAGTCATGAAATAAAATACAGTTGGGATTTGTTTCCTTCCCAGGTATGCAGGTCCACATATGAGAATCGTGAATTTTACATATGTGAAACGGGTCTCCGATAAAATAAGCTGAGTACAGTAAACACAGAAAATATGGGGCAAAATGTGTATTTTATAAATACATGCTCTCGTGTTAAAGTCTTGAGAGTGACCGTTCAAAAAAATACAGCCCAGCAGTTCATCTATTTATGATAGAAATTCATTTCTAAGGGCTGAGATTTCCTTCTATTGTTATACAGGGTGAGAGGGTACCTTTGTAACAATATGATATGCAAGATGTTCAGTTCTGCGTACAGCTTTTCATTCATCTTTGCTTTCCTTTCGACTTAAGAAAAATAGAGATCATCAAATATTAGAGCCACGCGATTAGTTGACTTATTGTCGACAATTGATTCGTCAACTAGTCGGTTAATCGAGACTTTGACTAATCGATATTTAGAAATTTTTTCTCATTGGTATTTCAGAGTTATCGTTCTCTTGATTAATTGAGTAATCGACCCTTTCAATTGATTATTTTTAATGAAACTGTTTTTCTTTGTGATAATCGGAACAGAATACGAAGGTATGTGTTTTAGCATTTTTTTTTTCAAATACTATTGAGAAATAATACTTTTAGTCTATCTTCTAAATGCCAGCAATTCTTAAATTCCAAGACAAATGTGTTCTAATATGACCGTTGACCTTAATTCTCTTGCAATCAACAGAATTATTTTCTCAAAATTATACAGATTCCATCAAGATTTTTGCAATAAATAATTCCTAATTGTTCGTTTTATGAGATTAAATCGCTGATTGATTGTATTCAAATACTTCACGTAAATACTTCTGAAATTTCAAACAGTTGGCTGCCCAACTTCCGATAACGCAGAATTTTGTGCATTTGTTTAAACAAAATGGCTGCAGCAGAGTTCAATTCCAATCAGCTTATTGCTTTCGAAGAATGGTGCAGAACAAAATTATATTGGAACTTTCATACGAAAATCATACTTATGATTTGCTTTCAATTGCTTAGACCACTTTATTATTGTTAAGATTTTCACGCAGGCTGCTAATGAGGAGATACA
Organism: Neodiprion pinetum; assembly: GCF_021155775.2. NCBI lineage: Eukaryota > Metazoa > Arthropoda > Insecta > Hymenoptera > Diprionidae > Neodiprion > Neodiprion pinetum. Next base: position 26,694,614 of record NC_060233.1, read on the forward strand.
GCCATATTAAGTAAAAGAACTAATGTAATGACTGATTCGGGAAACCTCAGTACATAGCGTAACGAATCGTTAATCATGACCAAAATCTAATTGACTGTGAGATTATACACCTGGTGTAAGTGAAACGAAAATAAGTAGAAGAGACTGACGCAGGAATAAGAATATACCATATTTTATTGTTAGTTAACTCATGAACATTGTATATTGGGAGTTAAAATTGCAATGCGACACTACCGGGCAATCCGCAAACTAACAGTAGTGCGTTTACACGCGCCTGCACGATACATAACGAATTAATCACCTTTTGGCTTTCAATCACGTTCTGTGATGATGGCATCGCTTTCGCAAAATTATAAGTTATATTCGAGCGTGATGACAACATGATTGTGATTTTTGTTAATTAACAATACACTATTTCCTATCATACTCCCATGTAAATACATTCCGAAATGTATACTCCGAGCAGTCATATTGACCAGAGTCCCTATCATAGCCAATGGTATCAACACAATCTTAAAAACTGTCTTTAGATCCAATAAAAATTACCAAACATTCGCTAGGAAATTGTATAACCTTGTTGACGGATAGCATCGTTAAAGATACGATCAGTTATATATATATATATATATATAGATTGCATGGAAAACTATCTCTGCTACGTCCACGGTTCTACCCTTCTATCCGCATTCGTGAAATCATGTTGTGCAAGTGTGCGGTGTAGGCGTATTCGTGAAGTACGTACTTCACGCAGACATGTGTGTTTATATCGTTATATGAGAACTGCAGGGTTGTGTACGATTATGCACAATGGATGGCGAGTGGAAGCATGTCCGATCTGGACAGTGCGAATAATTAGGTCAATTTTGTTCAACCGCCTGAGCCGCAGATCCCTCGGCTCAACGGATGCACATTATACGTACGCGGTGAATGAATTACGGATAGAATAGCAATTTACACATTTTCACATCGACCGTGGTTACCAGGGATTCCATCCGAGGACTAGAAGTATAGGTATACAGTGATTCAGCTCATCATCCTCGTCGCTACAGCTCGTTCTTGTTTCTCTTCTATTCATTGAAATATAACCTCGTTGGAGGCACCGGTACAAATTAAGACAACATAATATTTGTGCAATTCTCGTTCGAAGATTAGCTCGTGTGAATCGACAAGTTTCTATCGAATAAGCGTACGATGATAAAAAACGTTTCACTTATGAAGGACCCCAATCCTGTTTCGCAGTGGTACACCGAGAGAAATTTTTAGTTCCGGTTACCGCTCAGTCCTTAACTATTTTCATTTTTACCGCAATCAAAAATATAGTTCTCGGTACAAAATGGAAATTAGTTTTCTAGCTGTTACCGGAAACTCTAGTATCCGTTACTGTTCTTTCTCATTACGATCGCTGTTACTAGATTTTCTTGCAACTGTTGCGAAAGTTTAATGCTCGTGCGACAATAAATTGACGTTAAAACCTTGTTTAGCTAAAAAAGTAGAGTAAACCTCAGAAACTGATTTTGCGTTGCAATGACCAAAAAAGGATCGACAATAGCGCAAAATGGTTAGGCGTACCTCGTTTTTCGTAATTCCAACGATATTCAAACAGTTTTTGTAACGATACCTGTTTTACTGAATTTTTCTAGTTACTGTAACAAATGAAATTTTTCTCAGTGTATCAGACTCGTATCTTCTCTGGAAATGAGATGGCTATGCCGAAAGAAATAACTTGACATTCATTGAACAGTGTCCCCTCCTTGTCGGTGGTCATCCATACCTTTGACGTCCGAGAGCAATTACCTCTCGAAAAGAAAACACTCTTATACAATTCGAAAACGATTCCCATGCGAATACCGGAAGCTCTCAATCCAGACTCCAACTCACGGGGGTTGCGGTTGGCGTCGGATTGGATTGGATGAAAGTCAACAACGAAAAATTGTGACACACGTTAGGCTTGGCTCGCGGGGAGAACTTCTGATCTCAGTGATTGCCCGAAGAGTTCGCGGACTTTTTGTCTTCGGAGATTCAGCAGGTTGGGATTCGTTCAAACGGTTATCGGCTCATCCTTTTCTCGCACTTCCGTTACCATTACCGTTACCGTGGTTATAGCTGTAGTTCGTTCTTCGTGTCCGTCTCCTATTTTTTTTCCATTCTCTGTTTTCCTCCTTCATCGCAGTACAACCCACTCGCATCACCGCCAACTTATTCAATTCGGCATTTCGGCACTGCGGAGAATTCCGGATTTTCCGATACGCGTATTTCAATTCGATTCAATCGCGGCCACGTGGAGGGATTACCCGTTCCATCACACTCCCAAAAACTACGTCAATAGTCGCTCCGTCAAATAGGACGCAAATTCGACTCACTGTTGCTGAATCCTGTGCTTAGAATCGGTTCTGGATTCTGGCGGCTTATGCAGGGAACACTTTTAAAATTAATGCGCCGAGATTTAATGCTGAATATTGTTTAAAATAAGATCGAGTGAGCTGGACAGCAAAAGTGTATCCCTAACCATGGGAGAAATTTTCATCACAAGACAAATCATATCATTATACGGAAATTTACCTCAACTGTTGACCTTCATAATCGAAAAATCAACGTCACGTATCCCGCCACTGTCCCGAATGTGTTACGATTCATTTGGTCACGCCTGGTTTGTTGTAGCTAAAAATTGTTGTCGCATGGTCAATATTTGAAGGTATTTTAGTAATTGAACGTAGCTGGTGACATTAATTAAAAATTAATAGTTTGTCGAAGCCGACAAAAATTATTGTAACCCACTCCACAAACTGACTGAAAAAACAAATTGAAAATTTTCATTCCAAAATTACTCTGGATTAATAAGTTTCATTACATGTATTTCACTCCAGGAGTTTGCATATTTAAAAAATTTTTTTAAAAATTTTTTGCACCAGAAATAAATTGATATTCTTTAGCATTCGGCGGTTATTCATTGCACAAAAGTAACAATTGGCTGACGAAATTTCGCGAAAAGGTTTCACATAGTGTATATATACGCGTATAAACCGGAAACGGCGGCACTTTTCCAGTCTGACAAGTAGCCCCGGTAATAGACTTAGCTCCCTATTACAAGATAGATTTGTGCTGTAAGAAGTCGATCAGTTGGGGGTTGCCCAGTCAGGCAGCTGCGAGCCTTCCAATTTGGTGGAAAGGGGCGCAGACAAAGTACACCTTTCCGGCTGATGTGTGGCCTCAATCTTCTCGAGAAATCTTCAACCTATAACCAATACCCGGCAATAGCTGTCAGCCTTTATTTCCTGGTTGCATTTCGATTTATCGTTAGTGTTCGCTACGAGAGAATAATCCCGCCCGAATTCATTTGCACTGCGGAGTTCGGAATGCGTTTCACGATCCTGCATACGCGTTCGTATTTCTAGTTTTAAACTCAGCCCGCGATAATATAGTCGTGAGGAAAGTTTTACCTTGGTATTAACTCAATTTCCTGTTGGGGCAAAAAGTTTCGTTCGCCAGGGAGAAAGTCTGGTGCACACGATGATGTAGCGGATAGGGCATGGATACGCGTAAAGGTGGTTCATGGTTGTCATTCCCGCATGCACGTTATAACTTATAAGTAGCGTAAACGACGCGGTTGTGACTGTAAAATGAAACACTGTATCGTGACACATGAAATGAATAATGTGCCGGGCTGGGGAAGGAATTGCTGCAGGAGCGTTAGTTTAATTAAGAGACTTAAGTGGCAGGTCTCTGTAGTAAATTCGAGACAAGGTTTCGCGTAATTTGAGCTCAGATAACCGGAATGGGTTCAGTGGCTAAACAGCAATTGATAAAGCAGCTTGTAGGAACTTTTCTTTCTCTAGCTGACTCCAATCCATGCATCCTGACATCATTAGTCACGTGCGGAATTATCGACGTACAAAATAGTCAATGTTTTTCTGAACGTTCACTGTTAAAAATTTCTGTATCGAAATTCTTACACTGCATTAGACGTTTTATTCGGATACGGAACAATGAATTCACCATACATTTACTGTGTATACAATTTATGAACACAATAAATTTCCTACAATATTTAATGAAATCTACAATTTCAATTGTAAATTTCAAACAAATGCATGGTAATTCACGTTGCTGAACTGAACTTGTAAATTTACACCTCTTTTGTACAGTAAATGTTTAGTAAATTGAAAATCATTTTTAATGGTGCTGTTTAGTGTTTTGAAAAACATAGCGTTAAACTGAACCCTGTCATCGAGGAACTAACGGGGCTGTATTTTCTAAATTGGGCTGAAAAAAAGTATGGAAGATCCATAAAAAGAGATACTTGGAATGATAAACTGAGAGTGCAAACTAATAATCATAAAAAAATATAAAAAAAAAAAAAAACGTATAAGTTAATAAATAGTAAATCAATCAACATTGTATTGTGGCAATAAAACACAGGTATTTCGATCATGATTAGACGACAAAAAAATATTTTGAAGATTATTCTAATACTCCGAGCATATTCACTCAAAGTCAAACCTGAACCTCGTCTAAGGTTGGTGTTCATGTCGTTATTTCCGCATGAAAGCTTGACGGCGAATAAGGAGAATGAAAAAATTCAATATACGCATCATCCCTAAGGTTCATCTTTCTGTATCCTTTTCTTATACACTATTATTTTTTGACAATACTGTACAGTGCGTCTGTTGTTTATAGTTTTTTAATCGCATCTTATCGGTGCTTGCAATCGTAATTGTGTGCTCGAAGAGCACAAGGAAATGAAGTAAAAAATTTCAATGAGCTGAGCGAATTATCAACGTTCAAACCATGTTTGCTCGTGAAAGTGACAAAATTACATGCTCAATCGATCGTCTGCTATATCTAGAATAATGGATTACATAAGGTGAGCTCGGATCTGAAGTCGGACCGTAATCACGTAAGGACATTTATATATATATTTTTTTTTTTTTTTGCAAGATCGTTAGTAAACAGCCTTATACATTGTGCATCGCAATAAACTTCAGTTCAGGTTGAAATCCTAAAATCACCTACGAAGTGCATTTTAGTACTCTAAAGAGAAAGTTAGAAAGTATTTTCAGAAGTGGATATATGTTTGCATGGATTCCTTGTAAGCCGGATTCTAATCGAACTGCGGAACCGATTAGGTTGAAATCTGGACACAGCATTATTTTTGCCACTACATCATTTTTCGATATTTTCAAACGAGCTTTGGAATACGGTCTGTCAACGTTGAAAAAAAATTACCGAACTTCTTTGGATGTTTTTGTCTCACGAGTACGGGTATGAGTTTTTTGTGAACTGGATTTCAGTAAAATCGCTAAACTGGTTTGAAATAGCTTTGTACGGGATGGTATTTTTGTTGTTACGAAGATAGGCCAATAAGGTTTCGAGCTCAATCGCATCTCCGGATTTGAAAAGGTTATCGATATGACTCATCTATTTTCATTTCGAAATTATGCAACGACCTTTGCAATGCAATTCAACAGAGTTATTTATTAACTCAAAAGTTTCTTGGACTAGCCGCTCGAATCGGGCGCTACAATCGGGGAGAAACGAAACGAGCTGGAGGTAGCACGATGATTTTCAGATTTTCAGTTGAGCTCTAGACATCGTGACAACCAGAAGTGCTCGAGACAGTTAAGTAGATATCGGTTTCCAATCAACAGCGATACGAGGGGAGGGGAGTCCGTCAATTTGAAGTTGAATACGAGTATGTGCTGATGCATATCAGAAGCGCCTGGTTCTCTGCGGCGTAGACACCGAGATGTTCATGTGACCGCGTAGAGATCCCGGCGTCTGATTATGAGTAGATTGCACGTATCGAATCGGCCATTGTTCCGGATTGTTTTCATCATTGAAAGAAAGCTTCAACCCCTCTCGTGGCTAAATATAGAAAAGTCTTTGGGTTTGAGGCGTGTGTGCATATGTGTGCCGGAGCTCTTAACGCCACGATTGATAAGTCAGTGGCGACGATGTGGACTTAATGTCGATGTGACTGCGTTGGGACTTCGGCTTGGTGCACGTTGTGTACATAAGGTACGTTTAGAATTTGTAGCTTCTTGATCAAGAATCAAGACATTTGGATGCACTGCCGTGTATTGTGACGATCGTGTGTGACACGTGTGTACAACAGATTGTAAAGAATTATGTACACCGGAATAAAAGAGTATTTGGACAAGATTGAAAGATATTTTTGAATGTAACGACGGCTCTCTATATTATGAACCCGTTAGTCGGTGACGTGGAGATCCTTGGTGACCTGATTCGAGAGCATCCCCTTGCATATAACATATGCAATTGTCACTTTTAAGTGGAATTAAAAAACATGCCATCATTATTTTAACGTACTTGAGCAAATGCGCATATTTAGATTCGAAAACAAATCTTAGGATGTGCTGATTTTTTTAGATTGCTTCATCATTAGCAAGAATATCAGGTAAACCAGCTTTGAGTAATCGTGCCTTTTGCAAACAAAAACTGACGAGCTTTTCAGCTGAAATTTGCTCGTTAACCGTGAAAAAAAAAAATTTTAATTTTGTAAAAACGTCAACATCTCGACACTCTTTACATCTAACGATCTAAAATCTAAATTGATTTTGTGTGAAACCTATTTCACTGGAGTAACAAATTGCAAAACAGCGATACATAATTTCCAGCACAGTAAAGAATCGGGTCGGAAAACTAAATTGTACACTTTTACCTTCGGATGTTAAGGCGGCAGATTTCTAGTGCCAATCCAGTTTGGCTGGGTTACTTTCGAACGTGATGCATTGTGGTGAGGCTGACGGAATGCCGACGAGGAAAAATTCAATACCAGGTGCTCGATCTACTTTTTTCTTCCTTTTACAATCCCTGTGTGATTTTCTCTTTTGACTTTCCCACCGTGTAAAAATAGTGCATAAATTAGCCTCGTTATAAAATTCCACCAAGATCAAAGGCGCTGCACCTCACCTGCAATCTCCCACCACCTCGGGCAGCTGTGTGAAATCGTAGTACGGTACAACTTATCCGGTGCGTTGGCGCCGACTTGCAAAATTTCCTAACGAATATCTAACGTCGCAGCGCAGTTGGTTGCAGCATTGAATTTCGCCACGGTGGAAAAGTGTTTGACGATGGAAATAGGGGGATCACGCTGTGCGGTGAACATCCCTGCAGACGTAATGAGTTCTACGTGGGATGTCTGACAACTATCCGGATCCCTGAATTCCGAAAGAAGTTACATTCGCATCCGGATCGCCAAATCTCACGTTGAACTTCTTACGGCTCTCTGGGGTGTTGATCAGCCATACTGCGGAAACTCTTTTTAACAGTATCCATCAGACTCCATTTCTTCACCTTGTTCTTTTTACCGTCATGCTTTCCCGTACAATATTTACTTCACGAGAAATTCATTGAGGCCTGAGAACACGTGACGTCGTGATGAATCTATCTTATTTGCATCTCAGATATTGCAAATCTGGTGTGATTTATATAGGAATGAAAAAACGCTACAGGATCTCAGACGGGCATCAGACGTAAGCGAGCAAATATTTGCCAAAGTAGGCCAACTGCAATTGATTAGTAATGAAAATAATGTTACAGAGATTGTGAAGCGCAGATCTGTGGCAACAGCTCAAAACGGTATAGATAGGGTAACGTTTAAACTTTATAGTTGAGAGTTTACAAGAGATTTGTAAACAAAATAGAGTATTTCCGGTGAAATACAATTCCCCAATAGTTTTGAAAAATAAAAATATTTCTTTAATCATTTTTTGGAGGAGTCCGTCGTGCTCTGGAAATTTTTTTTTTTTTTAGTTCAAGTTATGGCAATATAATGATGAATTTGTTAGAGATATATCAAAACAACTTGTACCCGGTGCTGAAAAGCGACAAATAATAATTAGCGGCTTAGTGGGTTCGTCGTATCCCACAATACCCCATATAAAATATGTTCGAGTACCTCTCAAGTAAAACTTATTATTAGGTAAGTTTCGGTTTGTTACATTCGTAATCTGAGCAGCGTGATTTGGAAAATCGATTTTCGTAATTCCAACAATATTCAAACAGTTTTTTTAACGATACCTGTTTTACTGAATTTTTCGAGTTACTATAACAAATGAAATTTTTCTCCATGTAGATTATATCGCAACACTTTGGACTTTGTATGTTTTCAAATTTTATTTTTAATTCCGATGTCATGGACATATTTTTGGGTGGTGGTTAAGACTTGGAAGGGTCAATATTTCGAATTGCCGATACATGAAAATTTCAAACATGCGTATATAAAATAACGAAAGATGTATTATTCGAAATCTTGACTTTCGAAAGTGTCACTGATCAGAATCAAATTCCACAGTACCATTCTTCTCCATCAATGTCAATCGTGAAATTCTTTTTTAATATAGATGCGACGGGCTTGACAGTTTTTGGCAACGAATTCATTTGTTTCTACTATCTTTTCACCTTTTGGTGTTACTTTGTCTTTCTGGTTTTCTTCTTTTATCTGCAAATCGTCTTGGCAGTTCGTAACGAAGACAATTTCGATTTCTTGACTTTTTTGTCCTTTGGTTTCACCTTTTGTTTGTGGTTTTCCTTTTTCATATGCAAGTCATTTTTATATGGACTGCTAATAAGTTCTACAGCACGTTGTGCTTCTTTCTTCATTTTTTCTGATTGTATCAGCTGAGGCAGAAGTGTTATTTAGTATCCCGGTACAATTTACCGGAACAGCATTGGTACGAATTAGCCAACTACGTGTTGTTTTGCGAAAACATTTCGCATTTGGCTCATAGCAACTGTAACGTAAGTACCAGCGCGGTAAAATAACCAGGAAGGATCACACTTTTGATGTATTAATACTGAAAAGCATTAGGATTTACTGTCAAAAGCCTTATCGAGTACTAGTGAAATAAATAATTATGCGAACCTTTTCGAGGATTGCATCCAGCAGCGTCTAATTTCATTTTCGCGCTTGTCAACATGGTGGTGGTACGACATAGCCTATTCCCACCTAAGAGAAAACAGAAAGTAGCAAAAGTAATGATGGATATCTAGCTACAGGAGTGACTTAAACAAGATGAATATTAACGATGGCAACTTATTTAATTATGAAATTAATATTCTGGTAGTATACTTAAACTCCTCGACTTCTACATCAATTTTATCCCAAAGTAATATTCCAAACACATCTTCGGAAATAGTATCGCGTAATAACTTTTGGGCAGAAGTATAACTAGTTTTCTGTAAAGAATTAAGTCTAAGTCATTGTGCAAGTATAATGTTTATATTTTCATGATTCGTTATACTGGAGAATACTGAAAACATTGTCAACATTCAATTGCGAAACCGTAAACTTGAGTTTATCGTCGACTCCATCTTATATCAAATCAACTGACCCACCGTAGGCAAACTTATTCTCTTAAGAAGAAATAACGTAATACTATAAAATTAGAACATTGTATTATGAAGGTACTGGTTCAAGCATTGGAAATCGTTCTCACACACAGTTCTTCAATATCCTGGTCTGGATCCCTTTTCCTGTTTCGAACGTTTTTTTTCTCGAGTCACTGCGCAGTCTTGCACTCCCACACTTTACAGCGGGTAGGCACTATCATTCTTCTTAAGGTTCCACTTCCAAGTTTCTGCTCGCGAGTCCCCTGCAGTGAACTTCTTGAAATCAAAAAACTGAATTACAACTTTAGCCCCCAGCTGGTCGGAAGATTGAGGAGCATGGCTGTACGATGACGACTCCCCTGGGCAGCACAGCATCCCTGAAATCCCAACACCAAGCTACACAACGAGCGACGCGTACATTGTACTTTTCGATCGGACACGCAGCGACCACGCAGAAACCAAGAATCGGTAAAAATAGGAATGAAAAATCCATCCACGGTTATAGATGGCGTGATTTACTCTCCGCTAAGGTTGTGATTGTCAAGTGATTTGCTGCGAAGGATGTCGTATGACGTCTTATAATTGGATTGGCACGACGAAACCCACCGATCCGTGCGGACTCAATTTGCGTAGAAGGTACACAAGCGCGTGTACATCGATTTGCCGTGATATCTTCGAGTCGATATTGCTTATCGAATTACACCTGGTAGGTTACCAGCAATATTGTGCGTTGTGTTCGAGTATCCTGATCTTGTCGAACCACGCCTCGGATAAAGCAGTTCAATTAGACTTCATAGGTGAATTCCGATTATCCGTAACTGCTCTACTAATTGCTGATGCTGAAATTAGCCCAATTATTTTATCTGAGTAGGCTGTACGTTGCGTGTTCGAACTCATGCAAATACCGCGGATATCAGAACACATACTAACTGGATATGTGGTGATCCATAAAGTAGGAACTGATCCATGTTGGACATTAGTAACCGTCCTCTTGATCGGGGAGTGCCAATCGATCCAAGGATAAAAGACAGCTAATTGCAAGAGGAACGTGCCTCTCTTTTTTCTCAGCGATTTATTACTTTCAGTTTCAATATTTCCTTTAAGTGGTTATCGAGTCTTTTTCACCAAGTGCCATGATTTCCCGTGGGTCGATGATTGAGTAGATTGAGGATAAGTGATGCAAAGCAGCCTGCCATGTTACTTGGCCGAAATGTATTTCGATTGCCTACGTGGAGCGTCGCGGTTTAATTCAAATGTCCAAGGCTCGTTATTGGTGCCGTGTTTGCAGAGTGGATAACGAATTTTTACCATGTACAGTAAAATTGTTGTTTTTTCAACATGTGTTCACTGATGATGATCTGTAATCGTAGATGTTTTTAATGATTCAAAAATTGGCGTCATCGCATCTTCCGAACTGAAAGTCATAATAAGTGGCGAATTCATATTGTGAGTTGGATTCTCGGCATTACAAACATCACAAACTCGACAAATTTCAACCAGCCGTAGGTACTTGCTTTATGTTAAAGTAATTTGGAATAATGTTATCAGTTTTCTCGTTATCTAATTACTGGATAATATACCAAATAATACTTGAGACTCAGGCTGTTAGTTTGGTTAGACAAACACTTGGTTTTATAAAGTACCTGTAATTTGCAGACTTGCTTCAATACTTATACTGTCAATTAATGAAAACGAATTATGAAATTTGTGATCGGTAGAAAATCGGAACGTCAAGCTTCCACAGATTTTTTATGAACGGCTTACTTCGCCAGAGGCTTGTGTTTATGGACGTGTGGTTGATGATCTAGAAGATGTTGAGCAGTTTCGCTTCTTTCGATGAAGATTGTGGTAGCAAGATCCAGGAATGAATTTTGTTATCAGTGTTTTCATTTAAATCGATAAAATTTTTTAAGTGAATCTCGTCATTCGCAATGAGAAGGTACGACTACCGTATTTGGAAAACTGTTTCGCGGTCTTTAACCAATCATTGCTCCGTCCCCGTCAGTCTGTTAGAAAAGAACTTTTATGATGCTCGACAATTTACGCCGTTCCACATTTGGGATAATACCTTTTTTTTTTTTTACTTGTGTTTATATTTAAATGAACAAATTTTGATTCTATAGAACGAATAATAACCAAAATCTTGATGCATGAAGTTTGTTTTTGTCTTTCTTACGTTGATAAAAACAAGTCTTGAAGTTTTCGGTGCACAGCATAAGGAGCAGGTAGCAGCACGTTGAAATAAAGAACTTTATGTCACAAAACTATTTTTCCTTTATTAGTTACGTGGAAGAAATGACAATTTGATATATAGAACCCAGACTCAAAATTCATGTTGACCAGTGTTATCGGCGTGTATATAATTCAACGCACTCTGACACTCAAAATCGTAGTACGTCAGTGAGTACGCGCTACTGGCACAGTGATACCTTGACATATATCAGCTCTGGCTCTTCAGCGACGGATCCAAAGTAATCCACATCCCTTATCCCTTGTCAGGAAGAAACGTAGAAGCCCCCGATCCCCGGGTTGAGATCCCCAACTTCATGGTCAAATTGTGACGCTCTTTGAAGACCCCGCGAGAGTCGCGTGATGGTCAACAACGTACGAAAGTTATATAAAATCGATCAAACAATACGCGAGTATCGATCTCATCAAGGTGTACAGAAAATAGATTTCGTTACCCCGGTGTTTGTTTTGTCTGCGGCACCGTATTTGCCAAACGGTGCTTAATCGATCCCGCAGTTTTCGGTACAACTACGAAATCACACTTGCATTATATTTGCAGTGGATGAATCTTGATACAAACTGCCAAAGATTATCGCAATGAGATCCATTTTGCAACTGCATCGAGTTTGAGACTTTTTCAAACGGGTTCAACGACGACGTTACTTTGTGGCACGGTAGAAGTTTGGTAGAAGGTGGCGAGACACTTCCAAATTATTCTCTTTATTTTCAAACGAGACAAATTATTCCGGTGAATAATTTCCATGGCTTAACTGCGAGAATTATTTATTCGATTTTCTCGTAAAGGCTACACAGTATATTTTGTCGTGATGAAATTGTACCTAATTGCATTTCGTTTAGGCATATCGTTGATCTCGATACGAATGTATAATTTAGCGCACAAGTCTGAGTTCGAATTCAAGTATGAACACCGTTTGCGTATTTTTCATCGTATCTATAAATTAATGCTAAACACTTACTTTTTCGCGTTGGCTGTGAAGTGTGAACGACATACCTCGTTATGTGTTCAATTCTTTAGCTTGAATTTTTACTTATAGAGGGGAGGAATAGTACGGTATACCCATAAATAAATAAATAACAGAAGAACGAGGAAAAGAAAAAAAAGTTTACACAAGGGAGCATTAACCTCTCATAATTAGTCAAACTATATCAAGGATCACACGATCTGTGATGATTCATTAGCATCTAAAAACAGACGACAAAATATTGATTACCTGCAAAAAAGTAGATTTATACAATGTTTATTTGTCTATACAACAGTTGGTGTTATTGAATATATCTGAAAACGTTTTGTAGGTCTGAAATCATTGCTAAAGAACTAATAATGCTTTCTAGAACGTATCGATGGACAGTAGCATTTGAAAAAGTATACTTTGTAACGATGGTGAGTAAAAATAACACTTATCTGCCTAGGTAAAATGAACTTACGTTTTTTTACACCGCTGTAGGAGAATAACGGAATATTAGAAGTAACCGGTGAAATGAAGGAAAAAGATTTCTTTTCCTTTTGCATGAGATACCAAAACCGCATCATGAGTCACAATAGCTCATAGGTTTCTCAAATGTTGAGATAGTAGAAATATGAAAGATTGTAACACCAAAAGCCTTTATGGAATAGGTACTTCAAAGAACAGTTCAGGAGGGTGTGTAAAGTAATAAAATCATAGAGGACGCGACAGTTTACGCAGGTTTACGGATAATCGCAGAAATTCAATCAATTTTCATCAAGTTTAACAAAATTTGCGATGTTTCATCAAGTACACACCTCCACCAGATTGATTGTTCAGCCAAATTTCAATCCAATTGCTCCAGGTATTTTTTAGAAAGTCGGAACGAAAAATCTTTTCTGTACAGATATACCTACAAATGTGTAAAAACAAGTTCAAAAACAAACCCGCGTGTGATACGAAACAGATTTTCAAGCAAAGAAAGTCATTACAAAGACAGTCGCAGGCACTTTGAAACTGATGCAAATTTTATACCATGCGAAAGCAACTCAAAGTAGGTGGCTGAGTAAGCAGATTAATTGTCAGGTTCTTGTCAATCGGCTAATTCAGCATGGGCAAAACTTTTTTGCCCATGAAATTGGCTACATATAGCCTGAAGGGAAGGTTTAAGACACAAAACAATTCGTGCAAACCCTAATCGGTCCGACCAGCTGCGTAATTGTTCACAGAATTTTATCGTTTCTCACCAGCGGGACGAATGCCTCAATCGCTTTAAATTTTTTCAAGAATCCAATCATTTGTTACAGGCGCACATGTCGGACAGCCAGCAGGTCTTCTTGAGGCACGTAAGCTTACGCACGAGTGGACTCTACAGATGTGAAGTGAGCGCAGAGGCGCCGAGCTTCACTTCTGTTCATGGCGACGGCCACATGGAAGTTATTTGTGAGTATAATAACCATTGGATGACATTGGATTTAACGACAATGAAATTCTCACGATCAATCAATCGCCAGTGAGCAAAGAGATGGGACTTTGGTGTTCTGCAAAACATAAACGCAGCTTCTCATTGGACTTTAACATGAGGTGAAGACTCCCTTTTCCGAGTACTTCGGTGGTCAACAGTAAAACTCTAGACCGAGGCCTTTGTTCCATTTGAATTTTTGAATTACGATTCAAAGCACCTAATCACCGGCATCGTAATACACTGGAAAAAATGCAACACCACATATTCGACTACTTGACGTTGAACCTTAACCAATTTAAATTCTGTAGTCTATGTTCTACAAGTGACTCTGTTTAGGTCGATCTAAGTGTTTCAATCTACAACATGACCTTTTCACACAAGAACATATCCAATTCACTAACAAACTGCTGGTATTCTTTTTTGGTGGTAGTATTTGTTCGTGATATACTCTTTTCCGAAGCACAATGATGGCTGTTGTATTGTAGAAGAATTTCCAAATAGACACTATAAAATTACCTATAAGAGTTTATTTACTTTATTTTTTATTTTTCTTTGTGTAGTTTTTTTTCAAATACTAGAGTAAAGTAGAGGCAGCTTCCACACTTAGATTCATTTCCCTGACAAACATTAGGAGTCAAAGCTTGGAACCAGGACTTTCTAACCTACATCTCAAGCTTGTGAAACGATATTTCCAATGAGCGCAACAATTTAGCATAGTTATATATGCATGTTGTCAAATATGTGCATTTCCTTGTTACAGCGCTCCCTCAAGAGGATCCGCAGATCACGGGGGAGGAAAAAGTCTATGCCAGTGGGGATATCCTGGCGCTAAATTGTACGAGTAGCAAATCCTTTCCACCAGCACGGCTCAAGTGGTTTATCAACGGCGTTCCGGTAATATTTTAGATCTATGCTGCATCACATTGCATTCTTTTTGAAATCTTTATTTGCTGTTTTCACTTTTCGTTAACCTTAATAGCATGGTGATCACTTTTGTCCGTTATGTATACAATTTTTATCCGAGATAATAATCTAAGATACATTCACCTCGTTTTTTATCTCATAGATCATGATGACACAAGTTGAAAATCATTTATCATCTTCGTCTACATAAATCTGCAATCGCAACTCATATTTTTTTCTTGTAAAGATAAGATGAACTGTTTACTGAAACATGGGCGACGCCATTGAAAGTCAATTTAGTACACCGAACAAAAAAAAAAAACATTGTTTCAGCAAAACATATTTGTGTTAGCTGGTGACGTAGAATAGTATATTATGTTACGATGAGTGTGAAATTCGCAATGTGAGCCGCAAAGGTGAGTGCTGAGTTTACGGTATTCTGTCCGAGATCTGAGAAGGAAAATTTGATCTGAAAAGCAGCGAAGGCGCCACTGACAGCGCGTAAAATTGGGGTAAAGTAACTTCTGCTGGGTTATACAGCGCGTAAAATCGAGTAACTCGAAAGGGCGCATGCGCCAAGTAAAGTCGTGGAGTGTAAAATTGACTGCGCGCATGCGCCAACGTTGTTTCACTGCACTATTCGGAAATAGGGTACTTTTTGCACGCTCGACAGGCTTCAAAAATCGACGCACCCAAACAGTAAATTTTTCATTTTTTCAACAAAAAGGTATTCGTGGCAAAAATGTATGTATCAACAATGTTTTTTTCTCTGTGATACGAAGAGTCTCTCGATTTTGTCGTTATCTGTTTGATTATCCAGATGAGAATGAGGTTAATATTATCTTTCATAGAAATAATTGCGAGATAAAATAATTTTGTTCGTATCCAGATGAAACTTCGCATGAACAATCTTGCCTTCATCTGAATAATAATACTTATCTTATACAATACCGGGGGTGAACTGGGAAAAGATGGAAGACGTGGTCGCGTAGAACGCGGGTAACAATACGGGTTTCCGTTTGTTGTCGCGGAAACCGTTATCGCGATGTTCGCCGATAAGCCCGCTTCGGCAGGGGGCGAGTAACACGAAGCGAACGGACACGTGGGTGCTCTGAAAACACCCTGTGTATCTATACGCGGATGTACGGAGGGTGCCGTTTTCCTGAGAATATTGGGACGTGATAAGGTCGACGATGCGGTTGAACCTGTCGATAAAATTGATCGAGCGCTCAGTGAACCACCGAGCTGCACACTTCCGATAAAATAGATTTTACAAGCAGCAAATCCTCTCCGCTCTCTCGCGCTATCTCCGATCCGCTCAGCTCTTCCTCAGCTACGAAAGTGAAGAGGATTGAACCGCGCCGCGGCGTAGAGAAACCTTTTATCGACCATTCTCGGTACCTCGCAATTTTTAATTCCCACACCTGTCTATCCCCATTACGTGTGTGTATAGACGGCTGCAATGGCCTTGGAAATGTATCAGTAGAACTGGATCAACTTGATATACCCGCTGGACTAGGAATATTCTAAAGGCGTTCGACTTGCCCCGATCTATGCATGCGTATTGAGACCACCAACTACCAAGCAACTTTTCAGGATAAGCGATTTGATTTTTCCAGAACCAGTATGTTATAGGATAATATTCATAATATTTATGACATAAATATCGATAATAGATTGTTCCAAATAACGTGAGTGAACCTGAATTGAACGATTTTGCACATGGTGTCCCAGAACCAAGTGCAGAAATTTAAGGGGGCACTAGAAAGTATCGAACTGAGTAAATTGAACAACAGAACACGTGATCACTCCAGTTGACTATATATGCTTGTCCGAGCGCTTTCAAATTTGAAAACATCAAACTAAAGTACTCTTAGTATCAAATTTAAGTTAAAGAAGAAACCAGTCGTTACAAGATTCGCTTAAAATCACGTTCTTCAGTTTTGACGCACAATTCACTTGTATGAAGTAGTGACTGACGCATCGAATCGATAATGTTATCCGTCTTTTTGTTCGGTTGCATCTCGCAAAAGCTGCTTTGGAGACCACATGTTCTATGGGACAATTTACTGAGCTGGGACACCGTGTATACAATAAATTGCATCCTCCGGTGAAGCTTCGCCTGCTATATTTCGAGCAGAGTTCGGAATGATGTATGTCCAATAGATATTTGGAACGCCGGAACGACTTTTGACCTACCGCTATCTGGCGAAGGATCTTAAACTAAGACGCACTTACCACGAAACGTCTTCGACTATCACCAAGCTGTTGAATATTGTTGATAATAGCAGCTTCATAAGATATATAACTGTAGTTTATACCTTCTATAGTCATCGGCAGATATTGCAGAAAATTCTGTTAAAATATAATAATAATCGGCTTAGCAGTTTTTTAGATCATTGATAACAAACACAAACGCTCTTTCTTTATAATGGTAGGGCAAGACATGCTAGTCTTCGCAACACCTGCACAGGAAACTTAAATTTGAGAAGCAGACGAATAGCGTAAGATAGCTTAAACGAAGTAGAAGGCTGATTGTGAGCCACACCCACGATCAGTAACGTCACTGACGCATAGCGGTGCGAAAAGTGATCGTGAAAAATTGCCATACTATGAAAAGTTATGTAGAAGGTTTCTTTTCCGCACCGTTTAAAAAAAGAGTATTTTACGCACGCTCTATAGACTCCGAAAATTGAACCTTCCAAGCAAGTATTGCAAATGATTGATTTCGAAAGTTCAGGTTCGTTTTTTGTTCTAGATCCTTTTCCTCTCCCGTAGTTGCTTCTTTGTAGTTTTCTGAATTTATCGGATTCAACGATGCTAAATTTTCTGCGCTGTCGTACCTATCTTGTGGTACTCCTACATTTTTCGGTCTTCTGTTTGTTTTTCTCGTTATTCAGCTTTTTTTTTCTTCAGCTCATTCATTTTCATCTGCTTCATCTTCATTATTCAAATTTATTCAAACTCGGTTTCTGGCTTTACTTCAATATTCTCATGCTCATCATTATGTTTAATCAATCCCTTAACGTCACTGCTGATCGTGACGTAGTCATTATTTTCTTTCAATATGCTTTCAATTTTTTTGCATATCCGTCGGAAATTAATTTTCCCACTTTTTCGCAAATATTTTTGATGTAATCTACTTTATTACAGAAGAAACCATTTCTTTGCGTACAATTCTAATTCTTATTTCATTTCTTCACTTGAAACTGTAACTCGAATAGTTGTTCTTTGAAAATTTTTTTCATCATTGTATTCAGGCCTCTTATACTCGTCTATGAGTTTATGTTTGACTAATTCTAAAGTGAGATCTTCCGAAGGTCTACTCTGTACAGCAATGATGGAAGTATTACGGGATTGAAGTAGATTACATAAGAAAATTTGCCACTGCTATTTCTACCTTCAAAGTTTTCCCGAATTCCGTCAGCTGATTATTCAAGTTTAACAACGTATTTCTGTGTTCCGCCATATCTCCTTCCTCCGATAATCTCAAATTACAAATCCTTTTCATCATGTAAACCTTATTGTCAAGTATTGCCTTTCGGCGCTAATGGCAGAATTATTATCAGCTGCTCGTAACAATACTTCGCTCGGAATGGATCCGACTCTATTTAATCAAAAGATGTTTTTCTTGTCGTACGCTGCATGCGACGTTCAAAAATAAATCCATGTAATTAAGTGCAAAAGAATGTAGCATCAAAGTTGAAAAACGCGTGTTCAATATTGCGTGCCAAATACATTATAGGCTTATATAATCTTTCATGTTGATTTAATATTCAGTATTTATTCATGAATAGCCTGCAAGCTCAAGATGTAAGACTTTATTATTTGTATTATATGCTAAGCCTACTTACGTCGGTGTCTTATGTCGTAACGATTCTAAATGTAAAGAAATTGTGTTGTTTGTTTGAATTATTATTTTTTTCGTTATTTCGAGAATAAAATAACACGACTTAGGAGTACTTTATTCTGGGAAACTCTGTACAGTTCGCATGAAACTTCTCAAACAGGACAACAGGTCAAGATGTAAAGTTGAACTCAATGGTATCAATAACTCTAACTTTGCCATCAGCTACTACTTTAATTGTGGAAACAAATAGAAGACTAATATCATGTACAAAACGTGGGCAAAGTTTTAAGTCGTAAGAAAGACCATCGGATTCAAGTCGCAAAAACCTGTCCTTTATGTCGTGAACTTGTCTGCGAATTCGATTTTCACATTTACACATTTTAGAGAACTAAACCAGTGAAAAGCTTAAACTTATTATATAAGAATGTTTGAATAGCGTTTGAAGTTCATGGGTCACCAGTGTAGCCCATTGATCTCTAAAGGATTAATTTACTATAGTTTGGAATGTTTTTATGAACTATTACTTGACAGTTTTCCGGCTTTAAGCCTAACATTGGCAACAAGATGTTTTCAGCTAATCAAATCATTCTCTTCACTATCGCTCTATTCAAGTGATGAATAGCCTGCAATTTGACATTTCTTCGTACGTCCATTTTTATTCGGTATTCTTCACTCCACTCCTCTGCATGTAGATGATTACATGAAAAGGGCTTGAAACGAGTGAATTACACAAGCGTTGCCGGCAAATTGCTGATGTTTCACCAAGCAGAACATGAGTAAAGCCAACCCCCTTTCCATCATCGCTCTAAACCGTGCATTCAAGCTTTCGCGTTTTGATCCGTAGTGACAAACGCACTCGGAGTGAAAAAGTAGCGTGTACCCTGAACTGAAGATAGTAGGTACTTGTTTTGAATGTAATAATGTTACACAGCCCGTTGAGTTTGATTGAAAATTGTTGACACAGATGAAAGCAAAATATACTATTGCTAATATAAGTCGAGATTTCGGTATTATGTGGGTATGAATACTCGTTTCGTCTATTCAAGTATCTTCAACTAAACTTTGAAGTCGACATTCCCCATTCTACCACATTTTCCCTAAATGCGTTTGCATGGAAGAAAAACGTCAAAGTCACAGAAGGGATTCTTAACAATGTGGTGTACCAGCCGTTAGTCTTCATTGTTTGAGAATATATCTCTTGGGATCATTAATCACGAGTATGTGTATTACCTAGCTCACCATCAGTTACCGAGTAAAAGAACCAATGTCGTTTAACCACATCAATCAATACATCGTCATTGACTTTGTTCATCCGTTATTCTAATCCTCAATGAAATTATGAACCGTCACGATCGTGTTACGTCTTTATTTGACGTTCGGGAAAAGGTGTCAAAATTTTTTTGTTCCATCATACAAACGACTGATGACGAGATCGCAGATTTTCAGCGTAGCCTTTCACCAGATGCGTCGCAGATGATTGACTACCACGCGGCTTGTCTTTTCGCCCATGAAAAAGTTGCACCTATACACTGACCGCGTCTGGTTCCCTCATTGCGCCCTCGGCTCGGGAGATTACAATTAACTTTCATCCAGCAGCGGGAGCGATGAGGGCTCTTTTCGTCTCGGCGTTTTTTGATCAGATCGATTCTGCGGGCCTTAATGAGGCGTGGATGCCTCGACTTCTTCCTTTCCTCCATTCTTTCTTATCCTGCATCCATCCTTACGCACGATAGAGGATAACTTCAGGAGCCACTTGTCGGGCCTTGTTCAGGGGTCGAAAATAGCTCAGCTGTCACCGTCGAATTTCTGAAGGAGCCCGGGTGGAGGACACGATTAAAATATGTCTCGGCGCTACTTAATAGCTAATCTTTTAACCGGTTCTGGAATTGATCCTGGGGAAATTATTACCAAAGCTGTTAGAAGAGTCTCGAGCTAATTGGCAAAAATTTTTACAGAATTATGGAACATTATTCTTAGCTGATCCGTACACACATGTATACACCATTTTCAAAATTAACCGGAGATCAAAGGACCCCGACGAAAATTGTCGATGCTAAGAATTTTCACCTTAATTTCCAAGGCGATTTAAGCTATCTCCTCGTAAGGCTGCTACGTGAACCCAAACTCGGTCTCTACGCGCTAATTGGGACTAAGCTTTGGTTCATCAACCATACCGGCACTTCCAGTGGTTCAGAATATTTCCGCCCTCTTCCCCATGGCTCGCACGCTTGTTGGAATAGACTCTTGGGGCCCCGTGATATAACCCGGTCTTCTTACTCCTAATGACGACAGGGGCGTGTCAGTTGGTAAATTCTTAAGCGAATTGAAAAGAGTCACTCGTCAACTTGAATCAGACGACGAAGATGACGAGGATGAAGACGAGGTGGGCTCAAACTGATTGCTGTGAGATTATTAAATATTCTGACGACGCTGCGTCTTATTAAACTCGGATTTGCTGCTGGAAATTTTTAAATAACACGACCCCCGGCCCCCTTTTATCTCGCCTCATTCCATACCCATAAGCGAAATTCTACGATTTTATTTCATTTGGTTTCATTTCACACGCTCATCTTCCCCGTATTCTATGTGTTGCCTTTATTTTACTTATCGATTTGCTTCTGCCTCGTCCGTGACCTTTTCCTGCCTTGAATTTATTCATTGGAAATTATTAAAAATCACGATGAATATTTCAGACAGCGATCATCGTGATCAGAGGCACTTCTCGAGTGCAGGAGAAAATGTCGTTCGAGTGATGAAGTGCTTTTTCATTTTACTGTTCTTAGCAAGATTAAAAATATATACTTTGTCTGTGGTATCAGAGTTTATAACCTTAGTAAAAATTATTGTAAAAAATTTTTCAAACTTTTTAAATCCTAAAAATTGTGATCAAATTTTTGCATCCATATAAGGCTAACATCCCAAATGAAATGGCTATTTTGTTCGATGCTCCAAAATTGTTTTTGAGAAACATTGATACAAGAAAGATCGTCACCAAACTGTTTCCTTGGTTCACAGAATCGATGCCTTCTTTCGACAAGTTATAGAGCCAAACATTTGAATTATCTCATCGATCGACTTTGGACCTTACAAGACTGCTTCGATCACCGAGTAAATCTCTCGAAAAACAGTGATTCGTTAATATCCGAGCAATTAACATAATCTTAAATTACTTACGAAATGAATGATCAAGTCTGGTTCCTCTGGTGAGTTTTTATCGTAAACTTATAAGTAAAAATCTAATTAAAAAAAAAAATTCCTTTCCCCATTTGTCAAAGCAAACTTCATACCGGTTCCCCGTAAATTTGTATTCAAGCATAGCGTGGGCCGTTAATCGTTCGCCTCTTCCACCCCTGCATAAGGCTGCAGCAAGGCACGCCGATGTAATTGAATTTTCGTTCGGGGCTCCTTATTTAATTACCATAAATCATATTACATCCAAATAATTCAACTGATCCCGGCTCCCCTCCCACTCGTTTTGCAGACGTCAATATCGTGGAATAACAAGGCTCGTTACGAACCGGCTCATTCTAACGTCAACCAGACACGCCAACTGGTGAGGGCTGAACCAGTCCTTCAGAGAATCTGGCGGTCGAGATTCAGATATTAGAGAGTTTAGACTCACCGGAACTCCATCCATAATCCGATTAGAAATTTTAACGGGCCAGTCTGATGTCCCAGCCCAGTACCTGATCCGGTTGAAATCAGAAGTGCCTTGTTAAGGCAGGATGATCAGGTTAATATCAGTCACGTATAAGTAGGGCATGCTTGATCTGGTCCTGAGCAGGCTCAGGTCAGGCAAACTCTACTACGGTACACCTGATCCAACCCTGACTAAGCCTGGCGCATATATTGCAAGTACCGCGAGCAGCCGCCAGGTGTCGTGAAAGTCCTTGGCGTTCTCATTAAAAAAGACTCGGATGAATTGTAACAAAGTGTGGCCATCCACTTGCAAAATCAATAAACCTGATCAACCGTTTCCCAATTCTGATCAGCTACCGCATTTATATGTTCTAATCGAATTCTGATCAACACCTGATCTGGGTCTGACCAACGTACTTGAATTCAGGTTAATCACGCATTCCAGAACGTGTTACGTTACATTTCTGCTCAGGCCCCGATCAGACGGTAAAGCAAGCCTGATCATGGCCTTATCTCTAAGCCTGATGAAAATCTCTACTTGGATAAACTCTTTGAAAGAAAAACTGAACTGAATAGAATTTTAGCTTTTGAATCGCGTGGATGTTACGGGTATGTGTATGCGGGTACTGACGGGAAATGAAATGGAATCAGTTTTTGAAAGTTCAAACATCTTCGTCTCGCGTAGGAGATGGACGTGTGGGCGGTCTCAAAGAAATTCAAGTGAGCGCGGCTTGACGGATAGTTGCTTTTCAGGGGATCTTTGCTCGACGTAGAATGATGCCGGTCCGAGCCTCGGGATTCCCAGAACCACGGTCAGGTCCGACAATCCCAACTTGAACGTCAAGAGACTGCAAAGACGCGGTCGGCTGCCTTCTAGAGTTTCCTTTATTTTCAATCATACTATAGAATTCAACCTTTCACATTTTCCTCTCAAAGTTTACTAGTCGTACCCACTTTTCACATCACTCGCAATCAAAATTTAAACGTCTCCAGGCTTCTTGGTCATACGGAGTATGAACGATTCTTTGAATATCGAATGGCAGAGCAACTTGACTTTTATCTTTGAGAAATGTTATTTACATCGTAAAGTCGCATTCCGTTCCGTCTCTTATACCTAACTTGAAGTTATTTGAGTATTATGTACCAAAGAAGTGAGTTTAAAATTGGACAATTGCATAAGGTCTTCATTGATCAAGACATCGCAATACCGTTCAGAAATTCTTCCCGTGAAATCACATTGTTAATAATGTTCCAATTGTAGAATGACAATTTTGTTTCGAAATTACCATCATTAGTTCTTGTTGCAAATTCGTAAACTTTATTGAATAAATAACAGTGATGGGTGAATTTTCATTTGTCAGCTGATTCAGGCGCCATTCACGAGTGATGTTAAGCCGATTTCCAGAATTTTGCCCTCCCCCCCCCCGTCCTTTCGCATCGTCAATTTCACTTTAACGTTCGAAAATATGAGAACCGTCTGTATTTGAAAAAGGACCTTCATTACAATTGCAGTATTCAAATGAATAAAAATATGAAATAATTAACTCATGCGTCACGATGTTTAATGTATATTGCACATAATTCGGAATAAAACGAGATTCTCGGAGTCATACGTGTAGGGCTTATGCAAACTAGTTTTTGTATTTGCAGTGTGATTGAGTCAATAAACAATGACCTAATTTGCTAAATTCCGAAGGTTAATAGAATTAAATTGAGCTGATTCTTGAATTAATTGAGAATTGCGTCAGACAGAACGAATTGAAACGTCGTTCACTGATTTCTCATTTCGAAATTAAGATAAGTTACACGTGCGAGTAGCACGCATAACGTGACATCACGCTAGGCCAGACCCTTCAACCCTTGAAGTCACAATTTGTCATGCGACCAATCCTCCCACTCACTTGTGGGTGTGACATCATTGGTGAATTTCAGTAGAAGGTTATAATAATCATGCATCAGTTATTACGACAAGATTTAATCCCGAAATATTTAGTGAAGGAAGAAAAAAAAAATAAAAATTTCTGCTAAAAAATGCAATATATTTCAGTGGATTATTGTACTTGATATTAATCCTTCACATCAAGAGTTAACCAATTTCAAGTGAATGTGCAAAAAATGAAAAGATTTTTTTTTGAATATGCCTGTGGAAAAGAGGGAAAAAACTGATTCATTCTCCGTAAAAGATTTGAAGCGAGAATCTTCGGCTTAATACACGTTAAGTCTCTGCGGCTAAAATTGAGTTCTTGGTAAACGCAAATTTTCGTGGCTGAGTAAAGGCCGCGACATAATTGATAGGAAAACTCTTGATCTTCCATAGCGAACCGAGCAATGAGTAGGCAGATTTCGAGTCTTTAGAAGCGGATAAGATTTTAGTACAACGTTTGGGGTTAGCAAGAGTCTGGCAGAAGTTCCGGTTGAACTTTGGTAAATTTAGCGTCAAAGTTTTATCCGTATCGGATAAACCCGTGCGGTGAACTTTCTCAAACATTCCTTAAACTATTTCGACGGTAAATTTCCCGCCAATATTGCTTATTAGCTGTATCGGACGCCGCGCTGGGCCCGCCTGACTATTTTGGAAAATTTGATTCCTCCTCCCTCGGCTCAGAGCTCGCGATAGTAACTTGGGATAAAATCCCTCCACACCCACTCACCGACCTACTACAGAATTAAACTTTTTTTTTCCCGCATTTTTCGCCAACTCTGCGCACCGCTTCCATTATTATACATTCCCACGCGGAAAATTGCTTCCCTCGCTTATTCTTGCCGAGTCAATTAATTTTAAACGCCCCTGGATTCTCAAGAATTTATACCGATGAATGTCATCATCTCGAGTTAACAGTTTATTCGAAAGAAAATTCATTTTACCCATAACGCATTTTCTACATTATAGAAAATCATACTTCACGCCGATGTAATTTAACTTCCAATCTGAAATCAGCTTTCCGACAATACCGAA
The DNA here is from genome assembly GCF_021155775.2 of Neodiprion pinetum. Taxonomy (NCBI): domain Eukaryota; kingdom Metazoa; phylum Arthropoda; class Insecta; order Hymenoptera; family Diprionidae; genus Neodiprion; species Neodiprion pinetum. The sequence continues at coordinate 26,719,972 of NC_060233.1, forward strand.
TATCCAAGATCATAATCGGAAGTCGAATAGCAATCCGACTCGAGATATACGAATCGAGGTGTGCAAATGCGCGAATATACAGATACATCTCGAGGAGAGAGAGGATGAGAGAGATTCGAGTAAAATCGCAAGCAGAGCTTGAAATTAATGATATCCTTAACTGGGTTCCAGGGTTCGTTTGATACTCTGATTTCCTTGCAGTAATGTAGAAAGCTTAAAAACATCTAACGGCAGGATAAAGACGAAATAAAATGATGAACGAGATGAAAAAAATAAATAAATAAATAAATAAAAATACATCAGGCTAAGTGCGTTACCGACGAAACCAGAAATTAATATTTCTCAGTATTTTGCTAATTGCTCCATCTCATTATTCCTTAATTTTTTCTCATTTCACTCAGTCTCTATTTGCGTGGGATTATTGCCGGCAGATTTCACGCTCGAGATTCACTGATCCGATATTTCATTTCAATAGCTTCGCTCTAGCAAATGAATAATCGCGTATCTATATAGTTGGGAAATATCCTCATGGCGTCGGAGCCCATAACCTAGTTTTGTACTCATTCAAATCGTCGCTTTTTAAGTCTCATACCACCAATATCGCATTCAATCATTACACATAACAAATAATATACTTGTTCAAGCAAACCGCACGCAAAAGAACTCGTTTTTCGAACAGGGCATTTCTTTCTGGTGCAGTTTATCCTCATGGACTTTGAATCCAAATCTAATCGCGATGAGACGCAACATAATTGTTCCAGATTTATAACATCGTTAGTCAAGATTGAGTCAAAATCCAGAGAAGCCGCAGATATTTTGAAAAATTATTCTGAAATTCAAAACCATTATTTTTTGTCGTTTAATTTTTTTGTTATTCTTTCTCCCGATTGTGTTATCAAGCCATGACTTTGCTAAATTTAATTCGCGGTTAGTAATTTGAACGCAAGTTCTGCACAATTCTACTTCGGTAACAAAGTTTGAATCTTTGATTCATTTTTCTTTAGAATATTCTAAATTTTTAATTGAGTGCGGATGTTTTATTTCTACCCTCGAGTTGCTGGACTGTGAAATGTCTTTCGGTAAACTCTTGCCTATATTTTGACCGGTAAACTAATAACAGGAAAGTTTCGACCTCGGACAAACTTGTAAATTAAAGTCAGGGCTGAAGTAGAAACACAGCGAAAGTCTACCCGTCGTACTTTCCGCGCCTATGCGCAGTAAGTTATGTTCTGACTTATAACCTTCTGCTGCTCGACTGCGTAGGCGTCACGTTTGGATAGTTATAATTGACTTAATTAACACCATACACACTCGTAAATACACCCAGAGATGCTGATTAAACTTCCGGTGAAAAGGTACGAGAAGATAATTAGTACTACTTTCAACAGATATAAAAACACGTAAGAACCGAAGAAGTTGAACACTTGCAGTTGTGAAAAACAGTGCGAGACATCATCGCGCACTTACAGACTGTCGAAAATGACTGGAAATTTTTTTCTCTCTAACCAACTCCTTTACGAAACTGATTTGAACTTGGTATATTTACGTAAACTCTGTGCAACTCCTTTTTGTCCAGTTAACGAAAATCACAAATTGAAACAACTTTGAGTAAAATTAAAATTCTCTACAAATTAGAATCACTTTCCAATAAATACGCCCTACAGTAATACTAGCACACGGTACGAAATTGAAATGTTCGTTTAGCTCGAAGAGATAAGCACCGGGGACCAAGTTGATTTCAATTCGAATTGAAAACAGCGGAAATGTGGGGGAAATGAGCAGAACATTAATTTCCTGTATGCAGCTGCCGGCTGCTAGGCCGAAAGGCGTTTTCACTTAAATTTTGGAATTTGAATGCATCGCTGCTACACGTGTAGTTGTAGTTGTCCAAGCAAGGTTAGTCGGTCATCTATGCATGGGGATCCATGGAGAAGGGAGTAGGAAAAAATTGGTCACAATTTCGCCGTCTAACATTCCTTTCTATCGATATTATCAATTTCTGAAATTCATCAATCAGCCCAAAACTACCCTACGCAATTCGTTCAATTTCTCTAATTTCTCTTTATCGCCATTTCCTGTATTTTTCAGGCACGCTCGGACTACGAGGCGCTGATACAACAGCACGGTTTGGTTTCGTCCGTGTCGGGTCTTCGTCTGGAAGTTGGACCGCATCACCTCACGGAGGGAAAAATAAACGTGAGGTAATATTCCAATCGGTTAAATCTGACCCTCGGAAATATAAAAGTACGTAGCGGCGAGGGAAAATGAACTTTGTTTGCCAATTTATCGCACTGGGAAAAGTGGATGATAAATAATTATATCTGAAAATTGAAACTGTCTGATTCACCTTGCCTCGTGATTGAAAATAACAGAGAACTTTTCGTACTGATATACAAAGTAAACCTGAATTATGACACAGTGAAATGCGCAGAAATGAACAGGTTCTTTTCCTTTGTAAAGTGTAGACAATTACTGCGCATCCCTCGGTAAATTTTCTACAATGAATTAATTTTCCGCGGTACTCGAGCCTGTGATAACGTAATATCTTGAAGCAAACTAACATTGATTTTTCTATCATCTCCTTTTTACTTCCCTGTTATAAAGGTGTGAGGCAACAGTGCAATCAAGTCGTCCAATCAAGGAGCCGCTGATTGATTATCGAAAGGCGCAAGTATTCGGTAAGTTTTAATGAAAAATTAAACCTACCATCCAATAAAGAAACATATATTTGTATACTTCAATGAAACATTTACGACTTTCAAGATTTATGGTAGATCCAAAAACAAACTTATTCCTCTTGATGGCAAAGTTATGTAGGACATAGTTATACTTTATTTGATAAAGAAGTGGGAATAAAATTTTGATTTTAAAACGGATGCAAAGATCGTTTTTTTGTTGTTTTTTTTCGGTTTTGTTTTACTGAATGAGTACTTTGGCTAGTAATTTCGTAAATACGTATCACTGATTCACAGTATATTGGTACAAGATGCAGCATTACTTGTTCAATGGTTGCGTAAAATTGACGTTGCTTTGACAGAAAAAAAAATACCGCCACCAGATAATCGAATAACGAATAAAAAAGTTCCACCGAACTTTGCTCTCAAAAAGATCGTTAGGATGCTACGGCTTGTTAAGTACCAATTTAGCAAAAAACGAACTTTGTTTCGGTATAAAAATAAAACGTAAAAAACAATCTCTACGTAATCGAATTAGGAAGTAAAAAAACCTTCACAACTTTCCTCTCAGAATGGTTATGCACTAATTACTGCTTGCCAAAAGTTCATTTTTACAGATGCAGAAGTCTTGAATATCGTTCAACATTTTTATGATCATAATTTGATCACATTTACCGTAAATTCATATGATTATCAGAGCAATATCGCGGAATGCATCCAGCCTATATCATTTTCTCATTAACGTACACCGATGGAATGCACTTTATTCGCAGCTTATAAGGTGTATCTAAGCTTTGGCTGTGTATGTTTATGTATATATTGTTTATACGGGTTGTTCACAGCCCAGTGTGTACGTTATACAGTTTACGGCTTAATCAAAATCAAGAGACTCTAGTTGCACGGTGAAATTTATTCATGACATTTGGTTAAATTTATTCACGGCTCTGGAGCCGTCGGCGTATATACCAGCCGGTCTTTGCCCGAATGCGCTGATGTTCATAACGCTGGGCTAAATAAGTAGCTGAACCCACCCGGTCCCAAAAAGTTGCTATAATTACCCGCTCGTGTCAGTTTTTGAATCAGCAACTTCTGAATATTACTCCTTAAACTGATGCCGAAATTGTGAAATAGCCGCCACGCGCACTGGCTGCAATATCGATTTTTACGAGGGGGAGTTAACTTGTTGAAATCGCCATTCACTTTGGAAAGAACTCACTTTAGAATCGCTTGAAATTAGTTGAAACGATAGAAGATGATAATGTAATTGCGTGAAATGACACGTGTATTCGCTTTGATAAAATCGCAAATCACTTTGGAAAACAGTCATCGTTTGTTATCACTTGAAATCACTTGAAATCGTATGAAATCGTATGAAATCGAATGAAAGTGCTTGATATGGCATAAAATTACACACGTATTCACTTGTCGAACTCGCAAATCAGTTTACAGAACAGTCACTGCTTGAAATTACTTGAAACCACTTGAAATCATATGAAATCACTTGAAATCGTGTGAAATCGCTTGATATCGCATTAAATCGGACGTGCATTCGCTTATTGAAATCGCAAATCACTTCGGAAAACAGTCATCATTCGATATCACTTAAAATCAGTTGGAACCGCTTGAAATTATTTGATATCGCATGAAATCGTGTGAAATCGCTTGATGTCACTTGAAATCATTGACATCATTACAATCGCTTGTCACCCAATTTACGATAATTTGATTCCCCCCTCGCTCTTTTATCTTTTTCTGAAATTTTCGTTTCCATCCTCCATGTCAACGTCAAATAATAATTATATTAAAAAATTTCGTGATAGATTATTATCTGAATCATCGCTGGCGGATCATGATAAAGTGTAACGGACGTTTGATTTCCTCTAATTGTTGTTACTATTGTTTGTAACGGCACTAGTAGGTACGACCGCGGGTGTGATTTACGAACAAATTCCGACCCTCCGTGACCATATTTCTCAATTCTAACTTGTTCTTTATTGCGCCAGTGAACTGTACGTACGCTTATAATAAGACAATCTGCCACTGGGTCTAATTTAAGAAGCAATTAGGCACAGCGTATACATTTACCATAGACAATACGATTGAAGAGAACCGCCGGCCGAGAATCGGAGCATACTGAAACGGGAGAACACCCTGCTCACCCAAGGGTTAATTAATGTTACAAATTCTCCGAGAAATTTCAATATGTCCACGTTACAGGCTAACTAGCTACGTATACTGTATTATATGACTGTCTACACCCAGTGCTAGCGGCTATACTCATTCCCTCGATGCCAAAAAGAAGAAACTACTTTTTATCGTTACTTGTACCCAACAAAAACGGATCAAATGCATTGCAATACAGTGTTTTTTTAATATTTCTTATTAGGTTTATAACAACAAAAATATGTTGTAACAAAAGATTGTGGAATATCTCCATCAGCAGTACCTAGTTGAACAAATAGCTTCATTACATCTGGGAAAATTATAACGTCGTTGTTTTGTAACAGGTTTGAAAGTGAATAATGACTGCGTTTTTTGAGATTTGTTGAGATTCGATCGTCATTATTCGTTGTTCGTTTTTTTGTCTCTTCACTCGTCATCTGTTACGATTTGGTGACCACATTACTGTCGCGAATTATGCGATCAATGATTGTTAATGTTTCACAATCTAGCTTACAATTTGCGCGTAATCGATGATCTGCTCTTTTAGTTGCATCAATAACGAAGGTATAGCTGAAACTGGGCCACTCATTAACTACAGGATGTAACACTGTGTTAATTTATGTTAGTAAATCCGTGCATGAATTTTGAAACAGTACGGCCTAAATCTATTGATTATGCATGATTGTTTAAAAATAACGATACCAATTCTTTCGGTGAAATTGACATAATTTCGGGAAACTCGTCACTGTGAGAACAGCAATCATTGAGAAAATCTTTATTGAATACCTTTTCTGTCTGCTTTCATAATTCCAGTATTGTTCATTTTTGCATTTTCAAAGAATTTTTCATAGCTTACAAATATTATAATTTGACAAATCCTGAATTACGTACGACTATCTTGTAATGAAATAAACGATTAGTAACGATTGTTGGCAAATGAACCTCATTCATGTCGAACAAGTTCACGAGTCATTGATCTTTCTACTGAATCATTTTTCCATTTTTCTGTTCATTTTTCCTCTGTTATCCTCATTGGGGCGACAAATAAAGTGAAAATTTTATACAAACGCTAGATCGCCTGATTCGCAGGACAACGATTTGAAGACCTTTAAACATCATTTTTTATAATTCCACCTTGGGCGAATCATACCGTTCCGATCATAAAATGCAAATGAAATTGGAATGATGTTTGACGCTGTAATTGTTCGGGCGTATACATAACGAGTCCTTGCAGAAAAACATAAATCGTCTCCATTCTACCAGGATGAATCTGATGGGGAAGCTGCGAAGCATTCTCATTGGGTACAAACGTGTTCAACGTTTCCGTAACTTCGTCTCCCAGCTATGTGGCTGCGCTCACGTACACGTAACGAACTTTCATTCCACTTTTCACCCATTATATTGGCCTCTCCTCGTCCACACAAAGATCTCCCATTGTTCCGAATTACCTCGAAAAGTTGAACAGCAATACCATTCGAGGCGCCCCATCCTTCATTCGGACCGTTGGAGAGGCCCAACAGCTTTTGTATAAATAATTCTTCGAATTCACCACTGTATACAAAATTTTCTTTTCTTTTCCATTTTTCTCTTGGTATTTATATTTTCTCAGTTCATTTATTCCGAGATGAGAGAATCGTCTATTCAAAGCAGGGAATAAATTTGTCTGCAATTACTTGGAAACGAGTTGTTGAAATGCGATTACGTATTGTCTACTCAAACCTCGTCTAATCCGATCAAATTTCAAGTCGACTTCTCATAAAACTTTTTTTATACGGGTGTTGTCAGTTTCTGAATAAAAACACGTTGGGCAGAATGGAAATGTTTGTATAAATCGAATACGTTATTTTATTTTACAGTTCAGGGCAGCGCGTATCTCCCGAGGCCATGCTTGATGTTGCTGGTTGGATTTTTGACGGTCACTCGGCTACTTGCGCTTTCGTAAATTCGGAATGCGAGTACGGTGAGGAAGAACATGAAGAAGAAAAAATTCGTGACTAAAGACAATCAGAGCAGCTGCGAAAAATCTAAGTGGATAATCATAGAGCTGCGGTCAGGTTAATATATCAATAATTATATGTATATATATATATATATAAAACATATATATACGAAGTGTACAGAAAGTACGTGTGCAATGTGGATAGTTGAATCGTCATATCAGTTTTGTAATTAATTATAGTTGACGGTATTCCTGTTCGATCTAAACGAAGAGTAAACGTCGTGCTTTTCCTGAATTATACGAGGCTTGACTTGGCAGAGAAGCTTGAATACGAAAATTTCTACCATGAATTCGGTAGGATAATTTATCCGAATTTGTTCAAATACTTCCGTAAAACGTGTTTTGTATTGTTGTAGGTTATAATCTTATAACCGGACTGAACATGATAAAGCTTTTTGACAAAACAAAGCTGTGAAATACAGGTAAGGAAATAAGTGGACGAGTTGTGATGATTTTTTATGTCTTGAAATTTTTGTCACAACAATGCTTGAAAAAAACGACAGACACTGTAAAAAAAGAAATTGTAGTAATAATACTTTGGTTGATCGTCTTACGTGGCTTTGTGATATATCTGCGCTAGACATTTAATGAAATAAACATATCTTCGAAATCATGTATACCGCGAATGAAACCAATTGTGTGTATGTACATACATGTATATTCTGTAGTGATATTATTGAGGGTGAAATCAGCGCACACGTACTGCATAGATAAATAAATAAATATATTACATATATAATATTCATAAGCGAGGAGAATAATCTGCGACACATGCTAACCGTAAAACGCTGTACAACGTTAAGCCTAAAACAAGCTCTGTACCTACTCACAGGATGTAAGAATAGGGGCTTTTTTTTTTTTTTTTTTTTTAGGAGCCCCGAGCATCGAAAAAGCGCCTTTGCTTTCTTTTTTTGCGTGACGATTTCACCTTAAGCCTGAAAATATGAATGTCGTGGATTTAGTATTTGTTGAATCGTTGATACAAGCCACCGAAAGAGACAATGTTGAAAAAGATTGTATGTTGTGTTACGTCCATCCACGCTTGTGATACACGCTATCTTTTCGAGCACCTGTGAAGAAAAGTTTCATTCGAAAAGCAACAAAGATACCACTAACAGCGCGTTAATTTAGGGTCGGATATGTTACGCTCAATGACGCAGTGCGTAAAATTGAGTTGATCGAAAGTGCGAATGCGTACGAAGAGTAGGCGCTAGTGTGTAAAATTGAGCATGTCGATGGTGCGCATGCGCCAACGTCGTTTTACCGCGCTGTTCAGAAACGGGATACTTTACGCACGCTCCACGGGCTGCGAAAATAAAAACTTCCAAGCAGGTGTTGAAAAATCATATACAGACACGTCTCGAGAACAAAGTTGTACTTGTATTTGACGTACTGCGGAAAGATAAGGCGAACAACAAAAGAGAGATGACGGGACCTCTTGAAAGGGAAGTTTTTCTAAGGAATTCATTTCATCAAACGCAAAAGCGTTATATTGATATGATAATAGAATGAAACGTAATTAGAAATAGATACATAACGAATGAAACAAACTAACGAATAACTCTGATCGCCCATTGGTTCTCATTCCGAAAGAGCTGCAGCTATACACCATAGACACGCATATTTATGTATACCTATCCCTGCGTTAAAGTAGTTAGATCCTTCAATAAATATGGAATTGTACATGTATATATATATGATATGTATGGTGCATATAATATACATATATGTATGCAATATATACTTATGTGTACGGCCTAATGTATATAATTCGCAAGTTTAGTAATAAATCAATATTTCATTACAGCTGCAATGTTCGCAGATCAATTGACCAAACTTCACCCGAATCCGAACAATATTCAGTAAGCAGGACGATAGTCAAAGGCGGTATTAATATTTCAAGGTAACTGCTAAATAAAGACGTTTTTCTTTCGATCTTTCAGATATTCCGCAGGATTGATTTTACGTTCGTAACTTTCAAAAGCAGAATCTTAACTGTGTTGAAAATTATGGGAATATATATTTAGACGATAAAATAAGAAATTAAAAATTACTTTCCTCCAACAGAGAACCCTGAGTGTATTTTGAAATGGTCTAATTTCAATCAAGACACTTCTCATTCTTTCGTATTATTTAAAAAAAAAAAAAAAAAATTATGCCGCAGCCAATTTCACGATATTAAAAGACATCGGAAACCAGCGAATGAACAAACCGATGAATTAGTACAAGTTGTCGTGAATGGGATCAGCGATTTTCAATAACGTCGACCAGCGTGCATATCTCGTCGTTCAAAGTCATTAGGCATAAATCAATAATGCCCACTCGGGTAGAATCACGAGACGCTGAATATCTTCGGAAATGAACGATTGGCAGGAGATAAAGTTAAATGAATAATTGGTGGATCCCTAATATTTGCGTACCAGGCAGCGCTTCGACGCTGTATAAATCCGAAAGCCCAGCGTTACCTTGTCGGTAAAGAAGATATCCGATACTTCTTATCGGCTGGAAAGAATTTCATTTCCACTGTTTCAGAAATCGGGTGGAAAGTTCCAATCCGTGACAGGTTTTTTTCGCCGTTTTTAATGTTTCAGGGAAGTCCCATGAACGTATTCAGTCTCCTGACGTCTTCGATGGAATAGAAGAAGTTGGAGTTTGAACGGAAGAACAAAACTGGCCGGTCCACAATTCGACGTAATAATTTTATCTTGGCAACTGATCACCACCAGTCGGGCTTCTGTTCTTAATTCCTGCGGTATTCGTCACGCGAGGGGTTCACAGTAATTCAATTAATTTCATGAATTATGAAACTTATAGGGGTTGCGTGACACTGATTTAAGCAAATACGAACCTGATGCAAGCTCTGAATTATTGATTGCAACAACTCGACTAAAAATAACATCAGCACACGTTATAATATTCGGGCTCCAACCGCTGAGTTTAGATTAAAAAAAACCCCCGCGGCAAAAACATTCCCCGCTTATAATTGGTTATCTCGTTCTTCAAAATGTTTTTAGAAATACAAGCACTGTGCGTATCACATGATTTAAAATTCGTTGATTCGCCTCTCTGTTACATATTTTCGGTAATTAGAAAACCACGACCAAAATTAAAATATTACGTAAAGTTTGTAGATCCACGTATTTTGATACCTGAAGCGAAGCAGAAATGGTGCACTTTTGTAACACTCGTCCCTTAGATCGGCCCTTAAAACGCTAAAATGGTCACCACAAGATATGAATACAGAAGGCTCACGAAGAGGGACGAAAGATTTTGCAAAATCACTCGTGCCAAAGTGTTGAAGTAAGATTTACTCGTAAGTCGTCAATGGAGCTATGTCTGTAATACTTTTGCTTTCTTACTGAAAATTAGAAAATATGAAAAACGTGTCGATTCATCAAAAAAGCCAACTGCGTTGGGTCCCAAGTTGTTTTATTAATAGTAAACGGTAGGTAATAGTAAAATAAAATTTTACCCTACGTCAATTTTGGGGTAAACAGTTTTTGGACTCAAGAATCGCAAAAATTAGGTATTTGCAGTTTCCAATTGCCAGATAAAAAAAAAAAATGTCACGATGTCGACTCTAAAATCAAAAGCTTTTGGTCCTATAAATTTCGAAATTAGTGAGGCGGATTAAGGCTTCTAGCAACACAAAGCTCTAAGCAATATAAAGGACCTTTGATATTTGTTTGTACGGTAGTTTTGAATTTTTGGGATCTCAATTGGTGGCAGAAGGTCTCTGTAAATAGGTTCGGTGGCTAAAGGTTTGTCAGCCTGAAAAACTTTGACAATTAATTGTAAATACTGAGATTGAAGGATTGTGAATATGCCTAAATGAACTATTTAAGACTCTATCTTTGATGGAAAAATTTTATAGTAACGGTAACTAAAATTATAGTTACGGTTACCAGAGAAACATGGTAAATAAGTAACAGGTTTGCCATTTTGGTGCTCCGAAGTATGCAAGCATAGTAACTGTTACCGCGTGATACGCGTACTATCTGTTACTATAGTCACATAGTAGCTAATCCGCGTCACATTGTGGCGGTTACAATATCGACATAATTCCCGCAACTTCGCACATAGTCTTGGCAACTACATGTTGCGAATGTATAAAATCTGCCGAGATTCCGTATGACGGTAACGACCAATAAATTAGGAAAGAACGTAACTAGTCCATGATATAAAACTTGGCTGACTCACGAAGTCCCACAAGCGTAACCGCCTTTATAAATTCTTAGTTAACGATTCAGAGATTACGTACTATAATATTGATGATACACGAATTTTAGTTTATTTTCATTATTCCGGTTAGCCATAAATTTTCATCATCCATGTGTCATTCACATAAAATAAAACAAAATTATGTTCAGTTACTCGATTCGTTTAAAGAGAGGCCGTTGCCCGCGAGAGTAGGCCGAACGAATGGTATATAGTAGAAAAAGGGTTCAGAACCGAGTAGCTAATCGTAAACACGACCTGACCTATGTAATCAGCGCCACGTTCGGCTAACCGGATGAGCCGACAATATCTGCTCAGTATTGCTCCAAACGGCGCGCCAGCAAGTAGTAAGTGCTGAAGGAAAATTTGTCTAGGCATAAATACGCGGTCAGTGTGGCATTGCGGGAGTGAACGGCTGTCGGCGTGTCGATCGGGACGACTTGCATGATGAAATTAATTTGCTGCTAACCATGAGACGAGGGCGAGTCTGTGCGGAGTACGGGATTCGCGGGCTGGCCTCCTGGGGGCCCGATACGAGGGGTTACGCCAGGGTGGTTGACACACGGGTGGAAATTGTAGTCCGCGAATCGGTAGTGGAAGCGAAAATTATTGGCGCGGGTTGCCCTTCACGAATGGGTCTCGCAACCGCGAGGAGATTCTCGTAATGGTTGACATGCTGGGAAACCAGCATGGGTATGTAAACCGAGACCTTCCCGGAGCTTGGCTCTGGGGTGGTTACGTAGCCCGCGGGATAAGTAACGGTAGCGACCGATTATGTTCGGGATAAACTTGTGCCAATATCATTTACCGACACGCCGCATAGACTTCGCCAGTTAGATTTCACAATCGGCAAAGTTAACAAAGGGAGAACGTGTGAGATTGGTAGGTGATGTCGTTTTCATTAGAATGTTACTACTACTTGGAGTATTTTAATGTGCAATAAACACAGATAAATTCACTTCACCCTTAATTGAATGCTTGAAGTTATTAAATTATTAGCGAGATCTGTTCTCCACATTGTTGTCCTGAGTCTATTAGTATATCGACGGTTGAATCCAGGCCCGTCGTTAAGACGTACCTAAAACAAAAAAATAACATTTATTCCAAGTTTTACATTACGGAGCTTTCATAAATTACGCAACGCGCTCGCGGGCGGGAGGGGGTCAAGAAATTCGTTACGCTTTAATTGTTACACGAGGGAAGGGGGCGGCTTGATATCGTTGTTGCGTAACGATATTTTCTCGTTGAACAATTCATTTATCTATTATCAATAATTAGCTTCAAACTCTTCCGATAAAAGGGGCTCATTGACGAAATGTGTTATGTCACATTGGGAGGGGGTGGGGTTCAAAAACTCAAATTTTCGCGTTACGTAATTTATGGAAGTCCCCTTAAACAAAGTTGATAAAATTTCAAAGTAACATTGCGTAACTTGGCATAGTATCTGTTACTACGTGCCGATAGTAATGATTACTGTATTGGACAGTGAAGGTAATTATGTGGTTGCATAGTATCCGTTACTATACAAATGGTACTGTTACTACATTTTCATGAATTGAACACTATAATCCATAATTACACCTTCTTCACTTGCACGTAGTATCGATTACTATGTCAAAATAGTAAGCGTTTCTACGAAATTTTATCAGTGTTGATGCGACGATCAGATAGAAAGCGATGGCTATTTGTGGTTGTTTAAAGAATGTCGAAGTCTCAGTCAAAACATAGAGAAACCTTTAATTTCTATCCCATTGGACGGACCTCCGTTGTTTCAGTTACTAGTACAGAATTTCCTGGGTTCTTATGAGCTTAAAGAGGGTTTTCAAACTATTTATATTATACAGATTGTAATGTGGATTGCGCTAGCATAGATGACAATGATGAAAAAGTTGAGACGCAAATTTGACTATTTCTCTGAATTCTTCCGTTTATTATTGTTCCTTTTTTTTATTGATTTATTATATTGATCAGGCAATTATACAAAGTGAATTCTATAAACTCCAGACGGAATTCTTGTTCTGATGACATGATTTTCATAAACATTGGAAAATTGACGATTTTCACGCAAAATGAGAATATTCGCTTTTGTCTTGGTATGCGAATGTTTTATGACATGGTTCCCAATCAGGTTAAAATTGAAGAAGAATAATACCTACTTCGTCGATTTAGATGTAAGACATTGAATTCCATCATCGACAGGGTTAAGGACTTCACGAAATACGAAAGTATAACGCAGCTACATTGATTCAAATAAAAAATCAACAGGCCTCCTCTAATACTATTTGTGATTGTGATGAATCAATATATTTTGATTGAATGCATAATTGATGAAAATACTGGATAAACATATATGTGTTTTTTTTTTCGAATTTATAGTTGCGTATCAATAATCAGTTTGGCAACTGTTTCGAACATTTCCTAATACGCTTACTAAATATTCGTCTCGTGGAGTAAATTCTTACACCTTTCAAGCATTCGGAAATTTTACTGAAATTCAAAAATCTTTCAGAAAAGATACTCCAGAGAAGTTCAGATTATTGCAAGAACCTTGTGAAGAAACTTTCGCGGATTTGTATTCATAATCATTATTCTACCACCAGAATTTGGCACATTCCTGTTAATCCACTTCTATTTCACTCAAATTTTCACTGACATGTCCCATGGAATTTCTGCGAATAACCGAAAGTGTACCAACCAAAAAAACAAAAAATAAAGCACATTATAGAAGGCTATTATACCGGGCGTATTTTTCACGTAATTTTTTTCATCTAATCGCATTATGACAAACCTTATTCCAAGAAACTCTTTTGAAATATTACCAGGAAACTATCTGACAAACATCAGAAGCCGTTTAGGATTTGACAATATTACAGAACTGGTTTAAAATCTGCGAACTGACTCTAGCTTCCCATCATCGATTCAGAAGTGATGTAATTATCTAGTTCATACTGATTGTAGAATAATTAAAAGCAATATTTGAATCAGCGGCGGCTGATATCCGGTTGAATAAAATAGAACATGTCGGATGAAACAGCATAGAGGATGCAGCGGGAAGTAAAATAAAAACGGTAAATCCTAGAATGACAAACTTATGCGCGTGGGTGTAAAGGAGGGTGACTTCATCCGGGTGAATGTATCTTGGTTTGCCTATAGATCACCCAGGAGAGACGCATGGTATATTGGAAAGTCGGCGAATTCTGAATCCTCTTATACGACCTATTCCCTCCTTCGGTTGTCCACTGCTCAACCAGTGATTCTTCTCTAGTCCACTGTCGAGGGTTGTTAGGAAGCGGTGCGGCTAGAGATAACGAGCGGCAAGGTTTCTTCGTTGGTATCCAGCGCCGTGATATGCCAGATTTTATGCCTGTGGTGTGATTAAGGTTTAATATACGATTAGTTTGGCTCTGTACGTAATCGTCTCTTTCAATTAGTTAATTAATTTGGTTGTTCGTCTCAACGATTATTGAGTTAAGCAGGATTTTCAGGGGCTAGGCTGGAATTCCTCCTTTGAAAATTTCCGAAAGCGACTAATTCCGAATTATTTGGTAGCGAAGCTTGACGTGAAGAAATCAAAGTTTTACGAAATATCAAAAGACTTCTTTCCAAAACTTACTCAAATTTGTAGTTCAGTAATGAATTCAGCATAACTAAAGAAATCCCAATTCTCGTCAATTAACACAGAATTTCATAAAAGCTCCCATAAATCCAAAAGAAACCACAAATTGTGCGTCTAATTTAGTTAACATGCTTGTTTGTTGTTAAAATTTTTTTGCATCCAGGAACATTTCACGCTCTCGGTAAATTGGGCCCGGCAATTCTATCGCTGTAGTTACGCTGCTGCCCGTAATACTAACAATAAGTTATCAGCGATAATTATGCCCGTGGGCATCACGCAGGTCGAATGAGACATCGGTGAAGAAGTTATAGGACGGTTTGTCACCTTGGTTCGCGGCGTCCTTGAGTTGGTAGCAAAAGTGCAATATCAAGCCGCCGCCTGGCGTTATACGACTTGTTAGAAGGCAATCCAGCCCGGTTTGCCGGACAGAGACATTGCAATCTCACGGGTTCTTGCGCGTAAACGGATTTCCGAGGCTCGACTGAGTACTCGGGCATTCCGCGCATCGTATCTCATGCAGCATTCTACGATTAGCTATGCTGCGTCAAGTGTACAGGATGGATATTCTCTGATCGTTAACGTGCCGCAAGGCATCGAGGCGATGGGATAGTTGTGGCAGCTACGTGCGAGAGGAGTTAGAACAGAGGTGGGAAAAATGAAAACTTCAGCAAAATTTAATTCATACTTTATCGGTCCATTTGTTTCTTGTTTCCACTGGTCGTTTGATAACGGCATCTATTTCATAGTGTGTTTTCAGAGTCTTGAATGGTTGAAAAGAAAAAATGAGAAAGTTTCTCATCGTCTTTCGAGTTGATAAAAAAAAAAAAGAAATTTGGATCCCAAATCATTTGTAAGAAATAAGTAGAAATAAACTCATACTATTTTCGGTCTACGGATAATTTGAGTAAGGAGTATTTGAATTCGATTTTAAATGTAGCGATAAGTCAACGTGTAATTAATTCAAAATATATAAGAGTCCAAAGAATACTACACACATCATCAATATTGTTGAAGGTTTTGACGAAAAAGAAAAGTGTAGCACTCAACAACAGTTTAGTAACATATTGCGAGGATTAATTCCACAACATAATCTCGTGCTTCGGTAAAGGTATTTAATTAAAGTCAACGTCTGCTATTGGGTCGTTCTCCGAATTCTTCAAATACTATTTTCCCTCACCCCGACAAACTTGATTCTAATTTTTGTGTAAATAGTATACATCACAAAGTATAGTTCGTATTTTTTCAAAATTTGATGGTTCTTCATTTCGTCAAAACAGTGACACTAATTTTTCGGATAATCGAAATCCTGCGAGTCTTCCAATTTTCAGTAAATTGGATTTGAAAAGTACATTTCGATTATTCAAAACATCGGTAGTATGATTCTGTTGAATGGAAGCGTTCGGGTGAACAGAAAGTGGTGAGGGTTTGGACCAAGGGGACCGGATCGGAGCCACGAGAACCTAGCTATCGACTTGTGTTTACCTGAAAAGTCTAACTACGAAGTCCAGTTCCGGATCGCTGCCTTGCTATATTATATAAAAGCCAGTTGTCTTCGCTAGAGTTCAGTTCAAGATCGTCTCTAGACGAGATCACATCTGACGAGCGATCAAGTACGATTATTAGTAGTGTTGTGTCGAATTATCATTAATAATCAAATTGGTGGGGGTGAGGTACAAAAGGGTTCTGATAATTCGAAAAATGACCCCATTACAGAAAACATCAATATTGTACAGACTGACATGATATTCTTGATGGTGTCTGTATAATGTGCACCAGATACGTTCGTAAATATTCGACACCCTAAATATATTATTAATCTACTGACCATAAATGTAAAATATTGTGTAAGAAGGGCGGAAAGTAAGCGATTTCCGACAAGTGTGAAGTTTGCAGCATAAGCCAAGCTATAAACAGCACAACACACTCTTTTCTTCCTACACCCGTAAAGGAAAGTTCGATTAAAAAAACAAACGAATTTAATACAATTATTTGTAATAAGTAAATTAAGGGCGATCATGAGGTCCAGAAGCATAGACAGTTTCATGAAACCTAATCTAAACATGCAAACTTCGGAATAAACTCAGCCGAATGATGTCACTGGTGGTGCGTAAAATTAAATTATCGGAAAGCACGCATGTGCCAAGAAAGCCCTAGTGTGGAAAATGAAAATTTCCAGTAAACGCATGCGCAAGCGTCGTTTTACCGAACTGTTCAGAAATAGGGCATTTACTACTTAGAAAATTTCAACTTTCCGAACATGTGCTACAAAAATGTTTTTTCATAGTTTTTCACACAAATAACTGATTTGGTCAAACACAAACGAACAAAAGTCCGTCACAACTAGTCAAAGTTTTGATTCCTGTTTTCCGTCTGAAGCTGATGTATTTTTTAAACAGGCATCTCGCAGTTTGCAGCTATATTAATGTAAGTAATGTACCGAACTAAATCTGTCTGAAAATTAAGTGTAATCATGATCGTCTAAACTTTGAGCGAATTTTACTTTCCATCGGCAGTCGCCTCGCAATACAGAAATTAGCCGAAGGTTGTGGGCGTGCCTATGTTCGGTTTTCGCAAAAAGATGTAGCGGTTAGCAGTTGAACAGTTATAGTGATGGCGCAGCTTGGAGCGATTAATGGTAATGAGGAGGAAAACGGGGCAACGCCATTTGAATATATGCATATTCCGATCGCGAGCGAAGCAAACCATTCGAAAAGTACAGTGTGGGAAATGTACCAATTTATACCCACCATTCGCATGGGTATCTCTGCTAGATATTGATAGTTCCCTGCGGTCTTGATTTCCCTCCAGTTTGTTTTCCCGTTTCAATCTTTACCTCGCGTGAAAAAAGTTCTATTTAATACGTACGCTTGCATGGTTCGCTCCAGAGACTCGATGCTTGTTTTATTTCGAAAATGTGTGTAACCCAACTTATGAAAGAAGCAGCGAAAGAACGCCTCGATGAACAAGGATTTACTCCAGGTTCCGCTAGCACTCGGGAATGGAGATTTTGAATCGTACCGGCGCAGAAGTGACTGTCTGATTTCCCAGAGCAACTTTGCCAAAAACTTGTGCAGTTAACCTCTGGAATGTTTTGGATACGTGCTTCGAGTGCGCAAATTCTGCGCCATGCTTGTTTGACGATTCACAGCATTTCCTACGCTCGTCAATGCCGGTGCGTCATTCCAATGTACGAATTTTAATGTACTTGGTTATTTTGCGAGAGATAAACGAGTGCGGAAAGAGGTGAGGTAAAGTATCGCGAAGAAAAACGGCGATTGCGAAAAGAAAGGTGGAATTTGAGTTCGAGCGAAACGTCACGTAGCGTGTTGTAAAATTGGAACAACTTAACCCTCGATAAAATAATGATCGAATGATTAAATACGGAGATTTAACGAGACACTCGCTAAACGCGTTTATTTATTTGATGAATATTCGCACGAATTACCCTCGGGCTGGCTCGAATTTGCGAGATCGATCGAACAAATTAACGGAGGATGGATATACTACCTCGGTACATACGCTGAATTTAATCTGTCTCACACATACTGCAGGGACTCACGCTGTTGGACACAATTAGTACGAATTAATTTATCATTTGCTACTCGGTTTTATTTAGGATACGTAGCTGTTCGATATCCACACAATATTCTTCGGCTGATTGCCAACGGTTTATACGTTCATCACAATGATAGGAAAGTTTTCAAACCACGAATACAAAACAAAGGTCCGCATATGCCATCACTAGGAAACGTAGAGAGCATAAACTGAAAAACTTGATACTGATTGGTGGAAGGAAATGCGAGAAAAATATGTATGAGGAAGATTATACTGTGAAGTGTGAGGGATGGAAAAGTCCAGTCTTGGAGTTGGTTGATTTCTAGGTAGACTTTGGATACGTCGTGTTACGGATTTCGAGGTTGGTTTTTGCGTCTGATCCCGCATCTCAAAAAGAATCTAAGTACGCATGCCATAAATGAAGTTACTCTCAAATTTCTATATTCGAATCTTGACAGGACGTCAATAGCACACCGTCGAGTAACCGGTGCCTGGACTGAGTCGGGGATGCAGGTCTTATCTCGAACCAAACGTCATTTGCCAACGGATCCGATAATATCTGGAGCTGCATCGCTGGTACACAGCATTGAGTTGCGATCGAATAAAGAAATCCGTAGACCGCGGAGGGTTGAAATTGGTTCTCGGTTCGAGAGGATGGTGGTAGGAACTCTTAATGTGATTGCGATTGTGCAGGTCCGTATGCAGAAATCGACTGCAGTAAAATTCGAATATTCATATTGAATCCGAGCCTCGAGCATTAATCTCGTGATATAGAAATTTTTACTTTTGCAATAAAAGTTGCGAGTTCAGAGAAAGCGGCAAACAAGAAATCATACATTTTTTAGTAAAGGAAACTCGTGAAACTGGTATGGCTGCTGCGTGTAGATCCTGCACGTGTTATATACAGTGTATTCAAAGAAAAGAAACTTCTCGAAGTTACGGTACACACTGAAAAGAATAATGTACATTACTGTATACTTTTAATTCGGAAGGAATTATTATACTTCTTTCCAAGAGTTGCTACGAACTTTCCAAGAGTTACTCAAGTTGGGGGGAAGGGTGGGTCGTCACCCACTTTGAAATAAGACCAGCTCGTCTCAAGGTACGCGTATGCGTACGTGTATTATTCATAGCACACGTCGTACCGTATTCCTTCAAAGTTGGATGGTCTTCTCGAAGGTTTAACACTCAGTCGTCCTCTTGAATATACAGGCACGTGATATTAGAGCTTTACTCTTCACTTGACGCGATATCAATATTCAGTTAAATGTCACAAATAGAAAGAGGCTACGTATATGATCTCTAGAATATTGAAACATGAATCGATTGGAAACCTGGATATATAGCAACAGTGACAAATTCAATCCGTCTCTGATATCGAGTAAAAAACCATTGTCAGCAACCATGACTCGAAATTTGAAAAATTCCTTGAGTGGTGGTCAAACTTTGAAGCATCGGTGTATTTTGTAAAGTAATATTTCTGACAACTAGGGAATCTTCTCGAAAGCTGGGAAGGCTGATGTATGTATTTCTTTGACAATGAAAGTTATCAGGATTCTGATTTCAAATTATTTATAATTATCATGCAATAAGCCTCGATAGCTAAACAATCTTTAGAATAGCTTTGAAAACGTTTCAAAACAGCGCATAAGCATCTTCAAAACGCATAGTTTTTGAGAATTCATGCATGGAAAGTAAGGAAAAAAAGTTTGAATATCCGATTATGAGATGTTTTAATTTAACCTTACAAACGAGGTGAGAGCAGGATACGCATCACGTGCATAGACGTTTGAAGCGTAAAGGTCATACGGAGGGTTAACGTTCTCAGAAGCCTTCTAAAGTTCACCATGCCAAAGCTAAGCTGCGTTTACTTATACTTCATGGACATGTCTTCATGTTTCATTCCCTCTTTGACAACCATCGTCTCTCTTAACTATACCTTAAAGATGGTTCGGATCGTCTAATGATTAGAGAATAGTGCGGCGTTTACCGAGTTCTGCATCTTCATGATTTCGGAAGTTTTGTAATAATAGAAATTAATAAAATTACATTCATGGAATAAATTGGGGATAACTGTAACTGCCTATAAACCTGTTCGTGACAATTCAAGTTCGCATTTGAGCACATAAATCAAGATATTTGCTTGCTTGAGGAAGATCAAATTACGGGTGGAAATAGATAAAAATCATACTTTAGCACAGGCCAGTTTTGTATAGGCATGCACGTTAGCTAAGCTGGGGCGGGATTGAATTCCGAATTTGGAAAGTTCCGAAAATGATAAATTACAATTTTTTTGGCGGGGAAACTTAAAGTAAAGAAACTAAAATTTGTCGAATCATCAAAGTTTCGAATGAACCAAAACCCGACAAATCAAAGTTCCTAAAGTGCGGAAATAAGAAATGTGAAAAATTTGAAACATAAAAATTCCGAATGATCGAAGATTTTCAGTTCAGATCTATATTTTAATTTTCGATATTTTACTCTATCGGAACTTTACTTTTCGAAACGTTGCTAGATTGTAACTTGAATTTTCGAAATCTTGGTAAGCTTTAAGTCGTCGAGTTTCCCACCATTTGAAACTTTGTTGTTTCGTGAAAGTCTTATTTCTTTACTTCAAGTTTCACCACCAAATAATTCGGAATAAGGTGGTTTCGGAACTTTTCAAAATCGGAACTTCAACCCTGCCCCACTAAGTTAATTCTACTATTATGCAACTTTGTCGTGTTGTATTACAGAAGAATTCTCAGATGAAAAAAAAATTTCAGTTTCACGACACCGTAGAAACGCTGAATAATGATAATCTTGATCAATTAAGGGGTTACATGTACCTGGTACGGCTAAAACTAAGGTTATATTTCAGACTTTTTTTCGTCTATAAAACTCTATTTTATTGAATAACCATTACATATTTTTTAAAGTATAACATTTTATCTATATTGTTTGAAAATTTCAGTCATTCTTCTGGGACGGTTTTGTTGATAGCGTTTGCGATGCCAGACATGTCTCCGCCACTTTTTATGTGAAAACAAAATTTCATATAGGTAGATAAAAGTAATACTTATTCAGCCGGATTGTAAAAATTTAATTTTTTCGAATAAGACACACGATTTTTCGCCTCAAAATTGTTCAGTACTAACGATGAAAAAAAAAAAAAAAAAATAAAAACTAAGCCGGGGATAGAAAAAACGGTTCGATAAATACTGGATTATAGTGTGAAACCTAACTGTGCAAAATTAGATCCCGATAGATCCAGTAGTCGCGGACATATTTGTGGAACCGATTTTGAAAACACTGTTTCGAAAAAAACGCGTTTACAGTTTTGAGTACAGTTTACACTGATAGTGAAATAACTGGTTCATTCTAATCTTGTATAAAACCGTCGATTCCTAGGACACATGATGAATCTTCCTGAGATGTCGATGATTCCATTAGACCTTTTTTCTATTGCTGTGTCAACCTCATTCTTCCGTTTTGATGCCTTTGTGGCTGCTCAACGAATCGGTTACAAAACGCTATAACTTCGTCATTACTGCGAGTTTTCCTGGCGAAATTTCTAGGTTAGACACTCAAAGGATGGTACTTTCGATCGAACACTTAAAAAAAAAAATCAATTTGTTTTTTCTACCTACCCAGGTATATCTAACCCATTAACAGAGATGCAGTCGGAAACCGACGACGCGAGAATGCATGCAAAATTCATAGACTTGAATATAGGGTAAGTGAACTCAGGAAGAGTAGTTGGAATAGGGAGAATGAGGCAGAAAATAGTTAGAAAGCCGCCAACATAAAATAATTCCAGTGATTAGGTATAGCAAGTACATATATCACAAAGAAACCGTTGAAATCGATCAGAGTTAGAATAGAATCGTCTTCGTTTTGTTATTATTTAGCTCTTTAACTCATTATTTTTGTCTAGTCCTTCGTATAGGTAAAACAAAGCTATTTCTTATTTTTGTTTATGCCATGATAATTCGGAAATTATTTGATCTTTTACACCTGGAATCGAACACGTTCTGGGCTGAAGAACATATTCAAGTATGGATAGTTTAACATTACTACCAAATCGAAAATACTAACGATTCAAATTGAACTTAGACGCCCAACATCGCTAACACATCCTACCCAGCAGCCCCAAATGATTTGAATATACCAGCGCAAGCAAATATAATACATGCAAATGATTATTGGCTATAATATTCTTGCAAGTGCGTGGCAATTGGTATTAGTCAATCGGGTTTCATGATTTGCGTATAGTCATTGCGACCTTGACAGTGCATCACGGAGGTACACATACACGAAACACTCGACACATCTCGTTTATGTGCAAGGTGTTTCCAAGTGAACAACGTCGTATGTTGGGGTGCCTACTACTAAGGGGAACAAATATCGGTAAAACAGACTTACCGAGTCATTACCATTTCAGTCAAGTCATGTCGAATAAGTGATTTAACGTTTCGCCAGAACGCAGTCACTGAACGGTTCAACATAAGTTATAAACAACGAAACGACTGCTTGGCCAAATCCGCACAAGTTGTAGTGTATTGGTATGAATGCGATGAGATTTTTTAGTATTCGAAGTGGAAGTACTCTTTTTCAGCCTCGCTTCGTTTCACGAGCTTTTTGTTCGATCACTTTCAGCTGTACAATGTTTCGCTGACAAACTCATGGAACCCTGAAAATACCCGAATTGTGTAAGTCTTGCGAATGAAAAAATTGACTGACTTCGAGTAGCGTTTAAATCGACACCGATTAACGTGTTACAATTCACAACGTTGTTAATTATGGCCTAAATCCGCTACTGCAATTATTATAATCTTTAAATTCCAATCCACATCACTTTTAGTCAATTATGGTTCGGGTCAATTTCGGATAAGACTTACACTTTACACTCTGAAAAAAAAACCAAAAACAAAAAAGAACCAGACACAGCATAGAAATGACTTCGTTCAACTTTGCCAAATATTGATCGATGCAATAACGGCACAGATGGTCACATGTATCGATACACGGATTGACGCTAATATCCTCGCATGATGTCGGAGTAACAATTCTGTTTTACAATTGACGCCTGTTGCAATTTACACTGGTATTGAATATGCAGCAATTCCGTGAAAGAATACTTTGGTATATGACATTGACTCCTGATTACAATTGTTATTCAGAGATAACATTCTGTATCAACCAACCGTGATTTGCTGTAATAATTGTGTAAGCCTATTGACGGAACTTTTCATAACTAGGGGTTTTTTTTTTTATCGGTATTACAATATCAAAATATGGAAACAATAAGAGAAACGACAAACTCGTGTGAATTTCGAATCAACCCAATGTTTTTAGGATAATTTTTTGGCGAGGCCCAAGGAGAATACGTACATTTACTTTCCCTTGCAACGCCATGGGCATACTACAGACAGTAATGGAGGAGTTTTCTTGAAGTAATTCAGATACTCTGAGCTATCACAGAAGGGCAGAGTATGATGCAGAGGCTGTTGATCGGACTGCCGGGAAGTTTGAAGTGGGTATACAATATACATACATAGGCAAAGGCGGGCAGTATTGGTGAGTATATGAGCTTGTTATAAACTACCCATATTGGTTCGCGCATGTGATGTGGAACATGGCCTCGCCTTTCAGGAGAGCTCGCAGTTTGCTTTCAATAAATTTCTGAGGTCAGGGGGGTCTCCACGGTTGGGGGAGGGGGGGCGAGACAGACTTATAGCCTTCCTCAATCGATATCATTCTCTACTTCAAGTTTCAATTTGCTTGAAACGAATCGTTGAAGAGCTACCCACGATGTAGAGATTTATCAAATTCACATTCCAGCTACAGACCCCGACTGATATGTGGTCTCTGAAATCTCTCTGGACGCCGAAAATTTATCATACGCTCAAACTTTTACCCAACATATATGAGGTGAGGTACTGCCGTGGATTTTTTTACCCCCGGACTACCAACGTGAATCGACGAAAATAAATCGGTGTGTCTTCGAATTACATCGTCTGTATAGACCTAAGAGAAAAAATTATATGCGAAGAATGACATGCGATATTTGACGGTAGAAGTCAACGTAGGGTTGCATTGGTATTTGATGATGTTTTTGGATACAACCTACACCGTTAGAAAGGTAATGTTATCTAAAGTTATTCGTAATTTTTCACTGATTTTTTAGAACGCAGATGCAGAACGACAAATTGAATATTAACGGTAGTGTTTTTATAATTAATCCTTTTCAAGCCAGTGAAAATAATACTTCCTGCAAGGCTTGAAAATATTTCTAGCTTTGCGTAGAATTCATTGTAATTGTTTCAGATTTTGAAACATGATCTGAAAGTTGAAAGTTCAGCGGGTTCTGGTTTCGTTGTGGTGAGGAACGTCGAAAAGAAAACGGCGGTTGTTGGAGTTGAGAGTCCGACCATACCTATATTGAAGTAAGGATAAAATTTGAACGCTATCTGAAACCTCGAGAAATACTCCTTGTACAATGCAAAATAATGGGGAATCGGAATTATCACTTTCCCCAGAAAAAGAAAATGCTTTGTATTTTGCCAAAAAAATGTTCACGGACCCTCTTTTTTCAAATTTGAATTATTGTGCTGCCATTTGTTGGTCAAATGTATTTAAAATAATGTAAATTATGTCACGTGCTGAACCTAACTTTCTAAAAACGATTTTTTGAAGTTATACTTCTTTAGGCGCGTTATGAAAAACTGATGAGAGTGAAATTTCAAGATGCGTGCGCATCACTGTAACACAAAATTAACAGGATGAAGTTGCCCACTCAACCGAATTCATTAAGTCTCGAAAAAAAGCTAATGTTGGTACGCCTGTCGCCTCTGATCACTGTTTTCATATTTATTTATAATATTTATCCACATGGTTTTAGTTTTTACAGTCACAACACGTGTTTTATTTTCATACAAGTGCGAATTATATATGTGGCAATAAAATATATTCAGTAGTGATTTAAATTGAATATTTGGATTAATATTATTTACTATTTGTGAATATTAGTGAAAAAATTGTGCTAAAATACTTTTTCAAGTGCTCCAATATAATTGAGGTTATTTATCCGTATGTATTATTTATTGATATAAATTAAAATATCATTATTTAATATAATTAATACTAAATATTATTAAATTATCAATGTTGAATATTTATTATTGGTTTTTTAATATTTACAAAATAAAGAAATAAATTTAATAGAACATTTAATAAAAAGTTCGTGACAAAAATTTAATAGATTATTTAAATATAATGTAAGACATCCGTTATTTGTTTTATTGTTTTTTAATGATGCCAAAGAAGTATAACTTCTCACGCGCGTACATAAGTACACGCACCCATTTTTTTCATCGCTGATCGTGCTTTATTGATTGTTCAGATATCGATTAATCTTCGTTCACGCTTCACGAGGAAGATGAGGATCTCGATATAATCAGTAACAAAATGAGTAAATAAACTCTTCGGGTTGTATTGAATTATTTTACCGCTCAGATCCTAAATCATTAACCTTCAAAATAAATATGTTTTTTGAAACACACTGTATCAAACGATTTTTTTTTAAATTTAATATAACTTTCGAGTACCGTATCGAAATTTTGCGAAGTAATATTAAAATTGCAAAACTTATAAATTCAAGAGTGAGGATCCACGTTCTTTTGCAAAAAATGTTATGAATTTATTTCAGACTAACAAGACAGTATTTTACAATTCATTCAGTGAGAACATATTTTCCAATGTTCAAATTGTGTCTGTAAATTTTTTCACGGCAATGTAATACGTCGTCCTGCCCCAGTAATCGCTCCAAGATTCCCCGGGTCAAATTGAACCGGTGTAATCAGTTTGAAACTGTACTGAAGTGTGATCATTACGGGTTAATATACCTAACCAACAGATCCTTCAAGATAATTTGATCCTTCCGTAGGTTATGACAGGTTAGCATAGACAAGAGCAAGGGTATACATTTCTGTATCTTTGTTTTGCTTTTTCTCTGGCATCTAAAAAATCTTGAGATACTCAATCTGAACACCTCTCACTGGGGTTTATTTCGTTAAGCTTCAGAGTGGCCGTTGCAGTGTTGGAATGGCTAGGTTCAACTCGACCGAATAGAATTTCAGTCTATGAATAAAACCGATGCGATAGACACGTAAAAACTCTCAATCTGTCGAACTGTCAATTGGAAGTGACATGTGGACTGTCCAACCAAAATAATACAATATTGACAGTCAGATTTGACCGCATGCATTTGTTATATCTTTATAGATGTATTATATTAGTATATTTGTCTTATAAACTTAAATGACATGTAATCGGAAAAGATTCCCATCTCTCGCTATTCCATGCAAATTCACCAAAGATTCTAATCAAAGATAAACGATCAACAAAAGACAACCGAAAACCTCATCAACCTATGAAGTTTGGGATCCGAAGTGAATTGTACAACCACGTCTAGGATGTATCATCAGTCCTGGAAGTCTGGAATCTAACCCATGCGTGCTACCAAATGCGTACCTTGAATGATTTATCACCGATATCGCTTCGTTACTTTATGAGTAAGTACTTTAACGTTCCTTCAGTCCTGGCATGCACAGAGTCGATGCTCTGTATGAGGTGAAAATTAGATGCCAAGCGTGGCACGGATTTGTTGACGGCAACAACTCCTCGGTTCTTTTTTCAACACTGATTTTAATTGATATGAAAAATATCATACACCTTACAGATAATGCCAATCGGGACTTTTTGATACTCTGAAATTTTTACAAACTAATGCATACAATTATTGAAACTGATCGAACAGTTTTGTACTATTTTTGGTCGCATCCTCATTTCCATACAATATACACATTATTACACATATAATTTATACGACCGCAAATGAATCAATCGACGGATATTATTGTTGCATAAACTAATTTGGGAGCTGGCAGATTCGCGTTACAGAAATAACTGCAATTTTTCTCCGTGACAAATCGTACCGTCGATCAAGTAACTCGCAATAAATGTACCGCAGGACCTATCTAGCTTCAACAGTAATCTGTACCAGTCCCCCATTTTTCCAGATATTGTAGTAAATTCAGCGACAATTTTGTTTCCGTTGTGACATCGATATTTTGCATAAGATTTGTTTATAGCTTGCATTTACATCAGCATAATTTGCATACTTCAGCTTGTTGAAAAATTATCAATAAATAATGGAAGCTTTCTTTTAATGTGGGCATGATATTTCAGGGATCAAAGCTACGGCATCTTTTATTTTTACGTCACATGCTTCTCTGTGGTTGTCACCCGTATAACATGGTTTATATACTACATGAATATTGCATGAATCTTTTATAATTCTGAAGGAAGAATATGAATTCTGTCCCAAACTGTCATTTCGGAGTCCCATGCATAATGAAATTCTGAGGTCAACAATAGTGAACAGCGTTTTTGGATGCGTAATTTTCTATCGTATTAGATAAAAGTTCATTTTGATTCAACGAAAACCTCATTGATGTGTGCAGAAATCCCAAGTAAAGCTAATTCAACAAACCAAGATTCTTAACTGAACCTGGTTATTATCGAATACAGCTAAATTCCAACAGAGGCTAATTTATTAGGTTTATGTGACTCCATTCAGCCAGTCGAAAAATATTTCTCACATTGATTAACTCGTTGAGTCCAAAAGGATAATCCCTTGTTTCAAACGCATACCATTCAGCCTGGAATCCACTTATATATCCACTGGGACAGGCAACCATCACACCGTCCGCGTAAAAGATACCAAAGACACCATAGTCAAGTAATTTCGTACGTGGTCAAGAGGTATAAAGGCGAATTCGAGACGGACCGATACGCAATTATCGACATTTAATCGACGACGCGCCAATCTTTTCGCGCGTCACCAACGCCGTTTAGGATAATTATATCATCTGCGGCGTGTGATCTCCTTTGCTGGCGGTAACGAGCGGTTTAGCCCAGTATTTACTCAATCTCGTGTGTCACTAGAGTCATTGATTAGAACGTGTGTACCAAGTTTGGGTCGAATTACTGCCGGCTACGCGGCTAGGAAATCATTCCCTGTTACGCTACGAAATTTTATACTCTTTTATCAACCCAATTCGCGGTTTGCTCAAAATTATTTACCCCAAAACAAATAAACAGTGGTCGGATGTGACCTCAAACGAGAGGGCCGCATTCCGTTTAATAACCAAGTGAACTCTGGAATTTTTATATTTTTATCTACAGCTGTTTCGGAGGTAATCAAGTTCATTTGAAAAACGGTACGACAGACCGAGAACCGATTTGAAAATGGTGGACACTGCTCCGACATGTTTCGAGATAATTTAACGCAGTCTGGAATACAATTTTTTGACGTTGAAATATGTTTTTATGCACGTCATGTACATATTTAGATAAAAGATTATAAAAAAAATTCGGCATACATCTCTACTGCACTTAATTTCTATGATTTTTGCTATCATCATCCAAATTGTGAAATACACAAACGAAAAACGAAAAGCAAAGCCTTTTAGCCAGACTGCTTTTTTTTTAACTCTATTTGAAGCGTGATCGGACCACTCACAATCAGTTTCATTCGACTTGATGATTTTTTAAATTTAACGAGGCTCAACTCTACATCGGACATGGAGCGGATTTGTATAACTAAATTTTACCACTTTTCATCCAGTTAAAACATGATTTCTCTTTGGGTGCTCGTTCCCATAGACCAACACGTTTCACAATTATTAGTATTGAAAAATAGATATTATAAAACCAATGCGTGTTACTTTCTTTCATCGAAACCACGTTTTATAATCTAGAACAAAGAAGTACCAAAACAAATTAAAAGAAACAAATAAATATTGCCAAATAACACAGTCATATCGATGTGAAGGGGAGATATAAATGGAAGAGAAAACGAGATCGTACGGAGATCGACAGAATGTCTGTACTATTAGTGTAATAATTTTCCAACACAGTGCGGCAGTTACGAAGCTTTGTGGTAATAAGTTTTTGAAGTTGTTTGTATCGAGTGAGAAGTCAAAACACTGTTGTAAGTTGGGGATATTAAATTTTCTGCTCTCCGATTGAAATTCGTTTGAGCAAAAGGAATCGTATAACGATAATAATAATCAAAGTGAAACAAAATTAAATTGAAAATGCTTCATACACACAGATAGAAACAAGCCAAGAGGCTTGTGCGGGGAGGAACGGACGCTTTTTTAATACTGTGATAGTGACGGTGATTGCGCTTCATCGATCGGAATGTAGCCACATTTTCCAACATTATGCCAGCCCTTGAATGTTATACGTATACCTGTACATATGTACATATTTCCAACACCTGCTAAGACAAATCAATTTTCGAAGTCTCCGAAGCGTGCTTAAAGTACTACATTTCTTAAGAGTGCGGTAAAATGACGTTGGCGCATGCGCACAACTAAAATGCTTGACTTTCTACACAACGGCTTTCTTTAACGCGTTCGCACCTTCTAATGATTCAATTTTAACAGCTATCAAATGTACGGCCATCTTGTGATAATATTGGTAACAATTATCGATCTTCGGTTAGGCAACTTTCTCAAATTTATAGTATATTAAGATTTTTGCGACATAATAAGCACAGGGATTTTGTCAAATTTGGTCGAAACTCTGGTGTAAAAAAGCTCCGTCATTTCTGTATTGTTTCTCTGAAAAACTCTACCAATGAATAAGTAGAAATAAAAAACATAGTCTTAAAGATATCTGAACTCTGGGAAAAAAATCCAAAAATGCTACTAAATCTGTAAAATTCTGTTACAGGATAGAGGGATTGGTATTAACAAGCGAGTATCAATACGCTTTCACGCCCACCCAAGATGTTGTTTTGGGTTTCTTTGGGTTCTTTCTCGTCAGTACCCTTGGCTCGGGGAAAAATGGAAGGAGCAATAAATGAGATTGAGAAGGTCAAATTGACCGCGTAAACGATTTATTGAACTACTGATTGTCAGTCTAAATGTGTAAACGAAGTGAATTTTGGAATAGATGAAATTGGAATTTGTAATTAAAAGTTCAGTTGGTTGGACGTAGGAATAGAAGTTGATTAGACGAACGTTGGAATTGAAGTGTATTTGATGAAGGGTGGATTAGAAATGGTCTTGAGAGAAAGAGTATGAATGCACGAAAGATGCGAGAATCCAGAATGGTGGGAAATAGAATAAGGGTGATAACGAGTGGCGTAAGGCTGGATGGAAATAGGAGGATCGGATGGAGACCATAAAGTTACTACATGAAATGTGGAAGAGTTGGCAAGTAGAGGGAATACGTGGAAGAAGAAGATGGGAAAGATGTGTGGTGGTACGCTGGACGTAACAATTCTGTGAAAATCAGCCAAGTTTCCCAAAGAATATATCTTGAATCAAAATTTTCGAACTACTGATGTTCCAATTAATTAACGAACAATACAAAAGTTTAACTAAAAAAAATGATTCATACTCTATAATTTTAACTTTCAAACATCAAGGCCATCTTCCAAATACAGTTTGTCAAAAAGATTGTTTATTAACGAGTAGATCAAAATTTTTGAGCGTGATATCCTCTCTCGCAGA
Source organism: Neodiprion pinetum (assembly GCF_021155775.2). Lineage (NCBI taxonomy): Eukaryota > Metazoa > Arthropoda > Insecta > Hymenoptera > Diprionidae > Neodiprion > Neodiprion pinetum. The sequence goes on from NC_060233.1 coordinate 26,750,770, forward strand.
TGGTGCAATATTCCAAGCTCAGTATATATAAAAGTTTCCAAAACCTTCAGTCATTTTTATATGTATCTACGTTTGAGTTAAAAGTTTAAAGTAAATGTGCAATGTGTTGTATTAGTTTTGTGGTTCCATACGATTGACAATTGCAGAGACATTTTGCAGCCTTTCATAGAAATGTTTTAACCAGTGATATTGAATAGAGTTTTGAAGAAAAAGTTTGACTTTTCTCTGACAAATATTCCAAACAACAGACGAAAGCTGAGTTTTCAGCAACGATTTCCACAGAAATTTTTATTCACCAGGAAAAGCAGACTGGGAATTAGTTTCTCTTAGTAAAGTGCCCAGAGAATGTTTGATTTATTGTTGCCAGGTACATATTTTGAAAAATTTTATTCGTCGGCGAGCAGCGTTGAGTTTACACGAAGCTGTCAGTCGATTGTCTGAAACATTTGGAAGGTGTCAAATTGAAGTTTTTTTTTTTTTCCATTGTGACCTATGTGGCTAGGAGAGAAATCCGACTGCTAGCCTTGGTGACACGTGCGTGTCGTGGAATACGAACTTCGCTCCTCTCTTATCCTTTTCAAACTTTATTTACAGTCATTTTACATGCGACATACGCTCATCTCTACCATTAAACTTGTTCTTCATCTCTTCTAGTGACATTTTTTCCGGCAGAGATGAATAGACAGATAACTATTCCCACGATAAAGCGATCGCTTAACTTCAGATGTAGAGTGGACATATTGCAGACGAATATATGGCACATGTCTGGTGGACAATGGTGGGGAGAACACTATTTTTGTTACCACCTACAGGTAACACAGCTCTACAAAATAAATACTTTTTTTTGTTGCTCTGATTTTTTCTGTGAATCCTGGTGTTTGAGAACGTAAAACTTACGAATATAATTATGATTATATTAGATTGGCTCTGGTTTTTATGTTATTGTAGTATTGTATTCGAGATGACTCAATGTTTAAAGGCGAATTTCTCTTGAACGGTTAAAGTTCTATATCAGTAGTTTTTTATAGAGCGTGAAATTTCCTATAATAATCTGTTAATACAGATAGTTTATTAGATGTACGTTTAGATGGTTTATATGTCAGACGTTTATGAGATATATTTTTTCCTAAATTTTTTTACCTGTCATTTAAATGGAAAATGGAAAAAAATTAGTATTAAAAGCTCGTATTTGGCTGAGATATTCTATATAAGATGCTCTACCGAAAGTTTGATGCGTGTTTGAGAGAAATTTTTTAATTTTTTTTTTTCGGAACACCCCAATACCCCCCCTTTCGAAAAAACTTGTTGTGCCCTCTTTTTCATGGCGAGAACAACAAAGTATTATATTTCTTATATTTTTTATACTTCTGCCCGAATAAAGTAAGCATAACTAAGGTTATAGATAGTATTTTTCTGATAAACTTTAGATATTAAAAAAAAGAAATCGAATTTTTTACCTAAACATTGCTTTTTTGAGTCATATATGAAAATGTCGATAAAATAAATAACTAGAGCCAATTTCGAAAAACCATGCTTACTCCTAAGGTCGTTGACATCGAATCTTTCTAAGACGACTCAAATATCTAGAGCAACAAAACCACTGTTGGCCAGTGTAATAAGTGAATTTTAATTCTATTCGTTCCACGTTACAGGCAGAAACTGTGAAACTGAGCAAAGCTGGTAGCCCATCTCACCGGTGAAGTAAGAGGTATTTGCAGAGCAAGGTATATTTGCAAAGGCAAGCTCTGCCATGCGAGCCCGGAACCGACCTGTTGTTTCGATCCTTCTCAGTTCATGGTTTTCATCTGTGGTTTAGAGATTAACTACAAAGGTTTGAAACGTTACCGCGAGCACAGATCTGTGTAGGTGTTGGTCGAACAGCCCGAACGTAGAACGAAATTATTTTCTCGAAACACAATTTATCTTTCCTTGGCAGCTTTCTGTAACAGCTACATCCAGACAGATGGATATTTTTCACATTTTTCGACTCAAAATTGTATAGATGAACGAATGATTGGATTTCGTTTATTACGCCCTGGCCTCGAGATGAGCTAATGAAAGGATACAGTGAAATGCAGGCGGGCTAGAATTTCAAATAAGAAGATAAAGAGAGATACAAATTTAAAATAAACTTATAAGAATATGGGATTGAAATAACAATTCATCAAAGTACCAAAACGTAACAGTGCACAATTTACACATGCAAAATCTTTTTTCTTTGAATTGTATAGAATATCACAAGTCTCATTGTACGAGATCTTGCCGATGATTGTCTCGAAAATGGAATTGCAATCAGTAGTGAACAGGAAAAGCTGTGTAAAAAGAATCAATCTGTTACAGTTCAGGCCTTCATACATAATCTAGTTATATCCTTGTTTCATGTTTACACATAATTTCCGTTTCCGTTCCCCGGGATGGTGATCGTTGTTCGTTCAAGCCTATAGCTCGCCCCGCAGGGAACGTGAACCCGCTTTCCGATTGCTTTGCCATTTACAAATAATAAATGAGATTGCCAACAGTCAACAATTGCACTACAGTGCAAATTTCATCTAGCCCACCACAACGCGCATACGGTTTTCCACCGGTGGACTGATCATCAAATCAAAATTACATAAATCATGTGAAATATCATATTTAATCTTTTCAACTTCGTCATTAAAGTATTTGAAATCTGTGGCAAGGCTGCGTTGACTTACAGCACGGCTGAAAAGAGTGCTAAGTAAATAATTGTTAGCAAAGTGCTAAATGGTTAGAATTTTCCTGAGAATTCGAAGTTTTTCAAAGATGCGAGTGTTTTAAATCTTCCATAAAAATCCACTTTCAGAAACCCAAAATCATACGTTGTGAAAAATCTTTTGAAACCACTTGAAATCACATGAGATGATCGAGTGTTAGGTAAAGTCGATCAAAGCAACGTTATGAAGTCATTCAAGTTGTGCGGTTTCATTGTGAGTCGTAAGGAATTATATTAAGTAATCTGAATTCAATAAAAATCAGATAAACGAAGTCATTTTTCTTTTACTAGGATGAAACACGGTCCCGTGTACAAAATACCCCGACAAAAATTGTGTATTGATAATCGCACGGCGAATGGTGAATATCACACATCCCTGGTATCTAATTGTAGGTACGTATGTGTAGATATAATCTCCTGGTTCCTTCGTTCACTAGTAGTGGCTGTAACAGTTGAATTTAGCCGCCAAAGCAGTGACTACGGGACTCAGTAATAGGTAGGTCCGTAGGGAGGGGGGCTTTCACCTAAGCGGTTAAATGACATATGTATAGGCAATCGATCGAGAAGTGTAAGCGATAGACGACGGATGAGCGGTCGATCGTCATCAGAGTGCGCTCTAAAATAAAGAAATCATAACGAACGAATAAATACAATCGACGAAAAATGAAGTAAAACGCATACGGATTCTATTGCGAGAACGAAGGACTCGTAGCAGCGACCCATCTTTTACGGATTCCCGATCAAGGAAAAACCACCTAGATATGACGGACGAGGGGATTCAAATTGGCCGGGCACAGAATTAGCGAGCGCAACTGAGGAAATGGAAACTGGGATTTGAAGAATATCCCCAAAGACACGCTTATGATAAGTTTTATATTCTGACCTGTACTATTTTTATCTGTAATTTTACGAGTATGCCGTTTATGGAATTGTTATTGTCCTAGATGTCCGCCGTGCACATTTTATTTATACAATTTATTTATTATTTTCTCTCATATTTATACTTTTCTTTTATTCGGTTTCCATTTATAGATGCATGTCATTCGGTCATACCGACATCCGAAATTCCGTTTTAAATAAAAAAAATAAAAAACAATAAAAAGTAAATTGATAGCGGATGATTCTTGTTAATTGCGAGAGGCTCCGCAGTTGGAGTTAATCCTGGTCGAAGCAAACCGCGAAAACGAAAAGACCGTTACATGGCCGAGTGTACAGGATGACATTCCATTACGACGATGAAACACGATTCGGCAACGGTAACGGATATTTGATACAACCGTGTCGTAAACTTTTCCCAGAGGTATTTTCTGTTTCTTGTATTATACATGTTCGTACACGTGAACGACGTACCATACATACATATGACCGAGTATCTGAACGAAAATACCATCGCATGTGTACAATTCGTCCTGATACGAAATATGATTGTTGTGGTGTTTTCCAAGTAAACATTAGCTTTAATTTCATCGCGAGCCATTAATTCTTCCAATAAATCAATCGTACCATTCACAGGCCAGTGTTACGAATTATATCTAAAAGCACCGTTACAGCCGTCCAAGTGCCAATTGAGAGAAATTAATCCGTGGATTTGTAGGATCTTCTGTTTCCTCGGGCAGGTAACTTGATACCATTCAAGAAAGATAATTTTCTCGAAGTTAAGTAAGCTCCTTAGGAGTCGAGTTCTTCGGAGAAGGCTAATTGGGATTTGGAAGTAAAGAAAGAGAAACAAATCAACGGCCCCCCACAGCGTCACATATATATATATATATATATATATATATATTAGAGTGTTTCAAAAAAACCGACTATTTTTTTTTTTTTTTCGTGCATTCCGTATATTGAATTTTGTCATTTCGACGTTGAATTCGTTTTCAGCGACTGTGAAAACCCCCGGTCAACAAATTTCAAGAGAAAAAAATCAATTTTCATATTTTTTGTCCACTATCTTGGATCCGCCATCTTGAATTTTGGAATTCTGACGTCAGATTCATTCTCAGCGACCCCGAAAACCCTCGTATACTCAGTATCAAGGAATTAGACTGTTAGGAAAAATGTATGCTTCAAAGTGTTTCAGGTCAAACTTTCGGATGCGCGAAGACGTATTGTACACATTATTATACGTGTATTGATCTATGGAGAGAACAAAAAGAAAAAATCAAAAAAAATAGAAAAACGGTAAAAAAAATGTTAACTTTTTAAAAGCTGAGGAACTCCGCGGGCATGTGGAGCGGTAAGTGGAGGCTTAACTTTTGAAATCGTATAAAAACAACGCCCAAAGAATGGATATAGCTACGTATGATATAGGTATGCCGGGAAAAGGAAGATAAAAGTATTTCTCAAGTAACTATGGGTAAAAGAAATCGCGAGTAGAGACTCTCCTGTCTGATACTTGAGCGCCGAACTGAAGTCTCATGAATTTCATACCAGTATCCGCTTCCCGTGCTCGCAATTATTGTCAAATCGTTTATGTGTCTCGTTGTCAGTGATTAATTTCATTTGGATTCAATCGAAGAACAGGACACCAGAGAGGTCAGCGCATCGAACGAGCAACTGCGTTTCCTTCATTTTTTAAAGTGTATTTAAGTACAGCTGGATCTCAGTCGGTCAATTCACACAATCGGATGTCAAATTTAAATGTGATACTCACTTAACAGTGATACTCGTGTCCGCGTCACCTCTGATCGTTCATCTTGATAGTATAAACGGGTCGACGAGAATGTGACAGATGTTCTTCCCACAGCTCCGACTTTGGCAAGAGATAAGATGAAGGCGAGCGTGACTCTAGCCGCGTGGGATTAGTCGATTAGCTGCGATCACTGGCTGATCTTCTCCTGACGGGCTTAAGCCGTTTGATTCCTCTCCTGAAGTTCACGACACTCGTTTTCGTTTTAGATATCTCACGATCCACACATTCTAGTACTTATCAGTTACCAACAGAAAGACACAGAGCTGCTGGTTGAAGAAACTGGCATTCGAAGTGTACAAGCAATTACTGTGACGTAGATATTTAACTAGAACGTCAATTCAGGGACAAGGCGTTTCGATTCAATTGGGATGTTGCTTTTTGTTTTTTTTTTTTCACGTGTATGATTTTTTTGCCGTATCTCAATTGGAACGCTTTAGGGCTCACGAATCACAGTATTGGGAATGAGACAGGCGGAAAACAATATCGTAGCGTTACTTAGGGTATAGGATTACACGAGGGAACATCAAATCAAATTTACCACTCGCCTGCTCGTTCGATACTCATTTACATTCGAATGAACGATTCCGGGAATTCCACGCGGTGATCACATCGCGTTTTCTGTTCTGTTATTGTCTCCGAAGGTAATTTTTTGCTACAGATTCATTGTCGCTGTCGGTACAAAATGCCCAAACAATGTTAGGTAATCAGGCGCAGCCTTGAACCAATCTTAACAAGGCTTACTTTTTGCAGTCTTTCCAAGCTCGTTCAAGTCTCTGAAAATCAAAAACACATATAACATTCCGCGTTTCCTAATCCAATCACTAATTCATGGTTGGCATAGTCAAGAACAGTGCCTAAAAAGGGAGACAAGAAGAGACACCGCAACCGCATCTGTAATATCTGAAAGTGGAAGATGATGTGCCAACTAACTTGCTTCCTCGTGACGCGAAAAATCGAAGCGAACCCACCTTATCTGACATTCAGATTCGCGCGCCAAGTCTTCATTATTAAAAGTTGGTCGGCAAGAATCGAGGAAAATGCTGGAGAAGAGACCAGGTGGTGGGATGAGGGTGGGGGACGGGGGGAAAAGGTAGGTGGGAAGAGATAGAAATTGACGATGAGATGTTGAGCTAGAGAAGCATTGCATATCGATTTTCTTCCGGGCCAAACGCGCCGGGGTCGTTGAGTTCAGTCAGTTGGTAGGTTGACAGTGTTCAGCCTCGGTATATCCAATCCTGTCAAACATGTAGGAGGGTCAAAGCGGTTCTTCGCAGATCACGAGACAATACACCTACTTTCGATCAGGGTCTGAGTCCAAGGTGGATGGATAAGTGTTTCTTACTCTGGTATGCTATCGTTATATGCGTGAACTTCACTGTCTCCATCCGTCTCTCTTTCCACTTTCGTCCAAAAATATATTTTCCCGAGATCGACTTGATTACTCTGTCTTCAGTAAATGAAATTTGATACCTTGTGAACTTCGCGATCACACTTGGCAACGCGAGTTGGTTGTTAAAACTGCACGAAGAACTTACGGTGTGATACTCTAATCGAAATGGTTGAACAAACGATGCGGTGTCTAAGGGCACGTGACAGAAGCTCTTTATATCGTATCTACATCAGAGAACTATCGAAGAACTGTGATTGGGAGTCCAATTCTGGAGTTTACTTTTCATATGATCTGAGCCAAAAGTTTTCTTCTTTCGCGATGAATTATTGTTACGGAACGGTGTGGCGTGATTTGGATGCAAATATTTTGCTGCTGGCTCCCGGAGTGATGTTATCACGAATCGTTGAAAATTATCTCCGAAAGTAGCTTTTACGCTTCTTATGAAGAGGGATTCACCTCATCGGGGTGGAAAAATGCCGGAACGCTAGCCAACGCGATGCTCGGTCGTTCTCCATCCTAACACAAAGACAACGCGAGAAGCTTTCAGTAATCACTTCAGCAGTCGAAGAGCTGAACGGTGATCTTCAGATCGTGAAGAGAGCACTAAGTTTGAAAGCAAGAGATAAGGAATAAGGAAAGACGAAGACATTAAATAAAGACGGTAGCTTTATTTTCTGACGAGAAAGCTGTTCGACCAATTCCAAGTTCTTTTTCCATCGGGCAAAGGTGTAGCCCGTAACTGCGAAACAGAATGTAGCACAATGCGCCATATCGTCAGAATGCGCGATTCACTGCCATTCGGACTTGTTAGACTGAATGCAATTGTGAACAATCCGCTTCGAATTACGATGTTTCCATCAATTCCATCCAATAAGATGCCGAAGAAACGCTTCGAACTATTGAAAGCTAATTATTGGTTAAGCGCGAACCATAAGTTTACTAACATTCCTTAGATTGCCAATTAACAATCACATACAAGTTGTCAGTGGATTGATTTGTCGTTATCAAAGAACTGGTAAAAAAAACTTATCAATTTGAACTGATCTGTTTTTACTATTCATCATTTATGGTGATACAAGAAAAGTATTGGTTTCGGAAAAAACCGTCTCTTACCAATATCAAAAATTTTTTACGTTTTCAGAACACGCGGATCCAAAATATCAGATTCATAAAAAAACGTCGACACGTCTGTCTACCTCTCTGTCCCAACAAATTCCCGTGACGATCTTGAATATGGCTGGATGAATAATTAAAAATTTACTAGACTTCACATTCAAATGATGTGTATCAAAAATTGCCATCACCAATTTTTTTTACGCATGCTTGTAACGAAAGAAATCGAAACTCAAACGACTCGAAGCAATCCGACACAGCTTATACGATGTAGATAAAAAGTATTATACAAATTAGTACGAAACGAAGGAACTAATGGAATGGGAAACAATTTTATGAAGCGTAAAGAAATCATTTTACGAAAAGAAATAGAATCTTAATGACAAAATATTTTTATCATAATTGATGGCACTTCTAGGAAATGAATTGGTTCCTAAAGTGATGGAAGGTATCTTAAAAATACTATTTTTACGACTTTTTTTTATAATACCCTTTGTTTTGATCATTATAGAGTACACCGTGGAGATAATTTTGACAAAGCTCTAACTTTGGGATTATTGACTGTCAGTTATAGAACTCCGACAAATAGTCGCTGTTCTGTTGATCGTATGCGGGCTATAAATGGTCAAATGATGATTGTCGTACCGACAAACATGTGACTTGGGTTTGCACAGGATTACCTGCTCCATCAACTTTAACGATCAAACACCGAATAGAAAACAGAAATTGTGATTTTTGAATTATTAACAATTTTTGTAATATTTGCACTGTCAAATTTCATCTGCACCGGTTACGTAACAGGTGTACTAGTTTCAGTCAGTTAAGTATCAGTTGCATATGTTTTCATTCAGTCTCACCCATGTATATGCGTTACGTACAATGCCAGGTTTTGAAAAATGATGCATTGGCCAAAAATCTTGCATCTATCCTACACGCGACCAATAATCAATTAGACGAGAGCAGCAGTCATTCGATTGTTCACGTAATTTCTGTTGCTCGATAACTTTCGTAATTGAAGAACAATCGAAGCCTTGTAAACAGAAACTATTCCAATCGATTCAGATCGTCTTTGACGACATAGAAAATTAACGGCATTTGTTCCTTCAATTGGCTTTCATGACTAGCTAAACTCTGGAAGTTTAACTAGCTTTGTGGGAATCGAAGCATGATATAACTGAAGCCAATTTTCAATCGACACCTGCCTTTCAAGATTTATGACGTATGGATGAAGAAACAAAATAATAAAAGAAAACAGAGTTAATGAAAACTGACCAAAGTATCAAGTCGTTAATTTTCAAGTAAATTTCTTAGAGGTGTAACGATGACCTCGCGGTAAAAAAAAGTGGAGAGCCAGTAGATAATCCGGAACTTTTTTCAATTCTTGATGTCGAGCGAATCTCCTGCGCCGTTGTATCGTAATGATTCGTTTCTCCCTTGAAATTTAACTTCACGAAACCTTGACTCGCTTATTGGCAACATGTTTTTCTTTCGTTAAAATAATTGTTTCGCTCGCTGGAGTTGGACTGGAGTTAAAAAAACAATAAATCACAAGTTTACCCCTCGATTAATTTTTGATTCTCATGAAAATTTCGTAATACTTCGAGTCCTCATTGGACATCTTAGTCTGCAGTAATTTTCCGAAACTTTATCGATTTCAAATTTGCATATTTCTGTTAAATTCGCTGTTCATAAAATATTTCAGGCCATTCAATGATGTGAATAAGAAATCTGAAGCATCTAACTTTGAACACGTGTTTACCCAATTGTTAGTGAACCACAGAGATGGATTTTCATCGAGCTCAATATTCTCCCCACGTTTAATATCAACCTACAGTTTGATCCTTTGCGGACAACCTGTAGGCTTGATACAGAGTGTTGGTCGCTTGTGAAAGGTGTGCTGGAGCCGTAGGGCCCCACCTAATCAGATTACATGAAGGTCGATCGATATTTTCGCGTGAGTTTTCCAGGCAATTGGTGCCACGATAGCGTGGTTGGCATATTTTATACTCCCACAGTTCCTGCCCTTTCTAGGGGTGCAATATTCTGGTACACAACCCCCTAAAGGCGATTCTTCCCACCCGGCCGACCGGCCGTCTGATCCTCGAACCTTCTTTTTCTCTTTATTCTTTTGTTATTTATTTTATCATTTTTATTTTACGCCCTTCTCTCGTTCTGTCCTCATTCTCTGTCCTTCGTTTTATCTTTCTGATCCCTATCAACGCTCCATTTCGCAAAATCTATATTTCGCATTCCGTAGGCCGTCAGCTTCGATGGTCCTCTGAATAATTGCGGTGACGCCTCTTGTCGCCGACGATAAATTTGGTGCAAAAAAAAAAAAAAACAGTTTTACCTACACAGTTAGGTACGCGGGATATAAATTTCACCGTTTGAGCTACGATCATCTTTGGTTTTCAGACGATTCGTACGTACGAGAATAAATATGATTCAGAAAAAGTTTTTACGAATTGCCTCGATATTTTCTGTCACATGCGAATGCAAAGACACAAGGTACATGTACGCGAAAATGTCTTGCGCGTGTGTGATGAACAAAAGTAATATATGACGGATCTTATAATTTTTCGCTCCCTTTTCCATTATTTCGCATGAAGTACAAACTCCGTGTAGTTCAAGTTGCGCTATGATTCATGTCATTTTTTTCACAAAAAGTATGATCCTAGTGAATAATCTTAAATCAATAGTGGACAGAATTTACAAAAGGTTTCACATTTGACACCATATATTATCGTTATTGTCTTCACTGATCTTAATGAATGAAAGAACGAAATAATCTCCTTTATAAAACGCTTTACTTTTCACAGTCGAAATTACCGAAATGAGTATCGATGACTGGCTGATTTCAGTTCCAGCACCATAAGAACTCCTTTAATTTTCCTCTGCCATGGGTATATAAACACGATGTATCTATCAAAGTATACTTTACATTGTTAACTTGAGGGTCAGGGCGGCAGTGAAAAGCTGGAAACAAATCGTCGACCAGTAGAGATGCGGTGAATTTATTGGGTTCGGTAATAATTTTGGAAACAAGGTTGTAATTGTGCACCCGTGGCCTGTGAACTCTGGCGCCAAGGCAAAAGGAAAGCGGGGGGGCTGGTAAAGGAGGGAAGATTTGTTACCTAATCGAAGTACGGTGTGATAAGCTTGATATAAGGGGGTGTAAAATGTATGACCGCGTTACCGGCGGTATTACGTTGTTCGCTCTTCGCGCTCCTCGTTCCTCGCTGTTGTGATACTTGCGGTGCCGAAGCCGCACTCCTCGCCTCTGGAGTCGCACCATCTTTACCCCAAACCCCGACTTCCATGTGGGGCTTCGTACCCCGGCTTTCCTTGTGATATTGCAACGCCATTATAAACTGGGAGACTTACCGTTCCCCCTTACCTCCGTGAGATGCGCGATTCAGAAGCTCCGTTCCAGTTTGCCGAAATCATTCCGAACGCCTTTCAAAACTGACCCCTTGACTGCACTTCGAAAGAATTAATTATTTCTGAGGGTAAAAATACCTACTCACTATTGCACAGAATTCGTAATACCCTGAGTTGCCGCAAAGCGACTGTCGTCGTTGCAACTCGCCTAGTTTCCGGTTCGAAACATTTCTGCCAGCCAATTTTACGTCGCATTCGTTAATCTGCAGCCGGGATTTGTTTCGTTTCCAAGGATATAGGAGTCTAAAGTAAGATTTCATGCTGCGCTCTAGGTACAACTGTGTCAATGCAGCGTACCGAAAGGAAGTGAGTTAACTGGTGAATTCACCGTGCCGAGCTAAGGCATGGCGGGGATTGCGGATGGCTAAAGTAAGCAGCTCCTTCTAGTCGAGAAAGCGAACCCGAAGAGGATCCAAATGGTAGAGAGAGAGAGAGAGAGAGAGAGAGAGAGAGAAAAGGGGCATGGGAGGGGCAGATTGCTACCGTTGTCTTAAGATTTGTCGAGCGAAGCAGCTGCAGCTTTTGGCTGAACTCTGCAGGGATTCCACTCTCGGTATGGCCACCACGCAGCGCCAGACTTGATCCTTACCCAGAAAATTTACTCCGTATTTTATATCCCTCCCCCCGCCCCTTCCCTCACTCTGCGACTTTGCTCTTTGCAGGGAAAAGGTCAATAAGATTAGGCATTCGAGTTACGATAATTACGCACGTGTCACTGGATAGTAATTTTGAATATAAAGTTAGTCGATGTTGAGTTGGGTGGTCCTTGTTTAGGGTGTTGATGAATTTTCACCGCCCCATCACTGAAATCAATTTCAAAATCATTTAAAAAGAGTCGCCAAATTTTTTCATATTCTCACAGCAAGTCTGAGATAGCCCGCATTGTGATCCAAGTTTCTTATGGAAATGACATAAAAAAACTTTTTTTCGCATTATATATTTTATCGTGAAAGTAATCATGTTCCAAAAAATCTGTAACTGCGAGGTTTTAGTCGGCATTAGTGATGCTATATGAAAAAAAAAATACACATCATCGTACGAGGCAATCTAGACGAATTGCACTTCCTCTAAATGAAAAAAAAAAGTCAGGTTTCGAGGTCGTGTAATTCATCTAGATTGCCTGGTACGATGATGTATATTTTTTCCCAGATAGTAGCACTAATTCTCACCAAAACCTCGCGCTTACAGATTATTTGGAACATTATTACTCTTGCAATAAAATATATACTGAGAAAAAAAGTTTTACCCATGTTAATTTCCATAAGAAACTTCGATCACAATGCGGACTATCTTAGATTCGATGTAAAAATCTGAAAAAATCGGGCGATTGTTTTCGAATTATTTGAAGTTGATTTGGGGGATGGTCTGGCAAAAATTCGTCAACACCCTGAATAAGGACCACCTTAATGTTGAGTCATTGAATGAGTAGCTAGTCTTTCAAAGTGTCATACCAATTGAGTAAAACGGCATATCACAACATTTGAATGCTTTTGAGGCTGACCTTTTGTAGAAATATGAACTATCATTTAAAGCTGTTGTTATCTCAACAGATGCAAAATCTGACCTAGAGTTGGCAAAAAGTTGACAAGACGGTAACTGTACGACTGAGATGTGGTATGGATTGTTGATGAGTCGAGAGTTGAAACTTATCGTGACCCAATCATATCTCGACGAATGCCGTGAAAACGTCAAGATCAAGACTATACCAAACAACGCTTTACCATTTTTCGATTATGACAAGTCAATCTACAGTTGACTTGAAGACTCACTATTGACTGTAAATTGACAACCTAGCGGACATTCGTGAACGTGTGGTTGACACGTGGTTAATTATTAGCTTCAAATACACACTCTTCACGAGTCTCTGATCAGTTGACATTCTTTTCTACCGATTATAATCCAAATATGGATGGACTAGGTGTTATTTGGGTTAGGATACGAGTTTATTTTCATAAACTTAAACAACTTCAAATACTTATGACTTTCATCGACTAATCGTGAGCCATTCAGTCTTGAGAGTCGATCAATGCAAACGTTCTGAAAAATCAAAATTGAAATAAATCTGTACGGTAATATGTTCAGAATGTCAATTGATCATTATATTTTATCATTCATCCGGTAATCATCCGCCGAAAAAAGGGCACCAAGGTAATATGTTCGTTAAAACCTATCATTGGTAATATAATTGCCACTTGATCCAGGCGTTGCGGATGCTTTGTAACAGAAAGACCTGCAAGCTCATTAAACAAAGATAATTTTATTTCCAGGTAACCTCGCTACAAAATCATTACTGATGATCACACAAAAGATCTCAAGTAATGACCATTCACGAACTTACAGTTTGCTCTCACATTTGTAACCAACCAGATGATTCCTTCAGGAGGTGGGTTTGTGGTCGTCAAACTTCATCGAACATCAAATGGTATTTACACACTTACGAAAGTGGTAGTCTCACTGCATATTCTGGGTATTCCACGCGGAAATTGGTCATCATCAGAATCAATAATCGTGTCTGTTACGGTACATCCAGCACACCAATGGTCCATATGCAAACCATTAACGATAACCAACCTCCAGTATTTGGCACTCACGGTCGAGTCTGTGCGTCCTAACTATATAAGCCGCATTAACGGTCAAATCTCCGGATAATCTACTGCACCCTAATTGATAATAGAAAATGATTTTACTTCGCATAAGATTATACGTCAAGCCACGAGTTGTGAAATAAGATCAATACATCAGCGGTACATTCGAAATCTTCAAAGTCTAATACAAAATTTAGTGATGATCCCTCAAATTTGGTTGTCGACCATTGAAAAAGACAGCGATTTTTGGTGGTAAGAACGAACACAAACTTGTGCAGTAAACAACGTGAATTCGTCTCGTTAATTTTCATCCAGCCGATGGACAAAACTGGTAATCAATATTGATCAGAGTCATAGTACGAACTCCAACTCGCCGAGACAAGACCAGAGAAGAAAGGGACGTAACATGAGCTTCGGGAACTTGGAGATCGATCATAAAGTCTAGCTGTTCGTGACAATGCCGATCCACTGAGAAGACAACAAATATTATATTATTCATGGGAAAAAACAGAACTATCACCTGAGGTGGACACACGCATGCAACAGATCACGATACAGAGATAACTTGCAGGGATGAAGGTACAGCGGTAGCGTTCGGTGGCGGTGTATATTCTCGTACTGAGTTTGGTCCCCGTGGATGTAGGATACACAAATACGGCTGGTCGGGGGATATTTATTCACATTTTAGCAATTAGCTACCCATTAGACGCGCATCCGGGGACCGAAACCCCCGTCGAAACCAGCCGGCATTCCGACTGCTCGCACGGCACGACGGAAATACGGACCTGGGTATTGAAATATATTCAATGACTGGGATGACAGAGTGCCTGGAAGGCCACTGGAATGCGATGCGTGAGACTGCTGAAGCTCGATTTTGCGCTTCTAAAACAGACCAGTACAATACAGGTACACCTTCCAAGGTGGATGGATGGTGACGGACGGCCTTGGTGGCCTTAAATGGATCAGAATCAACCTCAGAAAGTGTAAAACTGCATGTGAAAACAACAATTCTAATGAATGTTATACAATTTAGTAAAGCAAGGGTTGATTCGGGGATGATAAACATTTTTGTTGTTTATCTTCGTCGTTAAATAACACTAGGCCTTGATTATTAAGCAGGCGGTAATATTCAGCGATGGTGAAGTCGGGCATGGAAAACGAAGATATTAAGCAACGAGGCGGCGGTTGAAAGTTGGGTAACGAAAGTCTCAGCAATTTGCATTCGCTTGAGTCACGCCCCGGAGTCAGAGTCCAGGCAACAATTGCGCATGAAAAAAGTTACCCTGCAGAGACTGAGCTTCATCGACGGCAATGGGGTGAAAAAAAGGGAAGACAAAAAAACAAGAAATAATGTCAAGGAAAAAAAGGGGCAGAGGGGGAAAAATACGCGTCTCGAGTTAACGAAGTAACGAGGCTGAAGTTTAAGGAAATAATAAAGGAATTACGACGGTATGATTGCCGGGCAACGGGCGTTAAAGGAAATTTCTTATCGATCCCCATTAAGCTCCAACGTTAACGAGACAATTAAGACTGGCTTCACAACTTTTTATACGCCCTTATCCTGATTTTTCAACATTATTTCTCGTAAGAATTATTACATAAGTACTGAACATTCGAAATCAATATTCATACATAAATGAGTATTGATTCTTGTCTGTTATAGCACTTGCGGATAAAATAAAAATCAAAGTTTCTTGCTACACTAATTGTTTGGAATGTTTGACTTTTGAAACCTGTGCAGTGTGCGTAAAGTGCTTCATTTCCGGACAGTGTGATAAAACGGGATTGACGCATGCGCTCAACTGTAATACTTGACTTTCCACACCAGGGCTTTTTTTTGCGCATAAGGAGGTTCGAATGAGTCAATTTTACGGACTGTGGCATTGAGTGTAAGTTACCTAAACCTCGAAACCTTCGATCTACTTCCTTTTTAGGGTTTTGTTACACTAACAAGGAGAGTAGAGGCTTGACGTTGTGAATTGGGTTGTCCTCGTACGTGGCGAAAGGTGAAGATCCCCGATTTAACGTGATTTTTGATTTTCAATCTAATAGGCCAACCTAATAGTGTGAGCCAAAACCCGCCAGAAAATCGAGAAATTTCAAATCGTGATATCTCAGCAACCAAGGCTGATTGGATTGAAAATTAAAATCCACGTTAAATCAGGGGGTCTTCAACTTTCACCACGTGCAAGAACAACCCGATGGCGACATCAAGCCTCCCTACTCCCCTTGTAAGTAAGTATCTTTCGGGCTTTCATTTTGGAGTTCTGAAAAGGCAACATTTTACGTTTCATGAAATCGAGAATTTTCGGTAAATGTTGTCCCGAAATTAAAATGCTGTATCAATAAGAACAAGATAGTTGATAGATTTGGATCGAATTTGACTACTCGAAAGCAAATGGTTTGAATTTTTTTCATCACCTATTGGTTGCTACAAATTTATTTGAAGGAAAACAACAAGATTTAGTCGAATAATCATGTTTAGACATTTTGACATGAACTCTACGCATTCTTACACATATAAACGAACACCCAGATTTTTTTTGAAGATATACGAAATGTACTCTTACATAATATAAGAATCAACAAAAGCTTGAAAACGAAATAAAATTAAAGGTACTTGGGTTTGGATCTGGCACATCTCATGTGGAGGATCCAAATTTATATACGGGATCTGATAAACAAGTTTCACTAATCCCAATTTATTGACCCTTTAACTGATTTTCCAGTTCCTATCCTCTTGAAAAAGTTTTTAAGAGAATGGTCAATTTGCGGGCAAATTTTCACAAGTCAGATCCAAGCCTTTATGGGAAGCCAAACGGGTAGAATATTGGAGAATATATCTAATACAATGACACATGATATTATTTTGCATGAATGTCACTCATTATGATGCATTACATCCATGATCGAAAGATGTCACGCGATGAAAACTTGGAAAAACTACAAATTAGATGAGATATGTTTCATTCATCGATCATCAGATCATGCTGTGAGACTTCCAAATCAAAAACACTTCTCATATTGGCTGATGTCTTTTCACATTGCGGAAGGGTATTGGTCAAGAATATACTAGTGGCGCAGCGGCTATAACACGTCACGTCCGAAGCCTCGAGGGTTCGTTCGATGACGGGAAAGAAGGTACACAATCTGGAGATTTATGGTGATCCTGGATCGTCGAGCAGTGCAGTTTCGTGATTTAAGAAATTGGTTGGAAAGATTTCCAGACCGAGGAAACTTCAGATGGATAGATGGATTTAGAGAGCTGTTTACCTGTGCCGTTAATCGATTGCACGACGCATTTCCCACGCGAATTTTCGTTATTTCCAGGTGAGACTAAGTGGTGCGCGGACGCGCAGGAAGCAAAGAGGAAGGGTTCTTCTCACGACCAGTCAGGGATAGTCACAAAAACCGGTGTGTGAACACCGACACCAACGCTGATCAAAAAATGTCTCAGGAATGAAGGAGATTGAATTAAAACCGAAGAAGATCAATATGTCGTATGTCGTAATCATGTCATCAATATATAATGAGCATGAGCTTCCCATGTTAACGAAACAAGTATACAAGTTTAGTCACGAGCTTGAGAATAACGAAACTTTCACGTCTATTCTTCAACAATAAACATACGTACATATTCGTTTCTGGAACATCTGTAATGAAATTATACTTGACTTAGCTTATATATTTTTTGTTTTAACAATTTTTCATTTACTTAACTTTTTTGTTTCATGTGATCGACTAATTACTCTGGGAGTCATATGTATCGGCTCACGAGCAGGGATAATCGATTTTGGTGGAAGTGAATGTGCAGTGTGGAATTACGAACCAACCGAATTCTTTTATTTTTAACAATGGGTGAATGTAATATTCAATGATGTACTATGATAGACACGTTATTTCTGAAAGCAGCCGGTGAATCGAATGTGCGTTCTTAGGCAATTACAGCCCTGAATAACTGATTCACTCTTTCTCTTCCACCTCGCACCGTTGCGTGGGATTCTCTTCTTTCCTCTTTTACAGTTATGGGACTGAACTATGGGGTTCTGGAAATGACTGAATTGCGAACAGAGCAGGTGGATCATTATTGCCGATATGAAGATAGCCGACTAGCGTAGGTAGATTATAGATGCTTTCAAGGCAATGTTATAACTTTACCCGCAGCTCTACGCAGACACACGCATTCCCTTGAGCTATGAGCTGGGTGGAGGGCCAGAGGCTCCAGATCCTTTAAAACCTCAAAGTTAGAATATCCTGGGTATGGGAACGTAACGTCCTTTGAAATTTTATTACGTCGTTTCCATGGGGTTCCAGTATATGTTGATCTATTCGCTGGAGACTCGTTGTAGCCTGAAACTCACATCAGATATGTATACAAAGCTGCATGCATCCTGCAGGAGTCTTTTATGAGAGATAATATTTTCGAAAAGATTGCATTTGATATTCAGTATTTTTCTTTGCATCTGCCTAAACTGAGATAATATACAAAGCTGTAAAGTGCTTTCGTTGAAAACTGAAAAAATTAGAAACAATGTTTGCATTTCGTTAACAATGAAGTTTTTTTTTTCAATTGTGGAAATTGGGATCACTTGATTGTCATAAATTTATTTGGATCAACGCATCTGCTGTAGTAACTGAATTTTTTGTATTGTTTGAATAATAAGAATTGTTCAAATCATTTTTATATCATCATATTTTCTATATTCAAGTGATTATTTAACGTAAGTTTTGTTCCGAGCTGGCGTGAAAGTGACTGCTCTGATTTTGATTAACCTTGCATTGTTTTGTAGTAGAAGCTTCCAGAAGTGACCTGATCTTTATACTATCCAGATTGATTGGGTAGGAAATAAATACTAACAAAATCGGTCGAAAATTATTGTAAAATCGTAATCCATATATGTATGTATATTGTACGTATGGGCGCGAATAATTTGAAAACTGTTTTGGCATTGAAATCTTGTTTGTTTTCATTCAGCTTGAACTTTTGTTTCAGTTATTGGACATCGATGACAAACATGTAATGATTTTTCTAATACAATCATACGTGTCTCAATTGAAAAGATTTACAAGTTTAATCAGGAAACCTACGACAGAGTTTGTTTTTAGAACTACCAATCGCAGAAGAAAGACAAGTAAGCTTTGAACATTAACCGTATTTTCAGCTTCAAGATTGAATCGTAATCACGCAGTTCGATCTCATCAGACTAAATTTTCGATAAAAAATACTCTTCCAAGTAGAAAAGAGGTCCTCGATATCGGCTGCGAAGCTAACCGATTTAATATCTGCTCTATTATATAGTGTGGGCACTTACGCGGTTTTATTTCACACATGAATCAGCCCAAACGTCTGACAGGAAGTCATAGCCATTCGCATTCCGGTGGTATTGCAGGAATGAATTTTCGCTTTAGGCAACTATCGGATGCCTCGCTGATCCAAGATAAAGGGTCGAAAAAAAAAGGACTTCCCGTCGTTATTATCCGCCGTAAAATTTGGGAAAATTGGCTGAATGATATCTCCTGTCCGAGTCCCCACATCGAGGCAGAGGTATTCCAGTAAGAAAAAGTGTCTGCTCACAAAAATAAAAGGGACTCAACAAACGACCACAAAAATCATTTTCCTACCATTCTCCACATTTTTCAGTCGATCTTTACCGATTACTCCAGGTTTTGAAATCAACCTTAGTCGCCGTTGTCCACCAAAGAAGTACCATCGGAAAAATTAACTGTATTGTATATTATGGGATATTATGTTGGAGTCAGTGCAGATACAATAGGATGCAAAATTCATATTTATGTCACAAGTTCTAATTATTGAGATCTTACAGGCTCCAATTATTTTTAATATGTCAATGTCTAATTTCGAACGTAATTTGGACATAGATAAATGAAACTTTGTTCAATGCAGTTGTGTTTAAATTGCTCGATGAAACGAAAGATTTGGCATATTCCTTATACATATACTTTCTTTATGTGAGTTCGAATTATTTATAGTTAGATTTAAGATTACACATGTGTAAATTTGTTGAGACATGTTTGTATTTGATCCTGAACTCTGTTATTGTATATTGAATATGGTCTAACATGATATCAGATGATCAGATCTGGCCACTTGTGACTCGTTTTAATCCGACGTGAATTCAGGCTTGCAAATAGTCAAAAATATTGTATCCAACTGCGTAGAATACAGAGTAAAATCAGACATTATTGGTCGTAATTGAGGAAGACAATATATTAAAAAAAAATTTCCACGACGGTGCTTGAAAAGTGATTCATGCTTGTACACTGCGATGTCCCGCAAAGATTTTCTAAAGCAACGACACAGCATAAAAGCCAACGGCAGGAAAATATGGCAAGAGATCGAATTCGCGTCGTGATGTGAGAATCAGATCTTGGCTGGACCTTATCCCGTTGAATAGTGCTGACACGAGCGCTGTCGATGCAGTCATGCCGGATAAACTGATAAATTATTTCACCTGCATTGCGCGCTCGCCCGTCAAGGGAACAGCATAAAATGACCCAGAATTCAAGATCCCTTGGGACACTTCGATCACGCTGCACTCGTTCGGTTCCCACATATGCCTCGCTGCATTCTGCCCGGTAGATTTCCCCCGCAACTCCGATCCCAGGGGAAAACGAGGTGACCTGTAATTACGCCCGAAATCATGTGAGGTAGATTTCCTCGCTCTTTAACGTGGAAAGAATTAAGAAGCGACACGGCTGCCCGGTAAGCTGATAAA
Source organism: Neodiprion pinetum (assembly GCF_021155775.2). Taxonomy (NCBI): domain Eukaryota; kingdom Metazoa; phylum Arthropoda; class Insecta; order Hymenoptera; family Diprionidae; genus Neodiprion; species Neodiprion pinetum. The sequence goes on from NC_060233.1 coordinate 26,771,456, forward strand.
CTATTTTACCTGCATTGCGCGATCAATCGTCAGGGGGAACAGCATAAAATGACCCAGAATTCAAGATCCCTTGAGACACTTCGACTCCGATGCACTAGATCCACTCCTATACAGGTTGTCTCCGAGTAAGTATCGCGGTATGCTGGGCTGCCTACCACTGACGGGAACAAATATCGGTGAAACAGACCTGCCGAGTCATAATCACTTTAGTCAAGTCAAGCCGTATAATTACTTTAACGTGATTCCGAAATGCGATCACTGAAACATGTGTTATAAGTCAACGAAACAACTTCTTGACCAAATACAGAACTTGGTAATACGGATAATTCCAGCTCACTTTTGAGGATTTGAAAAGTATTACCGACCGATAACTCTTATCCATATGTTTCCCTAAGTGGTAGGCAACCCAACATACTGCACACTGCAGTTATCCAGATAGATTTCCCTCAGAACTCCGATCCGACGTGAAAAAATGAAGTCGACCTGTAATTACACCCGGAATCGCGAGATGGATTCCTCTCTCCTTAACGCAGATAGAATCAGGAAGGGACAGGGCTTGTCTGACCTGAGAAAATATGATTCGAGAAACATAAAAAATATATCGTTGGAGATGAAGTATCTTTGGTCACGCCACGCACTCTGTGAGACATAATGTTTCTCTGTCCGCGGATCGGTGAACGGGAAACAAGGTCCTCCGTCCGGATCCGGCTGCAGGAGGAAATCTTTGCGCATTTCGTGAGCACCCTTCACCCCGCGTGAGCATCGCGTACCTCAGTTGTAGATTTTCATTTTGACTGCGGTACTTCTTGCTCTACGTTTAGGTATACATAATACATATACATATACTGCATAAACGAATGTTAAAATTTTTTTTTTTTTAAATGAGGTTACTTTGAGTCACGTAAGCTTTTGAGGTGTCCTACCGAACTCAAAAGTGCCTACTCAAAATTTGTTGACAGTAGAACTTAATAAATGTGCATAAAATGTACTTGCAGAAAAAGGAACTCGTTCTGTTGATAGATTTGTTACAGTAAACAATTATGCATTCACCTACCTGCAATAACTATATCATTTCTAAGAGAGGAAAATATAATTTTCTATATTTTTTAACTTCTCTAGAGTTTCGACAGACGTTCATTGCGTCATACATTCTTCCTGCCCATACGGAACTGAAAAGATTCTCTCTGTTTCCCCCGCGACGAGATCGTGATTACACAATTATTATTTCGAGAGGGTAAATATATTCAAAATTAATGCTTTGGCAAAGCTTTTAAAAGATTTGAACAATCTCGAACAACATCGTGCAACCAAAATAATTCTCTGGTACAATTTCAAATTCATTTAACTTTGTGTAGAATATGTCAATCAATTATCAGATCATATCAGTAATATTCTGCTGGTATGTAGGTACAAGATATGTGGTAGAAAAAGTATACCCAGTGAGGCTTGAATGTTAACCACGCTAAATTTGACGTACGTTCCGAATTAACGACATGAGAAAAATAAATGTAAAAAAGAGAAATCCGCCCAAGGGAGAGAAGCGAAATTTCACTCAACCGAAAGACGCGAAATTAAACACACGTACTTGACGAGATTGCGTAGCAGTCAAACATAACATTCCCATTTCAATCGTGATACTTTGATTATTCAAATGTACAAGTTTATATTTCGAATTTTATATTATTTTAATTGACGACGAAAAGTAAAAAGAGCGTTATTCATCAAGAACAATGTAACAGTAACAAATCATAAATTATTCATCGACAAGAAACAATAATTACCTCGGATACGGGCCAACGTGACCCGAAGGAATCTTGTTTCCTACTACCATCATTCGATCGATCTCCTTGTTACTCAATCTGCGAAACCTGATGAGCATAAAATGAAAGATAAGTCATAATTTTGTAATAGAATCGATATTATTAAAACAGCGAAATAGAAGTTGAAGAGGAGGGAAATTAATTCGTGGGATTTGTAGGGATGTGTGGATCAATGTATGATTCTGATTATTGTATGAACAGTAATGTTAGCTTTGTCATACGTAATTTTAATTAGATTATTTAAATACGAATGTCAAATGACAGAATAAACGACATATTTCGTGTGAACCAAATCTTTATGCCTGATTTGAATTTATTTTTTCTTGTTTTACTTTCATCTTAAAAATTACTTGTTATGTATTATTAATATTGTAATAGACAGCCAAAAAACTGGTACAACTTCGCCGGGCAAATTGTTTTTCAAATTCCATTCGCTCTGCAAATTAAGCTCAATTAAGCAAGCTATTCCCATCTGTAGATGAAAAAGTTTCATACGTTAAATTTTCAATGTTGAGAAAAAAATTGACACTTTCTTTTGTCATTACTGAGGATAAATGTCCTTTTCCATTCACAAAATCAGTCCAAAATTGTATTAAATTACTTCAATCTATTTTTTTATTAGTCCAAAGTACGGATTTGTTTGAATTGAAAACTACATAAATTGTCGTTTTAAATAAACGTGCTCTCTGAACTATACAAACGCATGGATTATTTGGATCAATCAATATTTATTAAATCCAATAAATTTTTTTCTCATTGTGCAGTGAAAATATCGTGGTGAACTAATTCTCGAAAAGTACAACATCACTCGATAAATACAAATTTTCTGTGCCGTCGATACGATAAAGTCCTGTGTTTGAAAACCCTCGGTCTGTTTTCCATATGTAGTTTAGAATTCGCATACGAGAATCCTTTTCCTTGAACCCAAAGCGTGCCTCGGAGCCACGTGCAATCAATTTGTCAGAACATAGAGCGTTGAATATATCGAGGGCCGTTTGATCGTGGAGAAAATCGGATACACCGAGCTGCTCGGCGGCTCTCGCCGCCATCCGGGCGTAAAAGTTGGGCGTTTGAAGATTCGGAAACAGTTTACAGAGCGGCCCGCGATTCTCGAGATCCTCGACTCGTCATCTCCCAGCCCTCCTCTTTCCTCCCCGAAAACTTCCGGTTCACCTTTTCGCCGAGTCGATTGTCGGGAATTCGGTAAGCCCGAAACCTTGCCGGAAGTTCTTGCCTCTAGTCGAGATGCTGTTTGCAGGCCAGCATCCCCAGAATGCTGCGGAGAGGCCCCTTGATTGATGGAGGTATGCCGAGTGCAGATATCGCCTCGACGTAACATTAGCATAACTGTAGGCCCTTCGCCTCGAAAACCCTACGTGAGCCGCTTCCAATTCCCCGTGGTACCTGCATTCCTATGGGAAGCCGCGAAGCCGCCGGACCTGAATGAACGCACAGCTGTCGAGCTGATTCACCGTGACGCTGCTGATTTATTTACGAGCCGAGCCCCAAGCTTCGACTGCGACGGAACAATCACTTCAGATCCGCGATCGTACGACTTGGATCAATCATGTTTGATTGTCGTGATCACTTCTTCCCAAATAGCGCCAGCAACGACGTCTTAGGTTGAAGATCGTTGAATGTTAGTTAGCAATGCGTAATTATTTACTGTAATCGCGATGTTAAACGTTTTAGTTCAACATATCAGTTACGAATTTTTCACCAAGTTTGTTAATAATGGGATATTTATTACATAACCTCAGAACATGTTATAATAATACCGGGACAATCTCTTGAAACTTGAAAATCAACTGCGCATGCGCGAGTTTTATCAGCTGTTCGTGCAGGCCAGCCATCACGAGTTTCAGCCGTCAAACTGTTGCTGGCGGCGATGCAGTTGATACGAATTTTCGAGGAGAGAATCTTAAATAATTGAGGTAGTGACTAGGAAAGGTGTGGGAAGCATTTGTTATTGGGTCGGAAAGTTGATTCTTCAAAGAACGGTCGGAATTTAATGCTTATGCTCTTTGAAAATTTAAACGTACACATTTTGTGTACGTTGGCCCGCCTGCATCGCAGACAAGAATATCGCTGCGGGAAGATTTTGTCGACCAATGAGATCGAATCATTTGGCGCACGCACAGTTGATTTCCAAGTTTCAAGACATTGTCCCGGTCGTTGACTAAAGAATATAAAGACGGATACCCCTGAGTGAATTTTTGTGACCAGTTTTCGGTGGGCAAGTGGGAACAGGTGGGCCTGGGAGCGTAGGAGGGTTCTGCTCTATCGACTCTACCTAAAGGGCTCGCACCGACATTCGTCGCAGTTAAAGTAGTGTCGGGATGAAAGCTGGAGATTGAGTCAGTACAAAGTGAGTACGTGAGACTACTTGTCGACTGCGACTTAGAAATGTCGGTCAGCTCGATCATCTCCGTGAGGAAACGCGTAACCGCGTCCACCGCCGATCACCGCAACAACCTCCGAGCACCTCCAACCACCGTCAACCACCTCCTTCCACCTCCAACCACCTTCGTCCTCCTCGTCCACCTCGTGCCCATCCTCCTCTTCCTCCCAGCAACTCGTCGTTTTCGTCCTCCTCGACCACCACCGATCACGTCCAACCACCACAAACCACTTCCGACCACCTCCAAACACATCCTACCACCTCCGTCCACCTCCTACCATTCCCTGCCACCTCCAACCACCTCCTACTAGCTCATGTCAGCTTCTACCATTTCCTAAGACCTCCGACTACCCTCTAACACCACCTGCCATCTCCAACTACCTTCTACAACACTCTACCACCTCCTACCATTTCCGTACACCTCCAACCACCTCCGACCAACTTCGTCCTCCTCGTCTCCCTGCTCCTCCATGTATTCTATAATATTATTGTTCATAATTATTTCAACAACTTTTCATGTGCTCTCTCGATCTTGAATTTTCGTAGGCATAGAATCGAAGTGCTGTTTTAGCTAGTCGCAAGTGAAATATCTACGTTGGGTAGAGAAGCAGAATTGTTTTTCGAAAAGTGTTCGTATGGAAAAAAATTCAGAGTAGTTGTAATACATCACGGATGCGCTAATTTTGATCAAGATGAAATGGATGCTCCGTATATGAGACAGTATTTAACGCAGTGTCCTGATTTAGAGACCTAAAAAGGTGATTGTCGTCAATTTTTTTTTTTTTGATGGGCAGAGATGTAACAAGGCTTCTTAAAACTTGGAGTGTATTTTAGCACATTTAAAAGGTACGAGCAAAAATTTTCATTATCCAACTGTCGCAAAACGGCAGCGTTATTAGCTGACCCGTTAACTGAAGAATGTATCTACAGTCAACGGCTTACCATCAAAGGGCCTAGCCGCTTGACTCTGAAATCAGTAGGAAAGATGAAGTGCGTATTTCTGGACTGAAATATAGAAACTAAATTCATTATACATTATACAATATCATCATACATCATACATCATACATCATACATTATTCATCATACATAGTATTGAAGTTCGAAACCACAGTTTGGATGATGGGATGTTCGGATGTTCAGAAAGTGATGTCACCCAAATTTTTTTTTCTCCTGACGTCATCGATCCAAAATCAGCTAGCTGAATTCCTCAGTCTGGAAACAACCGCGCAGTAGGGAGGACGTATGGGAATCGCGCTCTGTGGATTTCGAGTACCGGGTTCTCTATCTCATGGATCCTGCGCTCCGGGTCCGCTACCTAGCAAAACTAGACTTCCAGGACAAGCGCTCCGTGGTTCCTGCGCTCCAGGTCTACTACCTGGTGAAACTCGACTTCTGGGCAAGCGTTCCGTAGTTTTTGCACTCAAGGTACACTATCTGAGGAAACTCGACTTCCAGAACAAGCGCTCGGTAGTTTTGACTGTCCAGGTCCTTGACCTGGTGCCGTTTGACCTTCAGGACCGATTTTCAAGTTTACACGTTTGGTTATTAGAAACGTCATGTTCTGTACTATCAAACCAATGTTAAAACAATGGTTAGCGATAGTTGAAGGTGATCAAGGTGGACGCGGAGGAGGAAGAGGAGGAGGAAGACGAGGAAGACGAGGAAAACAAGGTGAACAAGGAGGATGAGGATTTACGCACGGTGAGTACCACATTTTTATAATATTTAATGACTATTGTATTTATATTTTATCCAAAATTTGTTGAACTTGTCACGTTGACAATGAATATTATTTCAATTCATTTTCCGCGCATGCAGAAATTCAGTAGCTATAAATGCGCTAATAAAATCAATTACATTATCAATTGTTTAATTAATTATATTGGTCCTAACGCAATATTTTTCATGTGTTCTTATGCTTGGAATGTATTCAAGGTATGACCCGAGGTGGTAATCGGGGGTTGTCGGAGGTGGTTGGCGGTGGTTGGAAGCGGTCGTAGGTGGACGAGGAGAAGGATGAGGAAGATAAGGCGAACAAGGTGGATAAGGAAAACGAGGATTTGTGCTCGGTGAGTAGAACATTTTTATAATATTTGATGGCAATTGTAACTATATTTCATCTGAAAAATTTCAAACTTGTCATGTTTACAATAAATTATTTCTTCATTTTTCGTGCAAGCACATATTCAGTAGCTATAAATGCGCTTATACAAGTAATGATATTATTAATTGATCAATTATTTAGATTAATCCTTACACAATATTTTTGAAGTGTTCTTATACTGAAAATATTTATTACTGTTCCAGGTACAACCCGAGGTAGTTATCGGTGGTTGTTCGAGGTGGTTGGCGATTGTTGGGGGTGGTCGGAGGTGGACGAGGAGGAGGACGAACTGAACTGAGTCTCAAAGCCCTGTTGACATAAAAGCAGCTATTCGATAGAAATTATAGTTTATAGTTTACACAGCCCATTGCATGATATTTCATTATAAATACATATGTTTCAATGTATTTAGGAATAATTTATCAAATATACAGAGGTCATGTGCAAATAATAAATGAATTGATTCGACCGCAGTTTGATGTATTCACTAGAGCTTTAACAATAAATTTAAGCTTTGTTACTTCTTTTATTTTATTATGGATAATCAAAAACATTTCCGACTATTCGTGCTGTGGAAGCATGGGGATTAAACCAACTGTAGCAAAAGATTAGAAACAGTGTATGTAGAGTACGGGTATTTTTCTAATAATGCAAACAGAATAGAATACCGCGCCTTGCGAATTAGCTTTCCAGTCAGAGATGAATGATGAATTTTAAGGACTGCATTATCGTTGTTGAATACTCTATGCTTCATGGGAAAAGAAAATCTGTAACGATAAAATTGATGCACCGGATCATCGTCGACTTTAACTTTTGAAATGTCCTATTATTTTCGAACACCTCCTACCTCCCCCTGCCACCTCCGACCATCAATGGCCACTTTCGACCACCCCCTATCGCCTTCTGCCAGCGCCGACCACCTCCAACCATCCTATTTACCTATATTACTGGATTAGCTATGATAAGAAAAGAGAAGAATTATTCATTTCGAAATGGGATTCTATTCGACGCGCACTCGATGTATTCCATAACATTAGTATTAATAATTATTCCAACAACTTTTCATTTGCTCTTTCGATCTTGAATTTTCATAGGCATAGAATCGAAACGCTGTTTTAGCTGGTCGCAAGTGAAGTATCTGCGTTGGGTGGACGAGCAGAATTTTTTTTTCGAAAAGTATTCGGATGGAAAAAAATTCAGAGTAACTGTAATACATCACGGATGCGCTAATTTTGAACGAGATGAAATGGATGCTTCGTATATGAGACAGTATTTAACGCTGCGTAGTGATTTAAAGACGTAGAAAGGTGATAGGGAGAGAAAGAACGACGCTTCTTAACACTTCGAGTGTATTTTAACACACATTTGAAAGAAACGAGCAAAATTTTTCATCATCCAACTGTCGCAGAACGGCAGCGTTATCAGCTGACCCGTTAACTGAAGGATATATCTTCAGTCAACGGCTGACCATCGAAGGGACTGGCCGCTTGAGTCTGGAATCGGCAGGAGAAATAAAGTGCGTATTTCTTGTATGAAATGTGAAAACTAAAATCATTGTACATCATATCATATCATCATACTTCATACATCATACATCGTACATCATACATCATACATCATACATCATCATACCTAGTGTTACAGTTCGAAACCAAAGTTTGAATTTTCGGATGTTCGGAAAGTAACGTCACCAATCTAAATTCGGCTAGCCGAGTTCCTCAGTCTGGTAACAACCGCGCAGTAGAGCGGACGGTTGAGAGTCGCGCTCCGCAAATTTTGAGTACCGGGTTCTCAACCTCCTGGATCTCGCGCTTCGGGTCCGCTACGTATTTCAAGTACCGGGTTCTCAACCTCCTGGACCTCGCGCTTCGGGTCCGCTACGCGGTGAAACTCGACTTCCAGGATAAGCGCTCCGTGGTTCCTGGTTCATGTTTACAATAAATAATTTCAATTCGTTTTTCGCGCAAGCCCAAATTCGGTAGCTGTCAGTGCGCTAATAAAATTTCTCGACTTCCAGGATAAGCGCTCCGTGGTTCCTGGTTCATGTTTACAATAAATAATTTCAATTCGTTTTTCGCGCAAGCCCAAATTCGGTAGCTGTCAGTGCGCTAATAAAATTTCTCGACTTCCAGGATAAGCGCTCCGTGGTTCCTGGTTCATGTTTACAATAAATAATTTCAATTCGTTTTTCGCGCAAGCCCAAATTCGGTAGCTGTCAGTGCGCTAATAAAATTTCTCGACTTCCAGGATAAGCGCTCCGTGGTTCCTGGTTCATGTTTACAATAAATAATTTCAATTCGTTTTTCGCGCAAGCCCAAATTCGGTAGCTGTCAGTGCGCTAATAAAATTTCTCGACTTCCAGGATAAGCGCTCCGTGGTTCCTGGTTCATGTTTACAATAAATAACTTTAATTCGTTTTTCGCGCAAGCCCAAATTCGGTAGCTGTCAGTGCGCTAATAAAATTTCTATAACTTTATAATTTTCTCATAATCTTTTTGGTCAAATATGTCGATAAAAAAATTATATTAAACCTTACACATTATTTTTGATTTGTTCTCATGTTGAAAATATTTATTAGTATTCGAGGTATAACTCGAGGTGGTTGGCGGTGGTCGTTGGGGGTGGTTGGGGGAGGTTGCGGGTAATCAAGGCGATTCAGGAGGAGGGGGACGAGGATTTGTGCTCGGTGAGTTTAACGTTTTTATAATATCCGATGGCAATTGTAATTCTATTTCATCTAAAATTTTTCAAACTTGTCATGGTTAGAATAAATTATTTCAATTCGTTTTTCGCGCAAGCACAAATTCAGTAGCTATGAATAAGCTTATACAATTTATTATATTATGAATTAATCAATTAATTAATCAATTACTCAATTATATTAATCCTTACACAATATTTTCGATGTGTTCTTATACTGAAAATATTTATTACTATTCAAGGTACAACCTGAGGTGGTTATCCGTGGTTGTTCGAGGTGGTTGAAGGTGGTCGGAAGTGGACGAGGAGGACGAGGATTTGTGCTGGGTGAGTAAAACACTTTTATAACATTTGATGGCAATTGTAATTATATTTCATTTAAAGTATTACAAACTTGTCGCGTTTACAATAAATTATTTCAATTCATCTTTCGTGCAAGCACATATTCAGTAGCTGTGAATAATCTTGTACAATTTATTATATTATTAATTAATTAGTTGGTATTCTTATAATATTTAATGGCAATTGTAATTATATTTCATCTGAAATATTACAAACTTGTCACGTTTACAATAAATTATTTCAATTCATTTTCCGTGCGAGCACATATTCAGTAGCTATGAATAATCTTGTACAATTTATTATATTATTAATTAATTAGTTGGTATTCTTATAATATTTAACGGCAATTGTAATTATATTTCATCTGAAATATTACAAACTTGTCACGTTTACAATAAATTATTTCAATTCATTTTCCGTGCGAGCACATATTCAGTAGCTATGAATAATCTTATGCAATTTATTACATTATTAATTAATTAATTGATATTCTTATAATATTTAATGGCAATTGTGATTATATTTCATCTGAAATATTACAAACTTGTCACGTTTACAATAAATTATTTCAATTCATCTTTCGTGCAAGCACATATTCAGTAGCTATGAATAATCTTATACAATTTATTGTATTATTAATTAATTAATTAGCATTCTTCTAATATTTGATGGCAATTGTAATTATATTTCATCTGAAATATTACAAACTTGTCACGTTTACAATAAATTATTTCAATTCATTTTTCGTGCAAGCACATATTCAGTAGCTATGAATAATCTTGTACAATTTATTATATTATTAATTAATTAGTTGGTATTCTTATAATATTTAATGGCAATTGTAATTATATTTCATCTGAAATATTACAAACTTGTCACGTTTACAATAAATTATTTCAATTCATTTTCCGTGCGAGCACATATTCAGTAGCTATGAATAATCTTATACCATTTATTATATTATTAATCAATTACTTAATTACATCAATCCTTGCACAATATTTTTGATGTGTTCCTATACTAAAAATATTCATCACTATTCCAGGTATAAGTCGAGGTGGCCGGAGGTGGACGAGGAGGAGGACGAGCTGGACGAGGAGGAGGACGAGGTGGACGAGGAGGAGGCGGGGTGGGTCACCGGAGAGGAGTGGCGGGGGAGGGGAACGGGCCGGGGCGGAAAGGGTCGGGGTTGGGAAGGGGAAGAGGTGGGAAGGGAAGGGCGGAGGAGGGGAAGGGGCGGGAGGGGCAGGGGGAGGGGCGGGAGGGTGGAGGGGTGGGAGGGAGGAGGGCGGGAGGCCGGGAGGGAGGGAGGGGGGAAGGAAGGGGAGGGGCGGAGGGGAGGACGGATGTCGGTGCGAGCCCGTTGAAGTTAATAGTATAACCCCCCACACGTCCGCCCAGCCCTGCCCTCCTTCCCTCCCGCCCTCCCGCCCTCCTCCCTCCCTCCCACACACCCTCCTCCCTCCCACCCCTTCCCTCCCCCTCGCCCTCCCCCTCCCCCTCCCCCTTTCCCGCCTCCTCCCCCTTCCCCTCCCCCTCCCCCGCCCTTCCCGCCTCTTCCCCTTCCCAACCCCGACCCTTTCCTCCCCCGGCCCGTTCCCCTCCCCCGCCCCCTCCCCGCCACTCCTCTCCGGCGACCCACACCGCCTCCTCCTCGTCCAGCTTGTCCTCCTCCTCGTCCACCTCCGACCACCTCCGACCACCTCCAACCACCGCCAGCCACCTCGAGTTACTCCTGGAATAGTAATGAATATTTTTAGTATAGGAACACATCAAAAATATTGTTTAAGGATTGATGTAATTAAGTAATTGATTAATAATATAATAAATGGTATAAGATTATTCATAGCTACTGAATATGTGCTTGCACGAAAAATGAATTGAAATAATTTATTGTAAACGTGACAAGTTTGTAATATTTCAGATGAAATATAATTACAATTGCCATTAAATATTAGAAGAATGCTAATTAATTAATTAATAATATAATAAATTGTATAAGATTATTCATAGCTACTGAATATGTGCTTGCACGAAAGATGAATTGAAATAATTTATTGTAAACGTGACAAGTTTGTAATATTTCAGATGAAATATAATTACAATTGCCATTAAATATTATAAGAATACCAACTAATTAATTAATATCATAATAAATTGTACAAGATTATTCACAGCTACTGAATATGTGCTTGCACGAAAGATGAATTGAAATAATTTATTGTAAACGCGACAAGTTTGTAATACTTTAAATGAAATATAATTACAATTGCCATCAAATGTTATAAAAGTGTTTTACTCACCCAGCACAAATCCTCGTCCTCCTCGTCCACTTCCGACCACCTTCAACCACCTCGAACAACCACGGATAACCACCTCAGGTTGTACCTTGAATAGTAATAAATATTTTCAGTATAAGAACACATCGAAAATATTGTGTAAGGATTAATATAATTGAGTAATTGATTAATTAATTGATTAATTCATAATATAATAAATTGTATAAGCTTATTCATAGCTACTAAATTCGTGCTTGCGCGAAAAACGAATTGAAATAATTTATTCTAACCATGACAAGTTTGAAAATTTTTAGATGAAATAGAATTACAATTGCCATCGGATATTATAAAAACGTTAAACTCACCGAGCACAAATCCTCGTCCCCCTCCTCCTGAATCGCCTTGATTACCCGCAACCTCCCCCAACCACCCCCAACGACCACCGCCAACCACCTCGAGTTATACCTCGAATACTAATAAATATTTTCAGCATGAGAACAAATCAAAAATAATGTGTAAGGTTTAATATAATTTTTTTATCGACATATTTGACCAAAAAGATTATGAGAAAATTATAAAGTTATAGAAATTTTATTAGCGCACTGACAGCTACCGAATTTGGGCTTGCGCGAAAAACGAATTAAAGTTATTTATTGTAAACATGAACCAGGAACCACGGAGCGCTTATCCTGGAAGTCGAGAAATTTTATTAGCGCACTGACAGCTACCGAATTTGGGCTTGCGCGAAAAACGAATTGAAATTATTTATTGTAAACATGAACCAGGAACCACGGAGCGCTTATCCTGGAAGTCGAGAAATTTTATTAGCGCACTGACAGCTACCGAATTTGGGCTTGCGCGAAAAACGAATTGAAATTATTTATTGTAAACATGAACCAGGAACCACGGAGCGCTTATCCTGGAAGTCGAGAAATTTTATTAGCGCACTGACAGCTACCGAATTTGGGCTTGCGCGAAAAACGAATTGAAATTATTTATTGTAAACATGAACCAGGAACCACGGAGCGCTTATCCTGGAAGTCGAGAAATTTTATTAGCGCACTGACAGCTACCGAATTTGGGCTTGCGCGAAAAACGAATTGAAATTATTTATTGTAAACATGAACCAGGAACCACGGAGCGCTTATCCTGGAAGTCGAGTTTCACCGCGTAGCGGACCCGAAGCGCGAGGTCCAGGAGGTTGAGAACCCGGTACTTGAAATACGTAGCGGACCCGAAGCGCGAGATCCAGGAGGTTGAGAACCCGGTACTCAAAATTTGCGGAGCGCGACTCTCAACCGTCCGCTCTACTGCGCGGTTGTTACCAGACTGAGGAACTCGGCTAGCCGAATTTAGATTGGTGACGTTACTTTCCGAACATCCGAAAATTCAAACTTTGGTTTCGAACTGTAACACTAGGTATGATGATGTATGATGTATGATGTATGATGTACGATGTATGATGTATGAAGTATGATGATATGATATGATGTACAATGATTTTAGTTTTCACATTTCATACAAGAAATACGCACTTTATTTCTCCTGCCGATTCCAGACTCAAGCGGCCAGTCCCTTCGATGGTCAGCCGTTGACTGAAGATATATCCTTCAGTTAACGGGTCAGCTGATAACGCTGCCGTTCTGCGACAGTTGGATGATGAAAAATTTTGCTCGTTTCTTTCAAATGTGTGTTAAAATACACTCGAAGTGTTAAGAAGCGTCGTTCTTTCTCTCCCTATCACCTTTCTACGTCTTTAAATCACTACGCAGCGTTAAATACTGTCTCATATACGAAGCATCCATTTCATCTCGTTCAAAATTAGCGCATCCGTGATGTATTACAGTTACTCTGAATTTTTTTCCATCCGAATACTTTTCGAAAAAAAAATTCTGCTCGTCCACCCAACGCAGATACTTCACTTGCGACCAGCTAAAACAGCGTTTCGATTCTATGCCTATGAAAATTCAAGATCGAAAGAGCAAATGAAAAGTTGTTGGAATAATTATTAATACTAATGTTATGGAATACATCGAGTGCGCGTCGAATAGAATCCCATTTCGAAATGAATAATTCTTCTCTTTTCTTATCATAGCTAATCCAGTAATATAGGTAAATAGGATGGTTGGAGGTGGTCGGCGCTGGCAGAAGGCGATAGGGGGTGGTCGAAAGTGGCCATTGATGGTCGGAGGTGGCAGGGGGAGGTAGGAGGTGTTCGAAAATAATAGGACATTTCAAAAGTTAAAGTCGACGATGATCCGGTGCATCAATTTTATCGTTACAGATTTTCTTTTCCCATGAAGCATAGAGTATTCAACAACGATAATGCAGTCCTTAAAATTCATCATTCATCTCTGACTGGAAAGCTAATTCGCAAGGCGCGGTATTCTATTCTGTTTGCATTATTAGAAAAATACCCGTACTCTACATACACTGTTTCTAATCTTTTGCTACAGTTGGTTTAATCCCCATGCTTCCACAGCACGAATAGTCGGAAATGTTTTTGATTATCCATAATAAAATAAAAGAAGTAACAAAGCTTAAATTTATTGTTAAAGCTCTAGTGAATACATCAAACTGCGGTCGAATCAATTCATTTATTATTTGCACATGACCTCTGTATATTTGATAAATTATTCCTAAATACATTGAAACATATGTATTTATAATGAAATATCATGCAATGGGCTGTGTAAACTATAAACTATAATTTCTATCGAATAGCTGCTTTTATGTCAACAGGGCTTTGAGACTCAGTTCAGTTCGTCCTCCTCCTCGTCCACCTCCGACCACCCCCAACAATCGCCAACCACCTCGAACAACCACCGATAACCACCTCGGGTTGTACCTGGAACAGCAATAAATATTTTCAGTATAAGAACACATCAAAACCATCACGTAAGGATTCATATAATCACAGGTTTTGTTTTTTGGCTGTAACTTTCGATGCGTCGATCGCAGCGCATTGGAACTGCGCCCAATCGATTTCTCCCGCAAAATTACGTCGGAATAGTGCCACAATTAATTAATTCCAGCACTTTTCAAAATCGCGAAAATTTTCGCCAAAAATGCAAAGGGGTTAGCCTTACTTTTTTCTTCATTTTTGGAGCCAAAAATTTGTGGTCTCAGATTCGACTTGTATGACCCTTTCCTGACTAATTGGACCCCCAGGAACTCAGAAAACGCAGCGAAAAGAGCGTGGGATCAACAGGAAACAAGGTACGAAGGAAAATACACCTGCTGTAAAATGTCGAAACCTTAGGTTCTGGTTTTTTCGCTGTAACTTTTCATCCGCTGCTCGCAGCGTATCGGGACTGCGCCTGATCGTCTTGTCTCGCAAAATTACGTCCGAATAGTGCCAGAAAAATTTATTCCAGCACTTTTCCAAATCGCCAAAATTTTCGCCAAAATTGCAAAGGGGTTAGCCTTACTTTTTCCTTCATTCTTGGAGCCAAAAATTTGCGGTTCCAGAATCGACTTGTATGACTATTTCCTGACTAATTGTACCCCCAGGAACTCAGAAAATGCACCAGAAAGAGCGTAGGATCAACTGCAGAGAAATCACGATGCAAAGACAGAAAAATATGAAAAAAGAATTTTTTTGGTTTCCGGCTGTAACTTCAAATATGTTGATCGAACCGTATTGGAACTGCGTCTCATAGATTCCTCTCGGAAAATTCAATTCATGCAGCGCATCAAAGAATTCACTCCAGCATCATTTTAATCATCAAAACTTCAATCAAAATCCAAAAATGTCCTTTTCCCAATTCACTAAGCACGGAATAGACGGTCGAAAATAGAATTTGTAACAAAGTGACAACCATTCCGAATTGACCTCAATTATTTATTATCAACGTCCAAGAGGATACTTTTAGGTGTAAAATCAAAAAAAAATTCTTCATAGGAACATTTTTGAAACGATTGTGACTAAAAATTATGTAGTTCAAAATTTGTTCAAAATATTTGCAGATTAAAGTTGACTTGGTGAAAAACTTTGAAAAAATATAAATTGAGCGTCTTGGAGATGGCTAAATAGTCGCTTTTTGTTTACTAACTAGTCGTTTTTTCTTTCTGTTATCATACATATTTGATTCTATGTTGATTTTATCAAAGATTATTTAATAAAAATAAGAAAGAAATGAAAATAACTGTTTTATTTTGATTCCTTTTAAATACATGCGTAAGTTTGAAAAATTTGTGACGTTACATCAGGGGGGAGGGGGTTCTCAAAATGTGACAACCTGTGACGAGGACGGGGGAGGGGTTTAAAAGTTCTAAAATTCGAGTGACGTAATTTATGGATGGCCCCTAACGTGTAACTTCCAGTAAATTATTTTGACGTGAGTTCGCAATTTGTGAATGTTTAATGTCTGCTTATTTTCAAGCCATTGAAGCTTCCCAAGTTTTTCCATGAAGCATTCCACTCGGCCTGAATCAAACGCGTTTTCCCATTGTCCGTCAGTTTTGAAGTTTGTTCCAACGATAACAGCATCTGCTGTAAGGTATTTTTCTAAATTTTGAGTAGTCACACCTGAACCAACGATACCAGGCCCTTTTGCCACCCGCTTTACTTCTGCAATAAAGTATTTCACACAAAATGACAATTCAACACACATCGTAATGTACAGTACAATACTCATAAATATTTATAGTATCAGAACGCACCAAAAATATTGTGCAAGGATCAATATAATTCTTTCATTGACATATTTTAGCAGGATGATTGTGAGAAAATTATAAAATACTATGCAAATTTTATTAGCGCATTGATAGCCACTGCATTTTGGCTTGCTCGAAAATAAAATTGAAATAATTTATTGTAAACCTGACAAGTTTAAAAAATTCCAGACAAAGTATAATTACAATTGCCATTAAATATTATAAAAATGTTATACTCACAGTGCACACATCCACGCCCTCCTCGTCCACCTTGTTCTCCTCGTCTTCCTTGTCTTCCTCGACCTCCTTCTCGTGCACCTCGATCATCCGCAACCACCCCTATCCACCTCCGACCACCTCCAACCACCGCCAACCACCTCTAACGAGTTTCACCAGGAAGCGGACCTGGAGCACAGAAACTGGGCAGTGCTTGGTCAAAAGTCACCAGGTGAAGAACCTGGACAGCCAGAACTACGGAGCTGTTTTCCTGGATGTCAAAATCAATCAGGTGGAGGACCTGGACAGTCAGAACTATGAAAAATTAGTCCTGAAAGTCAAACGTCACCAGGTCAAGGGCTTTGACAGCCAGAACTACGAAGCGCTTGCTCTGAAAGTCGAGTTTCACCAGGTAGCGGACCTGGAGCGCAGGAACCGCGGAGCGTTTGTCCTGGAAGTCGAGTTCCGGCAGTTAGTGGACCTTGAGCGCAGAAACTACGGAGGGCTTGTCCCGGAAGTCGAGTTCCTGCAGATAGTGAACCTTGAACGCAGAAACTACGGGATAGCTCGTCCTGGAAGTCAAGTTTCACCAGGTAGCGGACCTGGAGCGCAGAATCCACGAAGCGCTTCTCCGGGAAGTCGAATTCCTGCAGGAAGTGGACCTTAAGCGCAGAAACCACGGAGCACTTGTCGTGGAAGTCGAGTATCACCAGGTAGTGGCTCCGGAGCGCAGGATCTAGGAGGTAGAGAACCCGGTACTCGAAATCTGCGGAGCGCGATTCTTATACGTCCGCTCTACTGCGCGGTTATTTCCAGACTGAGGAATTCGGCTAACTGATTTTGGATCGATGACGTCAGGAGAAAAAAAATTTTGGGTGACGTCACTTTCTGAACATCCGAACATTCAAACTGTGGTTTTGAACTTCAATACGATGTATGATGTATGATGTATGATGTATGATGTATGATGTATGATGTATGATGTATGATGATATGGTATGATGTATAATGATTTTAGTTTCTACATTTCAGACAAGAAAGTCGCACTTTATCTTTCCTACTGATTTCAGAGTCAAGCGGCTAGGCCCTTCGATGATCAGCCGTTGACTGAAGATATATTCTTCAGTTAACGGGTCAGCTACTAACGCTGCCGTTTTGCGACAGTTGGATAATAAAAATTTTTGCTCGTACCTTTCAAATGTCTGTTAAAATACACGTCAAGTTTTAAGAAGCCTTGTTACATCTCTGCCCATCAAAAAAAAAAAAAAAATTGACGACAATCACCTTTTTAGGTCTTTAAATCAGGACACTGCGTTAAATACTGTCTCATATACGGAGCATCCATTTCATCTTGATCAAAATTAGCGCATCCGTGATGTATTACAGCTACTCTGAATTTTTTTCCATACGAACACTTTTCGAAAAACAATTCTGCTCCTCTACCCAACGTAGATACTTCACTTGCGACTAGCTAAAACAGCGTTTCGATTCTATGCCTACGAAAATTCAAGATCGAGAGAGCACATGAAAAGTTGTTGGAATAATTATGAATACTAATGTTATGGAATACATCGAGCGCGCGTCGAATAGAATCCCATTTCGAAATGAATAATTCTTCTATTTTCATATAATAGACGTATTATTGTAGATAATCTAGTTTGTCTCCTGGAACATTACAAAACTTATAGTATGCATCACGTATTAATCGTAAATGGATCATATACATATATTAATATCGTACACGGACCGCATGTACAAGTCGGTAAGTACACACACGCTAAGTACTAGCTTGGACTAACCATTGCGAAGACAGCGTTACTCGGAATGTGAATGCAGCCAGCATCATGTCGAAATCGGTAACTCTCTGATGTTCTGCAATAAGTTCTCAATTCTACCGTTGGAACATCTCAGGGGGCGCACGCGCACGACGATTTTCGGTTGTCACACCAAAGCCCATTAGGGCAACTGTTTCTATATTCCTCAGTCAACGTCCCGGTATACGTGGAATCCAAGTAAAAATCTGCGATTCACACAATCCTATGTCAAATTGTCAATCGTTTACATTTTGCTATAATATTTTGTTAAACGTTCGGAAGAATAACATTAGAATCGTGTAATATTGTTATTATAGCCTGGAGATCGTCGGCAGGTGCTCGAACAAAACGTTGTTCCATAAACATCATGTTCCAAAATGACGTACCTTGACGAATTTGGAAATGATTGATCATGTTTGAGTTTCAACAGTTTATCGATGTCGGTCCTTTTCGAAAAGCTGATCAGAGTTGCGGCAATCTTTTAACCGTAAATTGCTCTTATACTAATTAATTCAATAATATATTAAATCTGCAATTCGTTGTTTTTCGTTCTACAGTTTAGAATTGGAAAATAATTGAAGATTTACGATAATAGGTAGCGTATGAAAATTTATCAAAATTCATATCCTCATCAGCGCGAAATAATTGTATGGTCAGGGCTATAATTCTTAATGACATACTATTATGAACATGCTGAAAATTTTAGCAGCGAACTATGTATTAACTTTGATGAGCGTCGATCAACGTCAGTATGTTTTTACTTCACCGAACACTTTGTTATTCGTCGAATCATTTGCTTCCTAAAAGATTTTTACGGAGTTCCATCGTAGAAATTGGAGAATATCTCTGAACGTTGGGCAAAAGGACAAAGAATTTTGAAAACTAGGCTTCTGTGGGCAGCTTGCCTATCAATTATTGAAATAGCCCTGAATCACGAAACAAAAAAAAAAGTAGGAAATACAAACTTAAGAGATATTTCTTTCCGAATGGATTCAATTTGCAGTAGATAGGTATTCAAGTGCTAACCAAAAACCACTTGAAAAAAATCCTCGGCTTAGGTTTTCAAATCGTCCTAGATCATTGATCTTTTCTCTTTTCATCGAAATACGAATCAACATTTCATCGTTGCGAAGAGACGTGCCAAAAAGTCCGATAACGGTCCTTCGTAATATTCCATCTAAATCATACGGCGGAGTGTTTGGGTTGTATAGACCTAAAGAAAGGAAAAGAGGAAATAAAAGAGTTCCAGACAGAAATTCGATTGGAAGTGAAACTGATTCGAATCCCCATTTTTCTATTTTTTCGATCGTTCGCGTCACGACGCTTGTGTATAATGGGGGTCTCACATTTTTTTGTTGACTAGACCGTGTCTAATCGGGATCAACCGTCGCGCAATGAATATCAACCGAATCGATATCGTACCGCTCT
This sequence comes from Neodiprion pinetum, assembly GCF_021155775.2. Classification (NCBI taxonomy): domain Eukaryota; kingdom Metazoa; phylum Arthropoda; class Insecta; order Hymenoptera; family Diprionidae; genus Neodiprion; species Neodiprion pinetum. The sequence continues at coordinate 26,791,222 of NC_060233.1, forward strand.
ACGGGTGTCGCGAATCCAACGGCCATGATTAAACGACAAAAACATTTCATGCAGATCGAGTATCAGTCACTTGCTTTTATATCCTTCACTTATTCATCATTTCTGTCATCGCTATCTCTATTTTTTGGTAAAAACGTAAGAGCTTTCGAATCTATAGCACGATTACTGAATGATTAAACCTGTAATTGGAATCCGTGGCACTGAATAAAATCAATATAATTTTTTATACACAATGAAACACTGATTGCAAGCTTCTTTTCAAACCGTTAATAACTCACCGCAGAGTGAGCTGGGATTTGGTCTCAATTACGCTAATTAGTCAAAGTGAGACGAGACAATGTAATAAATTATTATCAGAAAACAAGAAATTACAATATTTTCAGCAAATAGTTCACGCAACTCTTGACGTAACAATTATCGCGATAACTATGAAAGTGCATCACTTTATGACAAAATTTGTCCATCCGCGGTTGGTTCTGTCCTGGAAAGTACGAAGGTAAGACGTAAGAGCTGCCGGCAATTCTGTACAGGTCTCTGAATAAAGCATCGAAGAACCCGGAAAGTGAGTTAAAAAGAAAAAAAAAAAAGAACAGAGGAATAAAGAAAGGAATAAAGAAAGTGAAATAAAATAAAAGGTAAAAAAGGGATCACAGCCGACCAAATCGCTCGGGGCAACAGGACTGCCTCCATATCCCGTTCTCTTCCACGTGTAGGAAGGAGGTACACCTATACCTACAGCCCCACTTTCCTCAGGGATCCCTCTATGATTATTCTTTTGAAAATTACCAAAGGTTCGGGAGAAATGTAGTCTTTTGTTGGGCAAGAGTATAGGCACCCTCCCGGGGTCGTGGCAGGACCTCGGGCTGCGATATCCCATCGGCCACGAAACGGGCGCGAATTCAGGTTAATATGAAGAAAAAGAGAAAGAATGGAAAAATAAGACAAAAAAAAAAAAAAAAACAAGGTGGCGATAAAGAGAACGGGGAAAACGAATACAAGGGGAAATAAAATAGTAACAAGAAACAAACAAACCGGATGAAAGAGAAAATCAGAAGAAACGACAAGCGGCGTGTAACTCTTTGAGCGAACCCGGAGAATGAACACCCGCAGCTTGAGATTTTGATCCCGGCTTATGTCGGATCGCTATAATATTACCGGAGGAGACAGAGATTGGCGGGAAAAGTGGAGGGAGACCGAGAGAGAGAAAAGGGACGAGTCTCGGTCCCTCGTTGTATCCGGCACAGACTCTTGGCCGCATTTCCTCCCAGCGATTGTGTTTCGCTGTATGATCGACATTCCTCGAGTCAAGATATAATCGTTTTGGTGCGTAGACTGACACACAGTGGTAAAGAATGGGGCGAAGAGAGGCCGGGGATTCTTGCGCGGTTCCATATCCGCACGTTGAAAGGCTCGCTGTAAGCTTCTGGAGATGTTCATTCTTCAAGAGCCGTGGCCAACTCCCGCACGTGCCTCTTTGTCACGTCACGCGCACTGTGGAGGAAAATCCTAAAAAGCAAGTCAGAATCTCGAAAAATGTAAATTTGATTCCGGGAATGCTGACTTGTAGGTTGGGCGGAGGGATGATTGAGCATTTAATTCTGTTGACACTTGAGCTATATTCAATGTCTAATTCGTGTGCCATAACGTATAGTTGGCCAGTAGAGTTAGACGTGTACGAGTGCTTCGAGACTTAAGCTACGCGTTATATACTCGTGGTTTTGGTTTATCCGCTCCTTTCTTCTTCTTCCGGTATAGAATTTGGCGTGAGCACGTTATTACAATATAATAAAAATCTATTATATGTAATCGTGAGTCATCTGATTCATATAATTTCCAAATGCCGCAAATCCAACGAATTCCAATAAGAGAAAGGATTATCTCTTATACCTGAGTCAATATTTCAGTTTAAAGTTGGCCGTCATTCTAAGGACACGCGGCCAGTGAATAAATCAAGCAAATTACGCTTTGCTATAGATTCATTAATCTTAAAATAAAGTATTTGATTTCATTCTACAACGTTGTTTACAGAGACAGCGATTGATATAGGATCGTTGATGTAGGATCCGCGAATCAGTGATGAATGATTCTAGTGAGGAAGCGGGATAATGACTGATATAGATAATGATTAAAGAACAATAACAGATATTTTATTTTGACTACGATAACGTGGCCGCGGTGCATTACAGCTGACGTTTAGCGCATATATGCATGAGTATAATACTTAATTCAAAGTATAAAGGATATTTTCAAAGCAAAAACGAACATGGATGTTTCGTTACATTGTTTTCAATTTAGTAATAATAATATTTATTTGAGATTTCATGAAAAACAACAAACTGTCTGTTTTCATTTCAAAAAAACAGGGGTACTTATAAACATTTAGAATTTGAACTTACTTAGAGTCCATTTTGTATATTCTAGTCACGATAAATGTTTTGGATTTTCAAATGGAAATCAGATTTTCAATTTTCTATGCTTTTTTTACAGGACCTGATGATGATCAACACCGATACACCTGACGGGAAGTTTTTGGAAGATGGATTAACCACTATAATAGAACACCTGAAAGTAATGATTTCCGAAAAGCATGGACGTTTGTTACAATTGCCCGAGAACAATAAAACGGTCCTTTCAAAATTATATCATGCAATGAGAACTAAGTGGCGAACAGTCAATAGGTCAGAGGAGTTCTTTTTTCATAAATACGAGGAATGGCTTAATGCTTCTGCATCGTTTCCGATACCTGCTACTTCTCAGAATAAACCCATCAATAAAAGCCAGAGCTGGTCGCCCTTTGGCGAAGTTTGCGTCTTCCAGTGAAACATCAAAACGAAGGAAGACCAAAGAAGTTCGTGGAAAGTTCACCCCGAACTTCGCTCTGCAGGGCAATTAGATGCTTCCAAAGTTGTGATGGAGGCAACATTGACGAGTCCATGAAGAGCTTCTGAGTGCCGAAAAGTTTTCGAATCAACAGCCGAATGTACTTCATTTAAAGAGGTTGCACTTTCCGTTTTGATTGAGTATAAATTCGCGAAGATTCAATACCAAGAACTGATATCATTGAGTAAAGAAGTTTGCAGAGGTCCGGCTAGGAGCTTTATGAGACCATATAGTTGAATGCAATTTACTCCTTCAACGTGACGGAATCCGAAGCTTGACTCAAACCAATGTTAGTAACGTGAGCTTCATTTGCAAGTGGAAACAGAACTTCACCGAAGACAGCAAATCAGATGTGAATGTGTTCTTCACTTCCTCGTAGCTCGGGTTCGTTGATCATGAATCAAAGGTACAGATTGTGCTTTGGCCTTCCTCTCCTCGATTTTGCAAACTACTAATGTAAGACTGTACGTTCTGCACAAAGACAGCGAGTCGACAGTCAATGAAGTACAATATATCGAGTAACATATGAAGTGACTCGTTCTTTTCGAAGCTATCGTGAAAGGGAAGGAAATTTAAAACATGGCGTTCACAATGATCGATGGTAAAGTCTGCTACGCGGTGTCCTCGTGTGGTGGCATAAGCAAAGATTTTACTGTAATAAATGCTATTTTACAAATGGAAGACAATGAAACCGATTTGAAGTTCGGTTTGTAGACATTTCACGCCTGGACACGTTTCTTCGAATACTGTTTACATATTTGTCCTACAAACTCGGCATAAAATAATGGCAAGCGCTTTGCGTACAATAGAATTGTGTTACAGAACACCGCAAGAGAATAATCTAGAACGGGTTTATATCAAAGTTTTAATCAACCGGCGATGATCCGAAGCCTGGATACGGAAGTACCTGCAATGATGGAAACACAGCTTGGCGCTTTATCGAAAATTCGACTGTATCTACTATTCTTCTTGTAACGCTACCTCGATTATCCCGAAATCAGTAAATTTTATTACAGTTATGAACATAATTGATATAAAAAATGTCTCCGTGTGCGCGCGCATGTTATTACAGCCCAATGTGAAAATGGGCGACACGCGGTGGTTTCAGAAATCGATGCCATTTACCCGAGTCAAACTATAAACTGTCGTCTCGGTAGGATCTTCATGAATGTGGATAAATGATTGAGGAGTTAGTGGCTCGGGAGAGAAAAAGGGCGTTAACCAACCCCTTATGGCTGCATTGGATGTTTCCTGAGAGTAACCTCACGCACCCAAAACAATCAGTCTATCTTTTAAAATCGTAATGCGGACTCGGCAGGGTTTCGGGGTTTAGAGTTTCATTTTTTCTTTCTGCTTCCACTGCCTTTTCTCATCCTTATTTTTTTCTTTTTTTTTTTCTTTTATTCTTCTTTCTTAAGGAACGCACAGCTCAAGTACACCCCTCCCCGCCTCTTGCTACTCTTTTTCTCCGCCACTTTTACTCGCACTCGTACAATCATCCATTATATACAGAGACATGTACATACGCCTGCGATACGGTGAGTATGGAGAGTGAAAAATGTATGCATGCGTACCGCGTACATACGTACATGTCTACCTACGTGCGGCCCGTCGCTTAGTCAGTCTTCTTAAATATTAAGATCACCTGATACCGAGGCACACCTCAGGCTCGTACCTGCATCGGGGGATGGTCGGATGGGACAGTGGAGGAAACGGATTTTCGATTGTTCGTGTTATTAATAAAAAACATAAAAGTGAGGATCGTGTTTTTGATATTGAATAAACCAAAATCACAAGCTAAGTATAGCCGTCCTGATTTCCGTTTTCAGTAAATTATTTCAGTCGGTACACGATCAAGGGATAAGAAAATTAGAAACGAAAATTCTAGAATGTCAATTGTCTCATAAATCACTGCCTAGTATACTTTTGCAGACAAAGTCAAGAAAAAGAAAATTCTAATTATAAAAAATGTTTGTAAAAAATTTCGAAATTAACTGACACCTAATGTTACATAGACGGTCTAGAAATGTAGGAATTCAGGAAAAATTTGGTTTCTTTTCTGACATCGATCCCGTAATAGAATCGCATGAAAATTCATTCGGGACAGCACTTGAAAAAAAAAAAAAAAACTCAGAACAAGGAAACGTGAGCTGACTGATTTCTGTCGGAGAAGATATTTAGAATATGTTTATATATGAATATGGGTGTACAAACTTGATTAATATAACTTTATCACTTCTAAAAATGCTAAAGAAGAACATGAAATTAAAGTCTTACTGTCGTAATAAAAAAATAAAAAATTAAAAATAAAATCCAATGGCATGATTGGCATAGTTTCTGTGAAAAAGGTAGAAAGTTATTACCGCGAATTCCGCTTCTTCGTTAATTAGAGCGTCCATCGAAATTACGATAATTTCAGTAGGAAATTTTAAAGAACATGAAGATCCATTTTCACCCGTCAGTCAACCTGATAATATCGCTCGTCGAACTCTCACGAATGTGTTTTATTTTCTTCATCTTGGACGGTTTTGGAGAAAAAAAAGAAGACCATTGTACCGTGGGTTTCCTTAGGCGTTAATAGGACAATCGACACGCCCCTGGAAGAACGCTGCACTTGTAAGATCAGGAAAACGGCAAGGGTCGGTGCGAGATAAGTATCAGCGAAAACAGCCGTATCCACCCAGCTCTGCGCCCCATCACGTACGCTTATGTTTACCCACAGCTAAGTGTGGCCCAGTGTCTCATGTACGCGGGTGGCTTTTGAATTGGTGTTAACTTAAATGTTTATGCACGAGTTGAGCACGCTCTCTCGCAATTTCCCAAATACCAGCCATTCATGCTCGATCATGCCTACGTTATTCCCATGTCAAGACTGTGCAAACGAATAACTCTTCTCGATTATTATTATTCTCTGGCTAATCGTAAATTATTATTCGTTGGTTATTAATTGCAGTTTGTTCGGTGGGATGAAAAATTAAAACAATAAGATAAGTGGCATACGCAAACTTCATGGATGCTGAGGTTTTTTAAAGTTATAATTCAAAATTTTAAAGGTACAGAATTACGTATGGATTGTATTTGTTTTGAAGTAAGATCGAAATTTAACGCGAAATTCAAGGAGAAAGGGCTAATAATTCGAAAGATTCTACGGGAAGACGCCAAGCCAACCCGGTCTTCAATTCCCCGTAGAAATTGCGTAGTCATTTTTAACGCAATTAGAATTAATTTTAACACATCGTTATTGCCAGTTGATCTCCGTAATTACGATAACGTGTAATTTAAAACTGAACAATAAAACGAAGTCACGAAATCGAAAAAATCATCAATTTTAAAACTTTCGCGCATCACTGAGTCAGCAAGAAGAAAACTTCCAAAAAACCGTGGACTTCAACTTCATCGGAAAATTCGCAATATCATCTAGACGATTACACGACGGAGCTGCTGCCAAATAATAAACAAGGGTATGTGAGTGATTTTTAATTTATTTGTGACTTTTGAACTGTTTCGTTATCATCCCCGACAATTGTATATCCTGACGTGTGTTATTTGCGGCGTATTTTACTTTATTTTATTTTGTGAATGTCCGAACGAATGTGTAGTGTTAATCATTTTGACAATGGACAGGATTTGAAGAGTTTTTATATTTTATTTAAAGTTCATTTATATTTTACTTATATTCAATTTATTCAACTCAACGTAGCTCTTGTTTTTTTGTTTTTTTTTTTTTGTAATTCCGTCTGTAGAGTCGGAAAACTTTCCAACACAGAGGGCTTCTGTGATTCTATGGTAAAAAAAATGAGGTTGGAGGATGAGATATGGAACGAAATAAAATAATCAAAACACTCGAATGAGCCAAGAAAATTATTGCAATTTATTGGCTCGCAGGGGAGAAGCCGCTGAGGCATAAAAACCCCTTATTATATAGTAATATAAGTCGTGTCAAGTGTATATGAGGTGTAAGTGTACGATAAATGGTTTTGTCTCGCATGTGGAGAGCTGCGGTGAGATTCAGAGGCCTGAAGGCGTGAACCTACGGAGGTTCGATCGACTGGCGAGAACCTGCTGTTTGCAATTGGAACGGAGAGGATCGGGAAAAATGAGAGTACATATGATCCGCGGCGATGTTATCGTTACCGTAGACTCGATCAGACTGAGACTCCGAGCGTCCATTCCCGGTTATTCATGGCTATTCAATCAACGATCAGAGCCATCTTTCACGATTAACGGTAGAGATTCCGCGGGCGGACATGGGCAAGGAAAGGATAAGTGCAGTCAAACACTGTCCATTGTATATTTGACCGTAGACTCAAATCCTTAACCGTCTCCTTATTCAAATTTGTTTTTACCTCCCACGCTAATCCAAGTATATACAGAAAAAACAAAAACAAATATTTACAAACTTTGGCGTCTCTTTTGTTACACATACACGTTAAAATCCTAAACCGATAAATGGACAACAAATTTTTTATAATTATAATACAACTGGTTGATTTCTTTCGTCGGTAATTTCAAAAATTCTTGTGGAACATGGCGGTGGACATAAACGTCGAGTCAAACAAAGTTCACGTCAACCTAAAAAGCATCACCTCTTATTTTGCAATCTATTTTTCACCCTAATAAAAATGTGGTTTCACGTTCCCACGGTAATCACATAAGCGACATTAACTAGGTACGGGATAAACAGGACACCTTAATTGTGTTTGGGTATACAAAGCTCCTTATATTCATCCGGAACCATGGTAATCGCCTTTAGGCGTCTCAAACGCTGCTTTCAACGTAGGCAGGAATATATTTTTAAACAAACACGTGTAATTCACGAAACTATTAAAAATCAGCAGACTTGTGAAGGTCGATTTTTGTTCGAATACTTAAGTCTCTGAGACTCGGGAAGAAAAAAGCTGCAATAAATCATTATTTATTAATGACAGACGTAGAATTCTAACCGAAGAAATTGTCTAATTGTTTCTCTCTGACTAAAAACTGTGTATTGAGTGAGGGCATTTGAAAAATTGCACGCTTATGAAACATCGAATCATTAGATGGTTGCTCGTTCAATATTGCTAGGAATTCCAATTTGTACATATTGTAAATATTTATTTGATTTAACATACATATATTTGTGTGGAAATATTACAAATTCAGTGGCTATAATTTACAAAGGGAAGTTGACGGGATTACGAGGAATACAGATTGTAACGAATACATTCGTTAAATGCAAGGAGTTACTAAAATAAATTAAGCATAGAAGAAATAAGAAACCTTTCACTTACAATTAGACAGATCGTTTCTTTAATTAATCATTCCACCGAATATCAATTATAACTTTCGTTACGTCTGTATATATCATCAGAATATTTCTTTCGTTACTTCTTAGTTGACAATGTTTACATTATATTACAGTAGACTATTTCATTAATGCGTTCGGTAGCATTCATTAACAGTCAAAATTCATACATTCGTACGTCACATAATCACAATAAATACACACATTAAAATACATCGGAATATAAGTAAAGTTTGTCACAGATAACATAATCGGGAAAAATTGAAGAGCCGGAAATAAATAAAAAATAACTCATCCGTATGTTTCGAATGTAACAGCAGCTTCATAATTTGAGTAACCAGATGTTATTGGCATTGCGATGGATCCGATGGGTTTAGATATCGCTCTCGAAGATTCGGGATTTGCCCTCCCATGTATACAAAACATTTTACAAGTCAAAATAGATTAGTAGGATAGACTCGGAACGTGAAATTCTGGTGGTAAGCCATCTATACGGTTACTTTCGGAATACTGATCTTTCTGAATTGTACGATTCTGAATAACGAGCCTTCTACATTCTGTATAACTGTTTTCCGCCGTTTCTAGATGATCAAGTTCTAACTTTTATTCTCATAATATTTTGACATTTGACAATATGAAACTTTCTAAAAGTTCATTCTCTGGAATATTGACTCTATGCATTATTAAATTCTGCATCTCTGAATTCTTGGATTAACGTTTTCTGAAATAAGTGGGTTCGTATAATAGAACCTTCTACTAAATAAATTTTAAGCAAACTGCAGCTTTTTATCGGGCACCATTCAGGAGTTAAAATTTCTGATAGTATCTGTTCTCTCATATTTGTTATTCTAATTTATTAAATTCGGAATTCTGGCTCCTATGATTTTCGGTTTTTCCGATTTTTTAGCCCCACCCTTTGACGTGGCGGGTCGAATTCACATTTTGTAATACCGAAGTCACATCGTGTTACGGCGTGCGCTATTCAAATTAGCTGTTATCGTCACAATATATTACCAGTGTTGATTATGCAGCCAAATTATCCGGAAAGCGGAAGTTACGACTTCCGCTTGGAAAATAGGATGACGAACAATTTCACTGTAATAGCACTGCGGATAGCGATACGTAACGGATAACGTACGGGGCGGATACAGTTCCCTGAGAATCGTTATACCACGGGGCTTGAAGGGGCAATCGTAGCTTTCAGGAGCAATCGACCGTCTCGTTCGTCTGTTTAAAATTTCAGGATCTCGCAAGTTTCGCGCAAGGCTTCGCCTGCTTTTGAGGGGAATCGGCCTAGAACCGCCATTTCGTCTTGACATGCAGACGTAAAGAGCCATGGTTTCGAGAGTCAAATTCGAGGGCGTAAGCGTGGGGCACGAATAAATATAAAACCAAAGGACACGGTAGACCCTTTTAGTGACGGTAACTCGAGAGGCGGTAAAAATGTTTTTAACGAGTTTAAAATAGTAAACGTAATGAATAAACGATTATCAAAATTTGAAAACCGACCAGAACTTTGTCAAAATTTTATTACAGCCGATTGTAAGTAAGTTCCTTGTTCAATTGTCACCGTATCCTTGCCTGCGGAAATAAATTGTCCCCTTTCTCATCTGAGAACGAAATTAGTTTTTGTTTTTTTGTTTTTTTTTTCACGTTGCTTACAAGAAAGTATTCTTCTTCGTAACGTACTAAAAAGCTCTCGCTTAACGAGTGTTTATTCACCATCATTTTTACGTCCTTTGGCCTGACAAAAACGGTTTATTTTACCCTGCTTACAGGACTCGACACACGTACCTTCGAACGGTTGGCCGACGTAAGTAGAAGGAATTTTCACTCGAGCAAAAAATACTTGTACATGTCTTTACTGCTTCTAATGATATTTTCAAGTAGGACTTTCTTCGAAATTTTTCGGAAGGTATGAAAGATACCTTGTAATTTATATACCTAGCATCGTTCAATCCTTCACGGTTATTTGATACGCGCAGTAAATATTTGCTATCGACTGAAATATTCACGTTTCACCGATCCCCTCGAACAGAGAATAGCTGGAACTCCTTGAATTTATTTCACCAAAGTTAGTCGGATAGCGATCTCTTGTCAACTTTTTCAGAGTTTTCACAAGCTCACTTCACCAAAGTTTATATCAGACCACGTCATCCTTTTCAATTCGGGCCGTTGCGTAGTGATCAAAACTGTTCAGTCTGGCGAAGAAATTGCCTGTAAGATTTTTTCTTGTTACGTTTTCTCATGTCCTTCAATTTATTTCGCTGTATGCAGCGGGAAGTGGTTTAGGTATTTTCATCTATCAGATAACTAAGGGGGGGGGGGGGGGGATTTTCTGTGAAAACATTACAAACGGTTTTTAAATAAAGTGCACGATCTACTTGGTAACATTGAATAATCTTCGAACAAAACGGATTACCAAAAAGGGTAAATACGATAACGAATCAGAGTGACTGTAACATCAAAAAACCTTGCGTTAGATTATGATATAAAGAGTAACTGATTGTCTTCTGCAGTTTTCGCGTCACGATATTATGTGATTACTTTTGTAAAAGTGCAATGGGTAAGAAATCGAACATCAAGAAGTAGCGACTGGTAAAAACCTTTCACCAAGTACATTAAAATGGTGACCATTACTAAGTATCTATACACAAAAATATCTTATTCATCTACGAAAAGTATTCAAATCTAAGGTTATTGCCAAGTACACTTTAATGTTTGCTTGTACCGTAATATTGGGGTTGGGTTATTATATTCAATGACCGAGAGCGTAAAATGGAATTATTCGATGATATGCATGCGCCAAAGTCGTTTTACCGCACTGTTCGGAAATGAAGCATTTTACGTGAACTCGAAAAATTTCGAAAATCGAACTTTCTGAGTAAGTGTTGAAGAACAAACTGTTGTGCAAGGGCTCTCTGTTATCGGAAAACACCAATGGAATTGCGCAGAAGTATGAATAAGTTAAAAGTACTGAATCATGGTGCTACACATTCAAAAACGAAATATGATGAATACGTAGTTACAGGAAATGTTTCTCACACAACCTGCGAAGGAAATCTGAAAAATATTTCCTGCGTCAATATTTTCATGGCATAGAATTTATTTTCTTCCGAAAATATCTGGTACTGTTAGTGGATAGAGGTTTAGTACTGATAAGCGGTTATCAAAGCTAACTTTATATCTACCCAAGATGTTAATTTGTAGTTTTGGGTTCGATCTTGTCACTGCTCTCAACTAAGAGAATGGAGGAAGGAGAAGAAATTGACGTGATTATAAATATTTATATTACCATGTATAACGATTTATTGTAATGATAAGAAAAGCAGAGGTGTTTGTTACAAAAATACTTCCTGATTCCGTATTTAACATAGTTGCTCGATGACGATGGATTCAGAGTTACGAACGGCCGACACAGCTAATAAAAATATGCACAATTCAGATACCATTGGCTCACCTTTTTTTTGGAATAATATATGTTTACAGTTTTCGAAGAACACTATAAAAATTTTAAAGCATTGACAATGTTGTTGTCTGAAATGGATCCGATACTTGTTATTTGTCAAACAAAGAATGCCAGATTAGAAAGAATGATGAATTTTACACGCATAAATTTGTAAAGATCGAACTTTCCGAACTGATCTGGTGGGAAAAATTGGAGGAAATTTAAGACTAAAAAAAAGCTAACCTTTCATAAATCACGGATTATGATTCTGACAGGTCATACCTCGAATTGCAAAGATATTGAGTCCATAAAACAAGATTACAACTGGTCATTTCCACAGTAATATTATACTTTCAAAATGTTAGAGATAAAAATGAAAGTTATTCGAACTTGTAGCAAGCGCATCGACGCCCACTAAATTAGGTTTTCACTTCTATTCGCTGAGTTGTTACGTTCAACGTTTGCAACAAAAAAGTTTAAAAACCATTTTCATGGTAGTCAGTCTTGTGTCCACGAAGCTAGGTCGATTGAATACGGCATGTTCTTTATTATTGTAATGGGACGGACTGGTTTTTAATTCGAAAATCTGATATTACCGATATAGTGAATCCTCAATTTTTTACATTTTAATGCACCAAAAAAAATCGATTTATTTTAGTTACTATTACAAGATTCTAATAAAACAGGTTTTTTTAAAATATTGTTGGTATTACAAAAAAGGGGTACAAATGACTGTAATTGTGGTTGTTAATACCGCATTTATTGATTACATTTTGTGACATCAAACCAGTTTTTTTTTTTTTTCAGCTTAAACCAATTTTTTTAATTGAAAAAGGCCTCGATATCAAATTATAACAAAACTATATAGTTACAAAAACCATAAGTGTCCATAATAAAAAAGAATAGCAGCGAATACTGAATATTCTACATTTCTTTTAAGATCCTCAAGGACTGTGCCTACTATCGTAAATTTGTATTTGTGTGTTCGAAAATTTCAAATCAGCATCTTGCTGCTTCTTTCAACCCATATAAAGCTTTATTTAATTTACAGAATTGATCATCCTTACTTATGATTCCCTCAGAAACTTTCATATAAATTTCCTCTTTCAATATACCATTTAATAAGGCTGTTTTCACATCCATATGATGAACTAACAAATCAAATTGATTTGAAAAAGCTATTATGAATCTAAAGCTTGAAATCCTGGCAACTGACGCAAAAGTTTCATGATAATCTGTTAGATATTCTTGACTGAAACCTCTAGCAACGAGACGAGCTTTATATTTCAATGGGTTTCCGGATTCATCATTTTTAATACCAAATACTCATTTGCAATAAACGATGTTTTTATTTTCAGGTTTCGGAACCAAAGACCAGGTTTTGATGATTAAAAGAGAATTGATTTCATCTCTCATGGCTTCCTCCCACTGAATTTTGTCGTGTCTATTTTGAATTTCCTGATATGAGGTAGGAATTTTGCACATAATAGATTGAGCACACATGAGATAATCATTTGATATATCATCTTCATTATAACAGACAGCAGGATGAGATTTTAATCTTTTACTTCTCCTTGGCTGATAATCAGGTGATATTTATCTTTCACATTGTGGATTTCGATATTTAGATTCATTGCGCATATCTGTTTCAATTACAGATTTATTTGGCTCGGGACTAAATTTAGCATTTTCTTTTTTAGGTCTTTTCTATTTCTGGTTTTGATGTATCTGATTTATCACTACCAGATTTCGACTGTGTGTCAGATGCATCAGTCTTATCACGGAATTTTCCGTAATTAATCCCTTCAGGCTTTACTACTCGCCTGGATAACAAAAAAATTTGTCTAATCAATAATAACGTCTCTTACTACTACAAACATATCAGTTTCCACATCCCACACTTTATACCCATTCGTTTCATATCCAATCAGCATACCTTTCCAAGATTTTGCTTCAAATTTCTTTTGTCTTGTTTTATTATGTCCGTATACAGTGGAACCGAAAATCTTTAAATGTTTCAATTTAGGCTTCTTATTATGCCATAATTCATACGGTGTTTTCGGTTGTTTCAGAGCTTTTATGGGTGATAAATTAATTAAGAATGTCGCAGTTAGAACCGCTTCACCCCAAAAAACTTGCTCTAAGCTGGCACCAACTACTATTGCCCGTGCTCTTTCAGTTATGGTTCTTACCATACGTTCTGAGAGACCATTTAATTGAGGGGTCCCTGAAACTGTCAAGTGATAACTAACGCCTTTTTATACACAATAATCTTTCATTTCATTCGACAAATATTCCTCTCCATTATCGCGATATAAGTTAACGACTTTCGAATTGAAGTGAGCTTCACTCTTTGCAACATAGTCTTGGAAGACTGTAAACACATCTGATTTATACGTAATCAAGTATGTTACAGAATAATGAGTGAATTGATCTACAAAGAGTACAAAATAATTTTTATTGCTAATTGCCGAAGGAGTGATTGGACCAAAAACATCCGAATGAAAAATAAATAGTGGTCGTTTTACATAACCCTTGTTTTTGACCTTTTTGAATGGTAATCGCGAATGTTTTCCATTGATACACGCTTCACATAAATTTTCATTAGGATTTGCTTGAGCAATATGCTTTATATTGTAAGTAATTGTTTTTATTTTTTTTTTTGCCTATATTCTGATTAATGTGGGAGGTCAAAAACATATGTCAATAAGGGGACGGTAAAGAATTTGAGTCTATTGTCAAAATAAAAGAAAAAATATGAAATAAATGGACAGGCTTACAGAAAAAAAAATGACCAGTACGATAATAAATATGACATTGACTATAAATGGAAAAAATTAAATATAAATAAAATATAAGGGAATATAAATAAAATATAAATAACATATAAAAACTCTTTAAATCCTATCCATTGTTCTAACGATCAAAATTACAGATTCATTCCAAACATCCACAAATAAATTAACATAAAATACGCCGGAATTCACATTGGGTTATAAAATTGCCTATAGTGATGAGTAAAAAGTTTATCGGTCATAAATATATTAAAAATCACTTATCCCTCGATTTAAGGGGTTAGGTGGGTTTCAAAATTTCAAAAAATTGAATTTTTTTTTTTTTGCTCATCTTATAATTGAATATGTTGAGAATATTCCTTTGAAATTTTAAAACGATCCGAGTCATATTCTGAGAGATATAGCCTTTGGATGTTTCACCCATCAGGCTATAACCAAGCGTGACGCAGGTATATGGAGGTTGTCTGCTGCAAATCAAGAAAAAAAATTAACGTGTGATGAAAATAATGTTGAAGATACGACAGATGTTACCGTGTCAGGTGATGGCACGTGTAAAAAACGTGGGTTTGCATCATTATACGGTGTAAGTACGATTATTGGCTACTATTCTCGAAATCTTCAATAGCGTTTTTCTCGAAACTACATTTTTGAAATCGGTAGTCACGATTTCTCGAAAACTTATGAACCGATCTCTTTCAAATTTTGCACACTTCTTCAAAATAACATTATCTCGTGCTTGAACGAAGGAATTTTTTTTTTTTATTCCAAGTAATTTTTCAAGGCCATGAAGGGTGCAAATTTCACTCAAAATAAGGGTTTTTTGTTTTCAACGCCGCCAAAAATGTAATTTTTGTTTTTTTTTTTTTTTCCTTCGTCCAAGCACGAGTTGTAAACATCTACTAACAGAAAATTTTTGGTTTTTGCATTTCAGATGAATCTGTCATGAGTTATCCTGACTACGCCGAGAGAACTTTTTTTTGAGGGGTCATAGCAGACGACGTGTCCACGCCTTAATTTTCAATATTTTTCAATGAAAATTTCACAAACTACTTATAAAATATGTATCTTTTATGTATTAAATTGATGGAATGAAATATTCTGTTGATTAAATAAAAAAAAATTCATAAAAATGTACCTATTTTGAGCTTTTGAAACCCACCTAACCCCTTAATACTCGGCAGCAGCTCCGTCGTGTAATCGTCCATGTAATTTTGTGAATCTTTTGACAAAATTTGGAATCCACGGTCTTCTTTAGGATTCTTCGCGGCGATTCCGTAATGCGAAGAAGTTTGTAAAAATTGTTGATTCCTTGGATCTCGTAACTTAGTTTCGTTTTGTTTTTTTATTTTTGACTTACGCGTTAAGATTCGTACGGATATTTACTGGCGAGGTCGATGTGTTAATTTAATTTTAATTAACGTTTACAATGATTAAACAATCACTACGGGGAATTATAAACCGGTTGGTTGGTCGTCTTCCCGTAGACTCTTTCAAATGCTAAGCCGTTTCTCCCGCCTGACGCCTGAATCGAGATGGCTGTGCTAAGAAAAATTTCGCGGGCACTTTTGAATTTCTAATATCGTCACAATATCATACATCATTTGTTTGTTCTTCAATTCTAGAAATTTATTTTTTCCAATGTGACCCAAACGTTGATGCCACAGTTCATAATTACCACCTATGGTATTATTTACTCGAACAATAGAGTTGATTACATTTTTCGCGATCAAAAATTCAACACCAATCAAATTATTTAAAGGCTTACCTGTCATTTTAGTCCTACCACCTTTACTGACTTCAACACCTTTTTCGTTGAAAACAACAGTCAGTCCAGCCTGTTGCATTCTTCGGACAGACAGCAAATCATATGTAACATCGGGACAGTAAAGAACGTTCTCTATGAGTCCTTGGATTCTCACGTTTCTGATGACTCTCAATGTGCCTTTCTTCGTCGCGGTTACGAAGGCTTCATTTTTCGCTACGGAAATCTTCAGTAGTGGCTGTAAATCGAGAAAACTGTCAACTAAGTCGTCTCTATTTACGAGATGAGCCGATGCTCCAGAGTCCAGAAGAAATGGGATTTGTATTTTTTTTGCATCTGCAATTTCAAATTGATAGTCTCCGGCCAAAAAGGCAAAACCTGACGTATCATTTGATGTGGATGGTTCAGTTATGTTGACTGTTCGCACAGTTCTCCTTCTCTCGGTATTTTGGTTACGAAGCGTCCTTTTATAATAAAGACAGTTTTAGTTAAAGTTAAAGTTTCTTTATGTGACCTTTCCTTCCACAATGATGACATTTGACATTAGATGACATCTTTTGGGATATGAATGGCGGTATTCTCGGGCGATCCTGATGATAACCTTTTCGTATTTGGTTATAATTCTTGGACGGTTTTGTAATGTCAAAATTGAGCCTCTTTACGGCTTGAAGCACCTTTGCACTTGTATCACGGCACTCGTTCGTTAGTTTCACTTCATGATCCAGGAGTCCCATCTTGACTAAAGCCAAAGTTAAACTATCTTCCGAATAATGTGTCTATTGCTGTTGTTACTCCATCGCAAGATGTAGGAAGAGTCAATAGCAAATGAGACGCTTTGTCGGTTTCATCCAATTTCGCACCTGCTGCTAATAATTCCGTAATTAAATCATCGAATGTTGTAAAATGCTTTACCAGCGACGTTTCACTTTGCAATTTCAACCCAAGCAATCTCTTTCTCAAGGCCAATTGTGTGGCTAGACTTTTACGCTCGTAAATAATATCTAAACTTGATAGAACTTGTCTTGCAGTACTTTCTATCTTTGCAAAACCAAGAAAAGAATCAGACAAATATTCCACAACAACGCTTTTGGCAATTCGCTCAGCTTTCTTCCATTCTTCGGTCAATGGATCAGGAATTGCATCATCAATAACTTGAAGCACATCAAGTTCTTTTAATAAAGCCCGTATTCTAACTTTCCATACACCGTATCTGTCACCGTTAAAAGGTTTAATGTTCCTTTTTCCTTTTAAATTTTCCATTGTCTTTTGCACCAATGTCACACACTAGATTAACGCGTCAGTACACAGTACACACGTAACTATGTTCCTCGTTCGAGGTACTCGACAATACTGACGAACCGAGGGGCTGTAGGACAGAGAATTATACATTCGTACCCGTTGCTCTAAGCACTTGAGAGCGTAATACGAATGTATACAAATATTAAGTAATACAAATATCGACATAACACCTTTGTATACACGGACTCTAGAGGTCATTTTTGTGTACTTAATAATATGAAACCAACAACACGAACTTCAATTTATTTTCATTATTCCGATTAGCCTTTAATTTTCCTCATTTGTGTGTCATT